>NW_007577763.1:0-29357 GCF_000690725.1 Stegastes partitus
AATTTTGGTGAGTTTTCGAGTATGTTTAGGGCCTCAAAAACGCGTGTCTTTGGCACGAATAATAATAATAATCCGAGCAGTTCCAATAGGGTCTTCGCACCCTTTTGGGTGCTCGGACCCTAATAATAATAATAATAATCCGAGCAGTTCCAATAGGGTCTTCGCACCCTTTTGGGTGCTCGGACCCTAATTAAACACAGTCCCATATATTAGCAGTTGTGTGGTCCAGCACCTCCTACCTGCTTTAGCAGCATTTCCCAGTGTGCTTTCCTCCTCCACGGTGGCTGTGCTGGTCTTTAACGGGGTCACATCCCCCCCTGTTGGTTTTAAAGAGAATCATGACACTAGACTCAGCTGTTGTGACCACAGCGGGTGGGAGGGGAGCTGTGACGGAGACCAGGGTTCAGGATTCAAGATGGAAACATGGACAATGAGATTGTCATGAAATTGCATTTGTCTGGTGACTTTGATTAAACTGGAGAAGAACAGAGGAAACTACCTGTGCTGATGTTTACCTGCACAGAGGAGCGTCACCTGAGGCTGTAGATTGGCCACGTGATAAAAAGGGACAAATGTGTTCTTTGTCTGTGCTTTACCGTCCACAGGCTGCCGTTTACACCATCACACCCACTGGTCTGTGATCCAATCTGCTGTGGAGAGCAGAGCTTTAATTACAGGGAAGATTGCCTTTAGTCCCATTGTCTCTATCTTGGCACTAAATCCCTGAAGTGGAATCATCCTCTACTCTAATCCCTAATCTTGTTTTCTCCCTCACACTCACTTTCTGAGGCAGCCTGCTGTGGTTACATGTCTGTGGAGGATCCTCCCTCATCCTTTGCCCTCCCTGTGACTCCGGCTGCTCTTTTGTCATCCACCTTGTTGTCCCAGGTGTAGGTTTGATTGTTGTGTTGTCAGCACAGAATAAACGACTTGTAGCTAAAACATTACAATAAAAACGTGGATGCAGTTTGTCTCCATTTTTGGTAGAACTGAGCTATCACCATCCGGTCAGACAGCCAACAGAGGTCGATGTAGATGTGCTGCTCTCACAAGCAGAACAGAAGGCCTAATGGCTGGATCTGGAGGGGGAGGAAGTGGGAAGGACGAGTCATCAATCATGCTGTCACTGCTTTATTTGCAATCATTTCTATCATGTGCTTTCTCTATTTTTATCTCCACTCTCTATTTCCCAGCCCCGTGCCACTCCATCTTCCACGCCTTTCCTTTTATGTTCTTCAAGTGCAAAACAATTGCAGCGTTTCCTCACTAAGTGCTTCCAACCTGTTTTATTTTTGTCACATTGTGTTTCTCTTTCTCCTCCTCATCTCTTGAGCTTTTAACACCGAGGCTTATTGGAGAATCAATGAGAAGGAGAGGAGGAGAAAAGAGCTGGAGGAGGGGGAGGAACACTGTGGAGGATGGGGAGAAGAGGAGGCAGTGACCCAGATAATGCAATGAAGTGAATCAAAATGAGCCTCCTCCATCCTGGTAGACCTGAGCTTCTACCCATCCAGCCCTCAATCCTGAACATCTAGTCTCAGCGGGTCAGATCTGAACTGAAAGATTTGTGCTCTTCCAGTAACATGCAGTGAGCGTGGAGGGCATGGAGGAGTCGCTGTCATCCTGATTTGACACCTTATGTCAAGGTTTTTGAGGCTCTTGGGGCTGTGTCGCAGCAACACATCACATCTTTCACCTTCTTTACCCTTCATGACCCTCTTCTGATTTCCTTTTTACCATCATCCATCACACACTCCCTCCTCCCCCAGCAGCTGAGCCCAGCTTCCAGAGGAGGCAGCAGAACATGGAGATGGTCAGGGGTTGTTTTGCAGCAGATCCTGTGTAGGAACAGAGAGACACATATTATTCTAGATGCTATCTAATATCCAACTAGACATACACACACTGGAGCTACAGCCGAGCGTCTATCGATCCTTATTAATTTCAGAGTAATTGATCGATTGGTGGTGACCTTAAGTATTCATCAAGCAGCCAGTAACTCGTCTGACAGCTGCTAGGCAGGGCGCATGCGCTTGACAAGGCAAGGCAGTCTACTACGTCAAGTTACCCGGATCTAGAGAAGACGACACAGGAAGTTCTGAGATTTCCCTACAAAAATAAAGGCACAAAATTGTCCCCTTTAAAAAGATAGTGTCATTTATTGTCTGAAAGGGTCTTCAATGTGGCGGAAATTGCAAAACTAAAAATCCAAGCGCTTTGAAAACGTGCTGTGGGAACTTTGCTCTTCAAACAGACAGCGACAAATGATTATTTACAGTTTATATCTGGCCTCTTGAGGATGTCCTTTATTTTGAAAAAAGTAGAGACCAGATGTGTTTGGTCATTCTTGGTACCTTGACGCTAGCGGGGCAACCAGGCAACCACCGGAGCAATAACCCCGGGAGCTCCGCGGTAGTCCCTGCCCTGAATGATGTCCGCTGTCCCGGCGTGTCGCTCTCCGAGGTGACCGAGGTCTGAGCAGCAGCAGCCGGCATGGCGCTGGTCACCGTCCAGCGGTCGCCGACGCCGAGCACCACCTCCAGCCCCTGTGTGTCTGTAAGTACCGGCGGCTTTGACGTCTTGGCTCGGTTCCTGTGGGTCGGTGGAGGTTCAGCGGGAGGCTAGCTGGGTAGCAGCTAGCATCACAGTCCCGAGGGAAGGAGGCTGGCCTCGGACTTACTCAGTCCAGTTTACTGACTCGGTTTCATGCGGAAGTAGTTCAGAACTTTGCCTGGTATTGTTAGCAGGTGAAGCTCATGCTAGCCCACTTACTGAACCAGAACACAGAACCGAACCAGACATCCTGGGGAGTGACCCACAGCAGAACCGCTGTTACAACGGAGCTGCTGTCCTGCTATCTCCTCTGGATGGAGGTGTTCTGGTGCTGTGGCTCCGAGATAAGACCCAGCCCCCCCATGGCTGGGATCAGCTGCCCTTTACAGGGACTGGTTCTGGTGCTGGTTCTAGTGCTGGTGCTGGCTGGACGTTAGAGACACACCTGAGGCCCAACACCAGCTGGAGGAGAGCTGAGATACATGCAGCCAGGATGCTGCAGGTACCAAGCCTGAAGAACCTGAAGAACAAACCACCAGAGGCTCTACAGACATCTGGTGCTGGTAGTGACTGGAGGTCCAGTCTGGGCTAAGGGAGTGTGAGAAAGTTAAAATAGTGTGTTATTTGCGCCATCTGATAAAAAACCCAGCTAATGCCATCATTAAACCTCTGCAGTGTTCATCACGTGATGGGATTTGGACCCATCGTTAAGATCTGACAGCTGTGTATCGGATCAAAGAAACAGTCCACATGAATTCTGATCTGAGCTGATGTGTTCTGAGACCCAGCGTTGTAGCTTTGAGGCAGCGATCTCAGCTGAGGCCACCAGCTGCTTGTCATGAGACCGTTTCCTGACGGAGCAGCCATGTGAGCTGTGTGAGATGTCTGAGGGAGGAACGGGGCAGAACCAGGAGTGGACGGGTAGCAGAGCCCTGTGATGGGAGCAGTCATGTGAGCTGTGTGAGATGTCTGAGGGAGGAACGGGCCAGAACCAGGAGAGGACGGGTAGCAGAGCCCTGTGTGGAGTAGTGACCGTCCACCAGCCCTCAAACAGAGATGAGCAGTCACAAGGTCCACTGCTGGAATGCCACTTCCACTTGTGCATGTGTGTGATAAGCTCTTTCTGAGCGTGTTATCAGCACTTGGGTAAATTGGTTTCACCGGTTCCAGTGTACTGACCCGATGCTGATACGACCCGCATCCTTCCCCCAGCCCAGCGGGGAGTAGCCTCCCTACGCTGGAGACACTAATCTGCCTAGCAGCACACGCCATCCCCCGCTTCCATTGGCTGTACGACCGCTCCTACACATCTGTGCATGGTAACCATGGAGACGAGCTCGCACCCAGCCATGACCGTCTTATTATGGTCTGTTGTTATAAACACGAATGGGAGGCATACGACCCCGACACACACCAGCAGCATGTGAGGCTCTGCAGGTTTAATGGTGCGCTGGTATCACGTCTTCTGAACCTGCTGAGCAAAGCGGTTTGTCAGGTGTGTGTGTGTGCATATGTGTGTGTGTGTGTGCATATGTGTGTGTGTGTGTGTGTGTAGGACTTCTACATGGACCTCTGTGTCTCCTGTCTTATGGTCTGTGTGGAGGACGGCTGTCTGTCTGCTGGTGAGGCCTCATCATGTCTGAGCTAAAGGACTCAGGAACAGAAGACAACACCACCAGTCCTCCTCCAGCTTCTGACCCAACCTACTGCTTCCTTCCTCATCCATCATTGTCCATCATCAGCGTTCACCAGCGTCTCTTCTGTCGTCCAGCGTCTGAGCGTGACCATCCTCACTGCGTGGATGTAACAGGATGACAGATTGATGCCAAAGAGAAAGTTTGGAGGGATTACAGAAACAGGCTGGGATTAAAACTGTGCATGGCAAACTCTGTTGGTCTCAGTGGTGGGGGAGGATGATTGCATTTTGGGAAGAGACAGACGGAGGGTGGAGGGGCACTCGTCTGCTTCAGCCTTATCCCTGCTTCCTACTCTGAGCTCACCTAAAACACCACGCTGGCCCTGCCTGGCCACCGATGAGAGGGTTAATGCAGACGCCCTGGCTGCCAGCCGGTCCAGCAACACGTTATTACTTGTTAGGATGAATGGACTGATGCAGATAGCCACACAGGCCCTTTGGACAGTGTGATGCACAGTGTTGTCTCTGAAATGCTTCCTGCTGGTGTGAATGCAAGTGTTGAATAAATGTTCTCATAACGTTTTGTGGCTTCTGTGTGCCTCTCTAGGAGTCGGGGAGTGGTGAGGACGACCGGCGCTCCCAGCCCAGGAGGTAACTCTGCAGCAGCTCCTCCTTTCACACCCTCCATTCATCTGTGCACAGTGTAGGCTGGGAGTCGGGCCACTAGGGGGAGACAGCACATCACTGTTCATGTGTATCCACCAGCGCTGAGGCTTCTGCTAACAGCTGCTGAACACACAGCACACAACTCTTTACTTGATCTGTTAGAGGCCAACGTACGGAAGAAATAAATAAAAACAGACTTTCTCTAGTCTTGAGTCGATATGAATCTGCTGAAACTGTTCCTGTTTATTCCAGACTGTAACCTGTTGACTGTCATCCAGGTGTAGGTCAGATTCCCTCTAAAACTAACTGACAGACTACTCACCTGTTAAAACACAGAGAAAATCATTTATTCTAAGTCAGGAACGTATTCACATATATTTTTTTATTGCTCATTGCTTGTGAAACACAGTAAATTTCACTGTGTTCAATACAGTCTGAACAACTTTGTGAAACAGGTTTAAAAATAGACTCCTGTTTGTCAGGCAGAAACACAAAGGCTCTTTGTTGGTGCTTTTTTTTCAATATGTGGCCTTCCCCTGATGTCACTGCTGCTTTGGATTTGCATGATTCTGCTCTAATGGCTGTGGTGGAGTCAATCATTAGCTGTTGACGTATCTTCATAAGAGACGTCACCGCTGTTATTGTCCTGTTGTTTAGATGACTCAGGTGGCTCTTGTCCTGTTTAATCCTTTGCCAAGGCCCTTTCAGAGCTGGAGTGAAGCTCACTTTCCTCAGTGAGCACAAGACGAGAGCTGTACGTTGTCTCTCCTATATCCAGCTATTGTTGACCTGAGTGCACAGAAGACCACCTTGGACTCACCCAGTCCTTTATCACAGTAAAGCTTCTCCCGACACTAGTCTGCCCACGGAGACACCATCACTGGAGAGGGAGTGGAGCATCAACCTGTAGTGGGGCTTGTAGGCTAATCTAAACTCAGTCTGACTCGTCTGTCTGAGTCAGGCTTTTATGAGTAATAAGTCATATTTTTAAGTCTGTTCTTGTTATTGCTGTGTTCTGTTTCATGCTGCAGATGTGCTCCAGCTGAGCTCAGCTTCAGACGGACACTTCATGTCCTAAGAGGCTCTGGTCTGAGCGAGACATCTTCCTGTCAGGAGGACAGATAAGACAGGTTGAAGGACATTTGATCAGAGCACCCAACACACCGACAGATGATGATGATGAGTCGAGTCTGAACCAGATACCTGCTGCTCTGGACCGGTGTTGTCTCAGCTTTAACCGCTAAAAGCAGTGCAGCGATTTCAACAGACGGAGACTGAACTCCTGCAGCTGCGTCATTTTCTTTTTCTCCACCTTTAGACTCTGGCCCAGGCCCAGGATCACTCAGATTTCATTCATGCGTGTCTTGGACCCTTTCACACTCCGCGAGCCCTGTGAGACTCTGCCTGGCAAAATCAGACACATCTGAAAACAGCAGCTCAGGCTCCCACTGGTCTGCAGTGAGGAGGGTCACAGCCTTCAGTCCTAGCAGGACGCTGAGCACTAACGGTCAGGCCTGAGAAATCTTCTTCTGGCTCAAAAAGTCGAGTTATCAGTTTTCAGCAGCATCTCAACCAGCTGCATGTTGATGGAGGAGTCGGGAGTTCTGGAGAAACATTGCTGATGTTGAATTCGTCACAGTGGGCCAGATTTCTGCTCTTCTTCCTCCCCGACCCCTCTTCCCCCGTCCTGTGCAGAGCATGAACATGTTCAGGAGGCATGTGCACGGCGGTGTGTGGATCTCAGCCACTTTCTGAGCCAGACACACGAGTGTTCTTCTAGCACACACAAGACCTTGAGATGATCACTAGACTTGATAAGCAGTGCCAGTCTTCCATAGAAGCTTCCTGCACCACCTAGCATTCAACCGAATATCCCTGAAAGAGAAGTTTCTGATCTCTGGGTCAACAACACGTGAACTAACATGAACACGGGGCATCTGTACTGCCAGCAGCAATATCAAAATCCCACACAAACCATAAAGCCATAACCTCAGTGTGTGATTGATAAGACGGTGTTGTTAGGCTGGAGTCGGGTGGAGCTCCCCCCGTCATGGAACATGGTAGAAAAGGTTTTGGTGTTTGTCATATATATCTGAAAACTGAAACATGATGACATCACTCCTGCCTTGCACACACCCCATAATGACATGTGGTCCCAATTATCTGTTAGGTAATAAGTCAGAGCAGCTGCTGAAGTTCTACCCACGGATGAGCGTGCACACACACACACACACACACACACACACACACACAATCACACACACACACTCTGATGTTATATTGCGCCGTTTGGCTCTGTTAGCTGCCGTTCTGGACCCACTCTGCAGACGTGCCGGGTGCAGCCCAGGCCCGGCTGACTGACCCTGATGTGTGTTACATAAGAGCAGGGTCCCGCTAAGCCCCCACCCCTCGTATGGATTCAGGCACATCGTGGAGGCCGCTGAGGCTGAGGGGAACGTCTGCAGTGCAGCAGGGTTTTCTCTCCAGCTTGATTTCTTGCTCTTCTCCAGAGTTTTTGTCTCTTTTCTCTGTCACTTCATTCAGCTGACTATTCACTGACTCCCACAGTATCTCTGGCTCTTGTTCTCTCTTTCACATAGACACCAACAGCTGTCTCCACCTCCTGCGCCTCACCAATGAAGGATAACACTGCTGCAGTGCAATAATGAACCTCTGCTACACACTGCTGCCTGAGGACTGACACTGACTGTCAAGGACAGTGGTGGAAAAACTTGTTTCTTTTCTGTGCAGAGTTATGAAACCAAAATCTGAAAGGTTTTCATTTTGTTCTAAGTGAGTCTTTAGGTGGTGAACGCAGATGATGAATTTGTTCTGCTTCCTGCTCTTCTGATGAGCTTCTGTAGCAATAACACATCACCACAGAGCTGTCGAAGCTGGATCACTGGATCACAGGACTGAAGCTCGCTCTGTCAGTGTTCATGTTTAGCTTCTTGAAGAGCACCTTTCACACATTTGATTGGTAAATATTTATTCACCCTAAGCCCTGTGCACACCTGCAGCTGTGTCACCTGGTTGTGTAATGTTCAGTGTAAGGACCACTATGAGAACAAACCAAACTCCACATCACTCACTGCTTTATTTGCTTTAACACTACTTAATCTTGCACCTGTCCTATCTAGAGAACCAAGGTGCAGAAGGTTTGCTGTGGTAAAACACCTGCAGCAGCTCTTTCTCCCTGTTTGCTTGTGAAACACAACATGTAGCAGCACCACACTGCCTTAGCAGGAGCTGGGTCAGTGCATAGTGTCTGTTGAAGTCAAAAGCAGGCTGAGACAGAGAGCTGTTGTTCAGCCTGCCCTGACCTTGTCTGTCCATTGTGTGCGTACTGAGCAGCATTTCCTGTACAGAGTGAACACAGGTCATTGTATTGTCTGGTGAGAGGTAGAGTTTCTGTTATCGAGTCGGCTGTTGGCTTTCACAAAAAGCACTGTGAGTTACTTCATCTTGTTTAACAGGCTGTAGAATTCACTTTGGTGTGCAGAAGACTTACCCAATCATCCCAGCACACTAACCTAATGCGCTGTGACAGCCGACTAGGTGAACCCATTCGTCCCACAAGTCTCTTCCTGTTTGGTGTTTGTGTTATGGACTCGTACAGCAGCACTGATCCAGGTGCACACAGGCCGAGCAGGTTCATCAGGCCAAGAATTTAATGAGCCTGCTATCAGAACAAGACGGGCAAGATGCAGTAACGACAAAGAGCCAAGGGCAAGCTCCGCGAACACACACTCCTCATGTGGAGACATGCTCTGTGGGTTTACACCCAACGCTAGAGCCCTCACCTGCTGCCTGTCCTCCTCCTGTATACCTGCTGCTGACGCTCGGAGCTCTCCCTGCCCTACATAGGTGACTGCATTCACAGATATGTGTCAGGTTCCCACCGCTAACAGCGCGCTGTATGTAGGTCACACGCCCATACATTCAGCATTTCATTCATAAGCTGTTGGTGCACAAAGTGTGACACTGTGATTGTTTCTTTAATTGTAGTGGAGATTTAATCCTAAATGATCTAATGTTGCAAGTAATGAAGGAATCTAAGGATGGTTGACAGGACACAGGACAGCAGGGCTTAGTGACGGTGAGCCGCAAGAATATCTAATACATGTACAAGAAATACGCAGGTGCTGAGGGATTAAATGGATGCTTGATCAGTCGTGTTGTGATTAGGTCTAATGGCAAAGTTCATGATGTGATATAACAAACAACTGAAGAATGAGTGTAGCTCATAAATGAAGAGCAGATGCAGCAGAGTTACCTTTATGAAAACACAGCATGTGTAGCTCTGAGCTACATGGGGATGATCAGTGTATCAGATATACAGACAGCACAGCTACACTCAGATATACGGTCCGAAACACAACAACACATGGATCTCAGCCGGTCTTCCTAGCTGCGGTTTGTCTGGGTTGCTGTAAGCAGACTTCTTTGGCCAACAAGTCAATCTTTGTCTTCTTATCTGCCTGTTCAGAGGCTCCTCGGTCTCCAAAGTTAGGAGCAAACATTTGAACTAGAGGCGTTGTAGCCCAGCCTGTACTTCAGTATTTTAATGTGTGTTTGGCCGCTGCTACAAGTCGATCACCTTCAGAAACGACATTTAAAAATGGAAGATGAGTGTTTGTGTTCATCTGACTGCAGTGTGGCTGTCAGCAGCTCCAGAAGCTCCAGTGACCTGGTGCATCCTGATGCAGGACGGTAGCCCGTCTCCAGCGCCGGCGACCCGCTGGCCTCTCGTGTCTGCCCGTTTCCTCAAAGTGACAAAGAAAGCATGCTGCAGAAGACCATTGCGCAACTTGTCCAGGGCTCCAAACGCCACAACATGCTCTCAGGTTACAGCCCACAGACAAATGAGCTTCTACTGAGAGCTGGTAAATCTGGTGACTCTGAACAGAACCACAGGACGGAGCAGCAGAGTGGAGTGATCTGGTGTCGGGGGGAAGGCGAGACGGAGCCGAGCACAGGTGTCGGTCTGTTCCTCCTGGATGTGATGCAACCAGTTTAGCTGTCGGCAGAACACGTGTGGAGCGTTACAACATGGACACGCTGTGGGCTGCTGCACTATATCTCCTTAGAAATGTCCAGGGGTCTGTTTCACAAAGCAGGTTTAGTGAAAACTCTGAGTCTGTTAACCCTGAAATGAGGGAGAGTTTTTTGGTGCAGCATTCATTGTTTAGAGCATTCATTGTTTAGAGAAACACCTCCAGGGCGTTGTGTTGATGTTTGAAGTCTCTGCATCAGGACTCAGTTCAGATGAGCCATTCATGGATGTGAGTTTGATCAGTTTTGAAAACAAACCCATCGATCAGCATCAATATGAAAACATCAGTCTGTTGATTTACTGAGTAGAACACGTGTTATGGACGGCTAGTTTGGTTGTGGATAATTTCTCTGTAACAGAGTTGTTTGGTCTAAAGAATGGCTGAGACATGTTGATCAGTGTTTGCCAGAAACCCGGGAGGACGTTCTGAAGCGTCTGGTTCTGTCACAACCAGAACCTTCAGGTTACTGTCATGGAGGAGGAAAATATCCACGTTTAAGAAGCTGCAAACAGAGAATTCAGACTTTTCTTTTCTTTTTTTAATTATTATTACTATTATTAAATAAAATACTCAGATCCATTAACTGACACTCAAATAGTTGCTGATTAATTTAATTGTTGATTACTAATCAGTTAGTTGTTGTACTGGATAAAGTCCAAACTGGCTACCGTTGGCTGTTGAGGAAACTAGACTCAAGTTGTGTTTGAAGCTTTGCTGAACTTGTGATTTGATAGAATTCACCTCCTGCAGAGTTTGGATTTAGTTGTTTTTAGCTGATTTATTTATTTTTTTTAATAAGATAAAACTGTTAGAAGTGGACTACAGATTCCATAACAGAACATCAGTGTGATGAGGAGAGGATGCAGAGATGCTCCTCAGCCTCACAGGAACAGTTCACCAGCATCACCACAGCTGCAGCAGCTGACATGGTCTGAATGCTGCCGAGGCCTCCACATCACAGCCTGGACCTCAGAGAACGGGCTGGTTTAGTTCAGACTGAAGCACAATGATGAAGATTCCCACTGACATGTAACTCATATCACCACTAGAATACATGTCAGAGTGATTACAGTCTGGTGTCTCCTCCCATCAGAAGGAGAACATGAGAACTGTGTGCAGATAGCATTAAATAGCACCGGCGCTGGAAAGTTTGTGATCACGGAGCCAAATATGTGTTGTATAACAGCTTCCCTAATAGTGCGCTGTTTGTGAGATAAGCTGCTATCGATACCCGCCCTGCTGGAGCGCCGTCACAGAACCAGGACGTCTGTAAACACAGCCAAGCTTCAGAGGAGCTCTCTGCTGCACATGTTCTAGTTCAGGGTTCTGGGCGCTGGCTGGTGTGAATATGAGGGGGCTGCAGTTTTACGGTGTTTTTCAAATTGTTGTCAGCTGACGAGGACCCTGCATGATAGCGCCAGTGGAGTATAAAATGTTTATTGGCTATAAATGGGCCCAGCACTGGGCCCGTCTCACAGCAGGAGAATCACTGGATATCCCACTCAGCTCCATGTGGAGGAGCGCTGGCCCACTCTGCTTCACCTCCACGCTGCTCAGTCTGGTTCTCATTGTGTTCGCCCTTATGTAACCCACCACAGGCCTGGGGTGTGAGAGGAGGCCAGTGGAGAGGCCGGTGGAGAGGAGGCCGGTGGAGCCTCCACACTGCCCAACCAAGAAGCCGTGTGGCTGGACTCAGCAGCTTCATGAGGAGCCTTCTCCTGTTGACCTGCTGCAGGAGGACGCTCCGTCAGCTGCTGGTTCACACTCACCTGCACTACTGTACTACTGCTGTGGGCAACCATATGGGGCCTGGCAGTGGCCAGCTGGTGACCAGCAGCTCGGTTCCTGGTGAGAGGACAACCCGGCCTCAGCCAGCTGCTGTTGCACGTCTGTAAAGACTGTGGTCGCTGCAGAGCTGCTCTTCGTGTCGGCCCTCCCTGCAGCCCTCAGTGGCCCCCACGCTTCCCAACAACACGTGTCTCCTCCTCCAGCTCCTCCTTCATCCCTCCTCCTCCTCCTCCTCCTCTGTCTCCGCTGAGAGTTTGACTGAAGTCACAAGTGTCGGTTCGGTACTCGGTGAGGATCTGTGTGTCGAACCGGGATGTACAGGTACAGAGCTGTGTTCTAACCGGGACTCTCCTCGGCTGACTAGAGCCATGGCCAGGACCAGAACCAGCTGACGACCCACTGATCCAGAACACCGGCTCCGTCTGGACGCGTCCGTCCTTTAACTCGTGTTTTAGTCCCGGGACTACTTCGCCTCTTCCTCTCGTCCCGACCTGAGCCGCTCCGTCCGCCTCCCCGCCATGAGGAGCACATGACCGGAGGGACGTAGAAGTTCTCCTCGGACCAACACCTGCCCCCCGCCGCCGAGGCTCCGCGCTCCCCCCAGCCCGCCGGCATGACCCTCGGAACAGTGTCCGGCTCCGGCGGCTCGTCGGCGGTCAGCTTCTGCTCGTGCTGCGGGGCCAAGATGGTTCCCGACTTCAGCCACGACACCGTGGAGTCCCGGAACCAGATCAACCAGCTGTGAGTGAGCTGTGGGGACCTAGAGGGTTGTGGACATAAGGGTAGTGACAGGTTATAGATTATATATTCTAGATTTTGGATAGATAGATAGATTATAGATTATATATATATAGATATAGATGGATTAACCAGCTGTGAGTGGGCTGTGGGGAACTGGAGGGTTTTGGAGCAGAAGGCTGCGATACATTAGATAGTTTATAGATTATAGATAGATAGATTATAGATAGATTAAACATACATACATAGATCATTATAAGGAGGGTCTATATCTAAATGAACCCTCTTGACACTTGAGCACAGCTTCACTTCCAGAGATGAGATAACCTGTGAAACTATAAAACCTTCCTGTTGGAGCAGCGTTCAAACGTGGCCTGGATGAGTCTCTGTGAGCCGACATCCTGGCCGGTGCTGGTGTCTCTGTGACATACTCTCACACTGAGTCAGCTGGTGCTTTTGCAATAGTTTTGCAACCTCAGGCTCGTATGTGGTGGTTTCCTGGTGACGTAGCAGAGCCTTGCTCATCTCTGTGCTCGCTGTTGACCTTACTAAGACATATGCTGTACATGTGGCGTGAGTCATCCCACCTGCTCCACAGGTTAGACTCCGCCACAGAGACGCTCCTCCTGCTGCTGGGCTGAGCACAGACTCCATCAGCTGGTCCCCAGGTCAACCAGCAGAGGAAACCTTTTTCCTTCCTCCTCTGTTTGTCCAGGGCTGGGATGTTGTTGGTTTGAGCACGTGGCGGTTTGCTGTGATGACAGTAGATACATTGGAATTTAACTTTCAGACCTCCAGGACGGTAACCTACATGAGGCTGAAGAGGAGGAACAGTAAGCAACATGTGTCGCATCATGTTTTTTTGTTTTATATACGCAGTAAAGGTCATTTTTCATGGAGACAGACAGTGTAATGTCTTTAAGGTTTCTGTACTTTGGTATAACAGATGTGGCGTCTAATGATTTATCTCCACTGAAGCTGGTGTTGGAGGTCTGTGACTCACTGTTAGATAATCCTTCTTGGAGACAGACCCAAACTGGCCTACATCCACTTGGCTGACACTTAGAATAGGACCAAGACAGAGCAGTCCAGTTGGTGTTCTGGTGACCCAGTAATGGACTGCACTGGAAATCTGGTTGCTGATCACATAACATGCCTCAAAGTCACAAAGCGGTTAGTTTTGCCCCCGTTTCCTGTGAGGTCAGCAGACCAGCACCACTCTGTGTTCTGGATAAATTGGACTAATTCAGAGACCGTCTTGTTGGTGTGTCAGGAGTTCCCATCATCCACCGTGTCTGTACTCTGTGTGTGTGTCGGCAGACATCAAGCACACTGAGGTGGAGGCTGTTTTGCGAGTGAGATGTAAAAGGCTTTAGCCGACTCGTACATGTGCTGAAGACAAGTCTGCCCTTCAGATCACAGTTTAGTCTGTTCCAGTGTTTCCAAACTCTGATAAGCTTAGCAAGTTTGGGAAGAAAAAAAATCAATGCAGGAATTACTGCTACTGGATTAAAAGCTGGTGAAGTCAGCATGAACCAATTGTTCACAAAGTGGTTGTATGATTTCCAGCGTGTGTGTTTGGCTGCTGTCAGGTCGTCTGTAGAGGAGAACCAGCCTGCAGCCGTCTCTGGACACCACGCAGCCTGATTGCATTGTTTAGCAGCAGTTTCACAAACACGTGATTGTGTGGTGAGGTTATTGAGTAAACCCAACATTTAGCCTTTATGAGGGCTGCACCCAGGCTTCAAGGAAATAGTTCTTGTTAATGTGAGTTTGCACAAGGATGCTTTATGGGAACGTGTTGCGAGAGTCACTCGGTGTGTTCTGGCCGTCGCGTGTCTAGTAAACAGCAACAGATGTGGGACTCCTCTCACTTCCTGGTTTTGTTGAAAACACGGCACGAGGCTGTTTGATTGTCGTTATCACCCCTCCCTGGTATTGTTCTGGGTGGACAGCATCAACAACAACAACCTGGTGTGTTTCATGTGTACAGACTGAATGTGTGTGTTTACTCCTCTATGAGTGATTATAGGCCTGGAGGTTGTCGCTGGAGCTAAAGTGTTACCCGTAGTCGTCCCAGCAGCTTTAGAAATGCCAGCAAACCCCTGTCTTGCGCTGCATATGTGTTCCAAAGAAAACAGATAAGACTGAAACGTGACCGTGTGAGCAACTTCAGCAGCTGAACAGGGACATGAGCGGCAGGATGTAGGTCACAGCTTGTGCTTGTGATGCATCGACAGTCACACAACATCCATAACGTCGTTTAAGTTGATGGAATTAGCTCCAGTAGAGCACAAGAAGCCAGACTAGAGTAGAGCTGCTTGGTGTTTTACAGCTCAACCTGTGACCAGGAAGCTGCTCATAAACAGGTGGATGTCCAGATCCACGTGTTGTGAAGTACAACACACAAACGTGAACCGCTTTATTGCTCCATGTTATCAAAGTGGGTGTAGAAGCTCTGATTCAGTCCTGGTTGCTTCCAGCTGTGCTCTTCATCACCTCATTTGACCAACATGAAGAAAGTCTATTTAGGTTCCTCCGTCCTGCAGTTTGTCTCACTGTAAGTTAGCTGTAATCTGAATCGGTCTTAGAATAGCGCTGCAGCCTGCCCAGGTGTGTTTCCTGACTGCCTGCACACTGGATAAGCACAGAAACTGCAGCAAACCTTGTAGCGCTCACTCACAAACATACGAAGGACAGCAATGGGTCTGGACGGCCGGTTAAAGGCGTGCAGGCCCGGACAGAAGCCTGTTCAGTTGGACCTGGTTCTGCCTCCTCTGTCTCTGCCTCTTCAGCCCACATCTGCTGCTTTCGTGGTTTCCAGCTTCGCCCCAACCATCTGTTTTGTAGTGATGGATGATCTGGAACTTGTTTTTGTGCTTTGGTTAAACTGTTCAGCTGGGAATAACATGTGGAGCGTGCAACACCGGTCCACAGCCAGACCCACTCTGAGGTCTGTGGCTGCGCTGGACCAGCAGGTCCTCCACCAACTGGTTCTGTCCCTGCTCATCAGTCTGTCGCTGCAGACACTCCAGCTCGCTGGCTGTCTTTATCGTGGCCTGTTTCTGTCTCGGGTGCAAGCTGACAAGGCCTTAGCAGGGCCTGGCCCGCACAGAGCACGGCCCTATATTTATCCCACTCTGCTGCCGAGAGTGACTAATATGGGCACAGGCTGGAGGAGGGTCACCCAGCTATCTGCCCACCCTGCTGAGGGGTCCTTACATAGGGAGGATTGTGTCTGTGACTGTTGCCCTAACAAGTACCTGCTGCCTCGCTGCAGCCATAAAGCCCCAAGCAACGACCCTGCCCACCCTCTAACACTCTGACTGGGTCTTCTTTATCTTCCATCTTTCACAGCCCACTCCTCATTTACACTCCGTGGAGTCGGATGTAATCGAGCTGCTTGTCCTCCTTCCATGCTCCTGCTTGCTTTGTCCTTCTGTGTGTATATTTTTACCCTTAGATCAGCTGGACGTGAACTTTTCCAGCTGCCGTGACACCGTTTGGTAACCTTTCTTGTTTGGACTTTACACTGACACAACACACACCTCATGCAGTGCGTCTGGCTGTTCCTGCTCTCTGATGGTGCGTTATTACATTGCAGGTGTATCGGCTGTGATCAGCTCCGTCCGCTGGTGTTGCCCCAGTAGACCATGCTGACACCGTAAGACGGTCTCACTGCTGCAGACATTCAAGGATCGGTTAAAATATATTGTTTACATGTGAAATAGCGCCACAACAAACCCCCAATAATCTTTGGATTATTCTCTCGATTAATTGACTAAAGTTTTTTATGTAAACACCATAAAATAACACACTGGATATCGTTTCCTGAGATCTTCTGTGTACTGTCATGTATGGCATGAAAATCACTAAAGTCTCATATCTGTGAAACTGAAACCAGATTTTAAAAATGACTCAAATTAATGACCAAGAAGCAAATCGTTTCCTGCTGATGAATTGACGAGTGTTTGTGCAGCTCTTTTGTGATCCGCTGGGTGATGATGCTGCCTGTGTGTCAGTGTTATCATGCCGCTACATAGCCATTCCTCTATACGTCTCCTGAAGCCAGTGTTCACAGCCGTGTAGGCTCCTGGGCGCTGCTCTGCTCCGTACAGTAAGCAGACGTGCTCTTATGAATGCAGTCTATCAATAGCTGACACTTTTAAAGGACTACTGTATTTTTAGAAACTGTATTTGAAAGTCGCTCACAGCCCCCACCTCTAACCGTCAGGCTTACATTACTCTCTCTGTGTGTCTGCGTGCAGGAGTAAAAGTGCATGTTTGCATGGATGCACGTGCGCTGCCCTCCAGGCGGGATTCTCAGGGAGAGCAGCAGTGTTGCATTACAGATGACATTGTACAGTAGCACTGCTATACATGGTCACTGCCAAGTCCAGTGCATCAGTGTGTGAGCACAGCGGGACGCGATGCAGCGCTCACCGAGCAGGAGGACGGAAAACAAAAGTAGGACAAAGTTGTGAGAAATGCAGAAAGGAGGAAGCAGCAGAGGGGAGAGTGAGAGGAAACAGCTGGGTCAGGGGCGGGTGGGTGATGGGAAATGAGCTCAGCACAAGGCTGCTGTTCTCTCCCATGGCCCTGCTGTCGGTGTTCCTGGTTCATCTGTGGCATCAGCAAAACTCAGGAAGGACAGTCGGATGATGGGAGGACAGAGAGATGAAGTTACAGACAGAATGGGGGACAGGAAGCTGGGATGACAGGCAGCACCAGACGTGTTTTGAGTGTGAAACTGTAGAAGCTGCTGAACTGTGGACGGTAGGTTCATGGAGTGTAGACGGGCAGCCTGCTGCTGAGCCAAAGGGTTTACATCCAAACAAGTGCATCGCCAAAATGTCTGCGTCATTCAAAAGCTTTGATGTCGTCATCCAGCGCTAGTTAACCCCAGTGATCCTCATTGTGTGTGTGTGTGTGTTTTCGTCAGTTCCTTGTCTTGGTTTCTGGCCCTGGAGGCTCAAAACACTCCTATTTTTAGCAGGTCAGGTTGGGCAACTCCCTAAATCACTAGCAACACTTGTTTTGTTTTGGACAGAATGCTGTGAGCTTAAACCTTCACACATATTCACTACATCTGATCTCTTATGAAGCATTAACTTTTGTCAAGCTAATGCCCTGTGTACAATATTTCATATTTGAAAAGATAAAGAAGCTTGAAGTAGCAACACAGGGTTTCTCTAGACGTTCGTTTTCCTTTAGGACCCACATCTGGCTGGGTGCCACAGCTGTGGCTGCACACAGACCTGTTCCTGGAAAGCCTGTCAGCTGCAGCCTGACTGGAGCGCTCAGCTCTGACAGAACCTGCAAAGTCGGTACAGACGCTGTGTTTTTGTTTCTGTGATTAATTTATCCCTGGTCCGCAAGAGCTTCTTCAGACTTAATTAAACTTTTAAAGGGGACAGTTTTGGTCACAGCAGCGCTTGGTGCTCTCTGCATCCAGCACATGTGCTGCATAAAGAGCCGAGCGTTGGCTGTTCCAGTGCTACATGTGTTGCTGGGCCTCATTCGGGTCAGGGTGTAGTGGTCCCGTGGCTGTCAGAAGTAGGTCTCCAGCTCTTCTGCTGGTGTGACTTAGGTTAGTGTGCCACTGTGAGAGTCCAACAAAAGGCCAGTCATCCACTGTTGAAGCGCTGACCTCAGTTTATTATGTGTCGTCCTCCTCCATGCAGTTAATGAGATTAGGTGTCTCTGGAGGAATAGAACCCATTAAATGCGACCTGCTGTGGAGCGCAGCGGGCTGGCCGGCTCGTATCTCTGCTCAAACCCTGTGGAGGCAAGGACTCACTCTGTCTTCCCTCTCGGACCCCCGGTCCTCTCCCATTCCCCCCATCCCTCCCTACTGGCAGCTGTTGCTGTAGGCCTGTGTGTAATCCAGCTGTGTGGAGGAGCAGAGAACATTGTGTTCTGAGTTCACATCGGGGCTCGGCTCTTGTTTTGCTTGCATGGCTATGCCGGCTCTGATCTGGAGCCTGCAGACCAGAGCTGAATGGAGCATTGTGACGCTGACATGAGCCGTGACAACATTCGTCCATTCCTTGTCCCCATCGGGCCGTTGTTATGAGAAGTTGGGGTCAGCATGTGCAAGGAAGTGATGACAAAAGCAGTGCACATAAATAATTACTGAAATTACACAAAGACAAGATATTATGAGATAACGTGGCTGAAGTCATTCAGGTTTCTGTTAACGTCTGGTTTTCTTTTCTCTCCCCTCCAGTATCAGTGAGAGTTTCCTCACAGTGAAAGGTGCAGCCCTGTTCCTCCCGAGAGGCAGCAGCCCCACACCGAACGCTGCCCCTCGCATCAGCCAGCGCAGGAACAAGCACACAGGTAAACACCTGCACATGCTGCTCCGTGTCCGTCAGGGAGGCTCTCCTCCCTGATTGGCTGGGATGAGCGCCATAACTTCAGAGCTTGAGATGAAATGGGACCATGTGTTTCCAGAAGACATTCCTCCATAGGAATATGGGCAACAGCTGGTGTTAGCTTCAGTCAAACGGTTTCATAACAACACAGATAAGCTCCGTGGTGGGGAGCTTGTTTGCTGGAGTTAGAAAAAAAAAAAAGAAAGCCAGAAATATTTTAGTTTTGGATGATGGATGATGGAAAAAAAGTCACAGATGCAAGAAAAATCTGTGGTGGCGAGTGGATCGAAAAAGAAAGGCTTTGTAGCTATAAACAGAACCAACATCCTTCCTTGTTTAACACAAAGGATTTCTTCACTTCGATGTATTTAGCGTTGGGTTCCATGTGTAGGAGATGATACCAGGAGTCAGCCTCTGGTCAGGGAGCTGAACTAAGCACAACTGTTCTACCTGTTCTGTCCAGGTGACCTCCAGAAACACCTCCAGACCATGTTCACTGTGCTGCGACCAGAGGACACCATCCGGCTGGTCAGTACCCCACATACACATCAAACACACAACAAACACACAACAAACACACAACAACACACAACAAACACACAACAAACATACACTAACACACAACAAACACACAACAACACACAACATACAACAAACACGCGTACCTCTCTAATGTCTCCTGTCCTTGCAGGCTGTGCGTCTGGAGAGTGCATACCCTCAGGTGACCCGCTACATGGTGGTGGTCTCCACCAATGGCAGGCAGGACACGGAGGAGAGCATCGTCCTCGGCATGGACTTCGTGTCCTCTGACAGGTCGGTACCGAGGCCGCTGCCTTGTAGCAGCATTACCACAGGTGTTGTGTTTCATTTAGCGTTCAGACTGCAGCTTTAATGTAGTCAGAGGAAGCTAAATGTGAGGGTGATGGTGTCGCTGGTGGTGAAAACTGTTCACAGTGACGTAGTCCACACCACTGGGCCTTCCATCCATCCTGTGGTCTGTGTGATGTCGCACCGCTGCCTTTTGCTGTGTTGTTGACCATGTTGATCTTCCTGCCAGCTGCTGCACGGTGGGCCTGGTTCTACCTCTGTGGAGTGACACTCTGATCCACTTGGATGGAGACGGGTAAGACACCACACCTACTTCCTCTAACTGCTCTGCTCACTTCTTTACTCGCTGTTGACGCTGTTGGTGCTGAGAGAAGCTGTGAGCTGTCTCTGGAAACCCACTCTGATGTGTTTCTGTCTCCACAGTGGCTTTAGTGTGTCCACGGTGAGCAGGGTCCATGTCTTCAAGCCGGTGTCGGTCCAGGCCATGTGGTGAGCAGCCTTTCTCTCTTATAGTACTGGATCCATTGCACCCCTGTGACCTCCAGCCTTTCATCTGTTAGTTTTCCTTCTTTTGTTCCCTCATTATCTCTCTGCTTCCAGTCTCTTCCTAATCTCCTGCTCTCTCATGCCAGTGCTGCCTCTTCATTTCCTCATTCTGTCCCTTTGTTGCTCTGCTCTTCTTCTGCCCGTTCTTCCTCTAACATCCCCTGATGCCTCCATTCATCAGCAGCTGTAGCTCTGCATTGTGTCGCTGTAATCATTCAGCTTTTCTCTTCCCCTGTACTCCATTAATCAACCACCTCCCTGCTTATATTTCTCCTGTTTGTTTTTTTAAACTTATTCCTTGCATATCTTTCTTTTACTTTCTATCCATCTTATCCCACCTTCCTCCTGATTTCTTCCTCATTTAAATGCCTGTGTGTGTCGTTTTTGTTGGAGGCGGTTGCTCCGGTGTAAATCTTTCTTTAACCGTCTGCCTTCAGGTCGGCCCTCCAGTCGCTGCACAAAGCCTGTGAGGTGGCTCGCTGCCACAACTACTACCCCGGCAGCCTGTTCCTGACCTGGGTCAGCTACTACCAGAGCAGGGTCTCATCCAACCAGTTCTGCATCAACGAATGGAACGCCATGCAGGATGTGGAGTCACACCGTGCCAACTCACCCGTCCTCTTCACAGACCTGTGAGTAGAGCAGAGAGGACCTCCTGATGTACCACAGCTGATACATCTGGAGCTGATGGTGTGTGTGTGTGTGTGTGTGTCAGCACTGCCCCATTGATGTGTGGTGTAAAATTCCTGTGGAGTGAATCCACTGCTCTGAAAATGTTTTCAAGTTCAGGGATGTGTTGAATGAAAATCCACCAGAGACCCTGTTTCATAACTACATACCATATTACGTCTGAAATATATTTAGTCACTGCAGTTGTTTTTCTTTCCTTTTCCTGATGATGAACTTTTTGCAATCAGAAACAGATGTAAAGAGTAATTAACCCTTGGAGCCCGACGCTCACACAGTCCCGTCCTCTCAGTTGAGCTGCTCTTGAAGTATTTCTGCAGCGAGGTGTACAGATATCAGATGAAACCGCATGACCTGACCTTTCCAAAAATACCGGTTCCTCGTCTGTGACGAAGTGGCTGGGATAAAAAATAACCTTGAATTTCCTTTAATCATAGCTCTACCCTGCATGTAGGTGTGCATCCACTACTCTTGTTTATGACTGAATAATTAAAATAAGTAAATCCGTTATGTGTTCATGTCACATTAGAAGAAACAGCAGTAAAGGAGCTCTGCAGCTGTGGTTGGTGCTTATCTGTCGGCTGCACGAGAGCCACAGAATGGAGGCAGATCAAACTTCTGACAAATCATTTGCGTACTCATTTGACATTCTGGGGAAACGTTTGTTTGGTTGGTCACCTTTGCATCCTGGATGTGAACACGTCAGTGAGTGAAGTCAGTCGTTATTATTATTAGTCACCAGTTGTACAGTGATGATCCCTGATTATAACCAAGTTAAGAAATTGAAAGTAAAGATGGTGAAATTACACCACAAGGTTGGAGGCACAGATTATATACTCACTGTTTCTGGTTCACTTTTGGACCGAACATACTAAATGTCCCTGGAAGGACTGTAGTTCTCAACTAGTGTGTTCTAAAATGAGAAGTGAGGGGAGCTGTAGCTGTTGTGAAGGAGTGTACGCTGCAGCAGACATGTGCTCTTCAGCAGCATGTGAATGATGCAGGCTACAGGACCACATACCTTCTCTCATGTGGAGGAACCAGCAATGCACAACAGAGAAGATTCTGACCTCTCAACACAGATACTCCTACATGCGTCACAGATTCAGAGAAAGCCAGAGGTGTTCCACGGCAGCTCCTAAATAAGACTCAGGCTCTGTAGGGCAGCGTTTCTCAACCTCTCCTCACGTGCCCACCGTGTTTCTCCAGCACCTATCAGTCTGCAGAGCCGGACTCTGGACCGAGGGTCAAATGCTGTCTCTGACCTTCCAAGGCAACACAGCCGGGCATAAACAAAAGCAAAAGCAGGCGCGGCTGAAACATCAGCTCACACATACACGGGTTTGTACTCTGTGACACCGAACTGTCAACAGATCCACAAGGGGCATAGAAAGTTCTGGGACCGACACAGGCTGCAGGATTTATGTCTTTTCTAATAGCAGGGAAATTCCCCTCACTGCTGCTGAGTCACGAGCCTCGCCACCTATTTGGAGCGTCTCTCAGACACACTTCAGAGGTCCTCAAGTGTCCAAAATAGCTGAGGCTGTAGCTGGCCTGATTTACTGGTGGAAAAATGAAAAGCAGACGCCACGAAGGCCGGTGGACAGAAGCAGGTGGCCGTCACAGAGGGAGGTGAGGGCACCACCTGATGCCCCGATGGAGGGAGTGGAGGAGGGTGGAGGCAGCAAGACAGCAGCTTTCCACTGGACAATTAAGAAAAACCGTATTTACAGTCGGCGTGTTTGTCCTTGAGTCACGCCGGTTTACGAGCTCCAGACCCATAAAGCCCGCTGGTGTTCCCGCTCAGGGCGCAGCCACGTGACCCGCCAGTGTTTGTTGACATGGCAGCTTATTTCCCTGCGTAAGCACTCAGTGAAGGTTTGAGATAGCAGGATGTTTAGCGTCGGCATGCTTTGGTGTTAGTCTGATTTATGGGGATTACTGTGAATTCCCGTCGGCTGCTTATCTCTCCGCAGTACAAGGAAGTAACATAATATTTCCATTCTCTGTGTACTCATTATTCCTTGTGGCGTCATTTACCACTGGAGCTTTTCTTCAGTGTATTTTCTGGTCCGTCCCTCCCTCAGGCCGTCTGCGGACAAGTCAAGGCTTGTTGTGAGGTTAAAGTGTTACTGGATGTTGGTGAATTTTCTTCATAGCTCAGCCCTGTGGACTCATTCTCAGGAGGTCAGTGGGACGTTTAGCATTTACATAAACAAGCCGAGACTGTAAGTGTGTGATTCCACACCTGTGGTCACCCGACTTCCTCGTTCTGTGGCCACTGACCGAGACTGCTTGGACTGTCGCTCTGACCAGTCAGGTAGCAGCAAAACAACAGGTAATGAGACAACGTGAGCAGGAGAAGCTCAGAGACAAGCTGAGCTCTTCCCTCCAGAGAGATAATTAGGCCACTTGCTGGCATCATCAGCGTGACATCTAAAGGCTAAATGCGTCCCCCACCAGTGTGGCTAGAAACAGAGGCAGGCACAACAACAGGAACGCTCTACAAGGGGACTTTGTTGTGGATGGCCGACGGGCCACGCTCTCAGACGTTCTGTTCTCCCTCCAGCTTCTGAGAATCACACAAAGTGGTGATTCTCTTGTGGAACAAGTAATCTCATTGAGACTAGAGTGAAAATGAATCAATGAGCAGAAGGCAAGGGTCGCTACTGTGACTGTGAAGGTGGTTCTTTGTGTCCAGAATGTGTTTTTTAGGCTAAAAGAAGATGTGTTGAAGGTGTTTAAATGAAGGTGTTTGTGTGTTTATTCAGGCCGACGGAGAGGGAGCGCACAGAGAGGCTGATCAAGATGCGCCTCAGAGAGATCATGATGCAGAAAGACCTGGAGAACGTCACCTGCAAGGAGGTGAGCAACCGCCACTCATTCTGTCGGGGTTTTGCGGATGCAGATTTTCACTCTTCTTCATACACAAACTACAAAGTGAAGTTTTCCCCATCCTGAAGTTGTAACCACCACATGAACCAGGAAGTCACGGACAGACTTAGTGCTTGTCTGAACTGTGCTCGTCCTTTCCCAGATCCGAACGGAGCTGGAGATGCAGATGGTGTGTAACCTGAGGGAGTTTAAAGAGTTCATAGACAACGAGATGATTGTCATCCTGGGCCAGATGGACAGCCCCACGGAAATCTTTGAACATGTCTACCTGGTAAGAACCCGTCCTCTCTGAACCACAGAGTTCAGTTACGGCGTAGTCGTCATTTGTCAGAATATTCCTCCTCATCATTTATGCCGTAGCTTATATGTTTTGGCTCGTTTGTAGTCTTTTTGTATGGAAATGACTGGATGTGTGCCATCTGCAGGGCTCTGAGTGGAACGCCTCCAACCTGGAGGAGCTGCAGAACAGTGGGTAAGAGATGAGTCCCTCCGTTACTCTGAAGTTAATTAATGAACGCTGCCAACCATTCTGACTCAAAGTGATGTGTCTCAGTTTTAATAAATGGAGAGATCACACTTTGTGTATAAACAATACTTTCTCATTGAAGTTAATTAAAATGAGGGCTTCAATTATCTTCATGACTTCTGGGATGAGAACACGAGGTCCACTGAGCAGCTTTTTGGAGTGCTGGTTTTAAACATCAGCTTCTGAATTCATTTATTTAATCACAGTTAAAATACACGTTTTACTCTCTGAACCCTGAAACCTTCTGAGGCTGTGCTATTTAAAAACAGTTACACCCTTCATCGTAGCAAGAGGCTGCAGTCATTGGTGTCCGATGGGCCTTAGCCAATCATGTGTGACTTTCTGTGTTGTCTGGAAAGTCTGAATATTAATTCATAAAATAAAAATGAATATTTGTTGCTTGCATTGAACTCCGGCGACCCTCCTCTTCCTGTCTACTCTGTAGAGTGCGCTACATCCTGAATGTGACCAGGGAGATAGACAACTTCTTCCCAGGGATGTTTGAATACCACAACATCAGAGTGTACGACGAGGAGGCCACCAATCTGCTGGAGTACTGGAACGAGACCTACAAGTTCATCACCAAAGCCAAGTAGGTTTTTGCACCAACACACCAGAAGCTGTCCTTATGTCTCAGGTTGGTTCTTTATGACAACAACGCCTCTCTGCTGTGTGTCCTTAGGAAAGCTGGTGCCAAGTGTCTGGTCCACTGTAAGATGGGCGTGAGCCGCTCTGCCTCCACGGTGATCGCCTACGCCATGAAGGAGTACGGCTGGGACCTGGACACTGCCTTCGACTATGTGAAAGAGAGACGGACCGTCACCAAACCAAACCCCTCCTTCATGAAACAGCTGGAGGAGTATCAGGGAATTCTGCTGGCAAGGTGTGTAGACAAGCTTCTGTCCCGTCTGGACTGTCCTTCGAAAGTGTTTTGGAGCTAACTCTCTGATGGTTCTTGTCTTCCACAGCAAACAGAGGCATAATAAGCTGTGGCGCTCCCACTCTGACAGCGACCTGTCAGAGCGGCCGGAGCTGCTGTGTAAACCGTCGTCTCACTCGTTGGGCCGCTCCGACTCCCACAACAACAACACCTCCTCCCCCTCCTTACACCACTTCCTGGGCGTGGCAGTACTGCAGGCGCTGGGTGCTGGACCTGAGGACTCTGCCAGATCCACCGGCACACACACCTCTGACTGTGACGCCCTGTCCAACGGAGTGTCACCGTCGGCGGTTCAGGAGGTCCGGTTCCCCCTCCCCAGACCCCGGGCGGCCACCGTCATCCCAGAGGAAAGGCTGGACAGTTCAGCGAGTGTTGCTGTCACAGTGCCTGTGG
The DNA here is from genome assembly GCF_000690725.1 of Stegastes partitus. Taxonomy (NCBI): domain Eukaryota; kingdom Metazoa; phylum Chordata; class Actinopteri; family Pomacentridae; genus Stegastes; species Stegastes partitus. Next base: position 25,631 of record NW_007577763.1, read on the forward strand.
CACTGCCACACCCCCCACCGTCACTCCACATCCTACCGCCCACCCCGGAGCTCCAGCGCGCTCACCGAGGCTCACATTCATCTGCTCCAGCAGCCAGATGCAAACGAGTGCAGCTGTCCCTCAGTTTACCTGAGAGAAGCAGCTCAGAAGAAACCTCTCCTCTCACTCTGGGATCCAGCGACTCAGACATGATGAACCAGTCGTTATCAGATTCACCAGCTGACAAGCCCGACCCCCCGCCCCTGGTCCTGCCCCTGGTTCCCAGCGACCACAACAACAACCCCAGTGAGCTACACACTGGCAGTGCCTTCGACAGCCGCGGCGAGGCCGACGGCTGGTCCAACCACAGCACCGACAGCATCGACTTCTTCAGCGCCAGGGAAAAGTTTCTGGGCCTGGCCCAAGACGGCCGCACTCGAACGCTTTCGGAGCAACGGACTCCTGCATCGACGGACGGAGAGACGGAGGCCAATGATGACGAGGAGGAGCAGGGACATGGGCCGAGTCAGGTAGAGACCCACTCAGCTGCCTCAGCTTGTCTTTAGATCATAGCTCAGCTCCATAACTTCAGGCAGTCAAACGGTTTTTCTTTGTTGATTAATTAGCCATTTACTTCAATAACTAAAACATTCATTAATTAGTTTACAAAAAAGTCACCAAATCTTTTGATTTGAAAGAGAAGCAGCAGATTCTTCCAGAAAAGCTGCCCTCTGCATGACTACGATGCCCTTAGGGACACTTAACAGACCACCAGAACAGGCACCAGTCAACAGAACCAGGATGGAGCTGAAGCTGTAATCTAACTTCACTGTTTGTCTACAAGAACAGCAGCTTAGTGACTGGATGAGTCGATACACCTGCATCAAACACAGTGACACCTGCTGGAAGACGAGAGAGTAGTCCTCATTCTCTGTCCAGTGGGATAATGTGTAGTTATAAACGTTATCAATCTGTCTATATTAAAAGTCTCAAACACCAGCAGTGAAGTAATTCATCTGTACCTGTAACACAGGGACTGCTTCACCAGACCGTGACTAATAAATGTGTTTCTCTTTGTCCCTCAGCCGTCTCCGCCGTCTGAAGCCAGCCCCGACCGAACCCACCATGCTAACCATGACAACGGAGTATCGGTCCGCCATATTGTCACTGAGATCGAAGCCATCTGCCACCCCGCCTCCTCTCTGTCCACTCCATCCTCCTCCTCCTCGCTCCCTCCGTCCTCTCTCAGCCGACTGGAACATCCGGAGGAGGCAGAGTCTTGTGAAGCCACTCACGCCTCTGTAACTCCACCTTCGCAGCCTTCGTCTCCCTCCATGCTGCCCTGCGACTGGCCGGCCGGCTCCGTGCGGCGGGCCACCGAGCAGCTGGAGCAGAAGCTGAAGCAGGAGCTGGAACTGGCAGCATCTCAGCGATCTCCGCTGCATTCCCCCAGCAGCGAGCAAGCTCCTGTCAGGCTGCCTCTGGGCTCCCCGACCGCTGAACTTCCTCCCCTTCACTCCCCTCAACACTCCTCAGAACAAAGAATCACTCAGGGAGAGAACATGGCTGTTCCCACTAAACCCAAAGACGGAGAGAAGCTCACAGGGTCACACTCAGAGCTGCAAAGACTCGACAACCTCCCAGACCCTTCACGCTCCCCTCCCCCCAACATCAGCCAAGTCTCTGGTGCTATACCTGTCACTGTGCACACACCTGTAGATAGCCATATGGTGACGTCATCACTGGCCTCTGCTAGTCAGCTAGTAGAGCCATCCCCAGATACCTCAGCCCGGTCCCAAACACAGGGCCGGCTCCACAGCCAGAACCAGCAGCCCCAGGCCCGTTCCGACCCAGTGCTCCTCGATGGGGTGACCGTGCAGGAGTCGGACACAGATGAAGGCCAGCGCTCCGGGTCCCAGGGAGGACACTCGGGCTGCAGCCCCGGCTGTGACGCCCAGAGCAGGCTGGCCCGAGGCTGCCAGGAGCTGGAGCGGATTCAGCAGACGCTCAGAGAGCTGCAGGCTTTCCTCCACGAGGGCGTCGGCCTGGAGACGGCAGACAGACCAGGACAAGAACTGGGGCAGCCTCAGGGCCTGAGAGACGCTATGGACACAGAGCCAGGACATCTTAAAGGGGCCAGTTCTGAGCAGACCCCTGCGGGCCTGGAAGTAGGGCAGCGGCTCAGAGAGAGGCAGGAGGGGAGGAGCTGTGTGCAGCCGCCAGGGTGGCTCCGAGCCATGGAGCTGGAGGCTCGCATTCGCCAGGCAGGCCTCACCCCTCCCTCTCTCATGAAGAGGTCGGCCTCCCTGGCTAAACTGGACTGTCTGGAGCTGTCCGCCACTGACCTCAGCGACCTGGACCTGAGGCCGACCAGCAGGACCACGTCCTCGCGCTCCCAGGACTCCTCCCCCCCGGCCCAGTCCCACCCGGACGACACCTGGAAGAAGCAGAAAGTGCTGAGTCAGAACTGTTGTGTTGAAAAGACGTGTGATGACTCATCATCTCCTCCGTCCCTCAGCCCCTCCTTCTCCTCCTCCACCTCCCTTCATGGCTGCCCGAAGGAGGACGCGGGTGAGAGGGAGGAGCCAGACGGCAGCGTGGCGTCTTTGGCCCGACAGCCGGGGAGGGGACACTCGTCGAGACGCTCTCGGAAAGCTGAGAAAAAGCAGCGAGCCGTCACTGTGCTATACAATACCATGTAACCTCAGTGCAATGGACTGGAACGGACACGACTGGAGCTGTGCACGTGTGAGAGGCTGCATGATGTGTGTGAATGTGTAGCCGCGGGGAGACGTCCGTGTACGTGTAGTGTGTAAGACGTGAATGATGACCGTGTTGCATGTAAATCACTGGATGTGTTTGTCTCAACTGGAGTTCAGGTTTATCTGTACAGTGATGTTATATGAATGTCCAAACAGACTGAAGCGGTGCGTCTGCACTCCATATGACTGTGTCCCTGTGTTTTCAGTGTGACCCTCGCTGCCTGTTGCAGTTTGTGAAACTACAACCAGAGGGGCTTTTTCTCAAAACATGCACTTTACTGTTTCGGTTTTCTTTTGTTGATCTGTTTCTTACCCGGGGAGTATTCTTTTGCACTGTTCTCAGTAGACTTGTCTCTGTTTTTGTTTTCAAAGTGCACAGACATGTCTTTATTCAGATTTTTAATTAAACCAGGACAAAGCTGAAATGTTGTTGTATTTTTTATTAATTGCTTTAGCAGTAAATAAATATGGTGAGTTTGTTTTGACTGCAGTGACCGTTTTTTTCTGTTTGGTATGAGTGCTTCAGCTCACATGTTCCCACTGGAGGAGAAAAGATAAGCCAGAGAAGGATGTGCTGCCACCTGCTGGCCAAGCTGACCCACAGCTTGGAGCATGTGTGGAGGCAGCAGGAGGTGATGAAGGCAGGTGAAGCTGAAGGAGTTCTATTCCTGACAGTAAATATGTAGATTACAGCTGGTGTAATTAACAAACACGACCTTCTGTGGTGAAATTGTGCCACTTTTAGATGGTGAACATCAAAAACTGACACCTAATAGTTGATAGAAACCCACTGATGAGCCACAATATTAAACCTGATGTAGTCTAGATCCACCTGGTGCTGCCAGACCTGCTGTGACTGGTGAGGAAAAGACTGTTGGAGGTGTTCAGAGGCTTGATGTCCATGGATCTGGCTTGTTATGGTGCATCCATAGATCAGGGGTGTCAAACTGATTTTAGCTCAGGGGCCACATCCGACCTAATTAGAT
>NW_007577763.1:33247-36718 GCF_000690725.1 Stegastes partitus
ATAGGCACCAACTCAAGGAACTCCTCAGTGACGGTCAATGTCTCCTTAACTTCACCAATAAATATGACCAGTTGAGCAACGTCTGTAATGTCAGTGCTCTCATCAGTTGCAACAGAAAATGCAAGAAAGGACTTGACTTTGTGTTTTAACTGGCTGTCCAAATCTGCCGACGGTTCCCAAATCCTCTCTGCTATAGTGTTCCTTGTCAAGCTAATGTTGGCAAAAGCTTGTTGCTTCTTGGGACACACGAGTTCTGCAGCCTTCATCATGCATGTTTTAACAAACTCTCCATCGAAATACGGCTTTGATGCTAATGCTAGTTCATTAGCAATTAGGTAGCTGGCTTTCACCGCTGCTTCACCAGTTTTGGCCCGCGGGTCGTAAGCCAGACACGCCTGCCATAGATGCTTGATTGGCTCGGAGGTGGGCAGTTTGCAGCTCTGTGTGGTGCTGCTGGACCTGCTGTCGTTGAGCGTGTGCTTTGTCTGTGACAGCGTTCAGCGAGTCAAAGTAACACCATGAATGAAAAACCAACGTTTCTCAGCAGAACATGATGGATGTGATAATCTTCCCCATCAGTGGTTTTAATGTTGTGGCTGCCCAGTCCTCATTGTCCTCGTCAGGTTTAACTACAGCGTGAACACGTCAGTCCCGTCTCCAGGGGAAACCGTCTCCATCAGCGCTCAGCGCAGCTCATTGCAGGCTGACATTTTACCTACTGTTTCATGTGGGTAATTAAACTGTGAGATGTAGGCCACTGGGGCTGCTGCTGACACACATCGACTGACATTAAAGGACTCAACCAGATGAAATGAAATGTAAAAAAAAAAAAAAAAAGCCAGAGATAACCAAGACATCAAAACACACAGGCTCCACATGGAGTTTAGAAAATATTCAGACCAAAGGCACTTTGCAGGTTTTAGTGAATCAAGAGAACAGCCAAGATCCCTGGATGATATCACCAATTAATTTGTCTTCAGCGGAGCGAGCAGGTGGGTTAAAGAAGGACTTCCTTGTTAACAGAACGCCCCAAAATGAACTGTGAGGAACAGAATCAGTGGAGCAGAGGAGAGGACTGGAGCGAGTGTTTCTGTGAGATCGGCATCCGTCCTCTTTGCATACTGATGCTGCCTCACAGACACACACCTTGTTTCACATCAGCAGCTCTACACTCCCTCCACCCTGCAGCCCTGACACAGTTCATCATGAAGAGTTGCTGCTGCACGCTGCTGATTCACATAATTATTTCATGCTTCCTATTCTCTGCCCTGGTGGTGTTTCTTGGAGGGTTTACACTCTCTCAGCTGTCCTTTTCCTCTCTGTCAAGCCGAAAATAACTACAGGCAACTAAAAAAATGAAACCGCTGGATCTGGCTGAGGCGCTGGGAATCCGTGTCACAGGAAGATGATGGAGGTGGCAGCTGCTAAAAACAGATCAGCTCTGTGTGGCGCTGACTGACGCTGCAGCTTCCCCATCTCGCTTTTGTTAGCGTCCTTCACTGGAGAGGAGCAGAAAGTAAGTTAGAGTGAAAAGCTGCAGCCACAACTCAGCGTGATGTCGACAGATTTCAGAGCTTCTGAAAGCCGCCTGTAATTTAAAAGGATTAAAAAACAAACAGAAGAAATAACCCTCTCACACGTCGCTGCTCCAAAACACATTTCTTTATTTGAATCATCTGAATTACCACTTCCAGCATACAGCATGAAAACATCTCGCTGCATCGCTTTTTTTCTGCAGCATTTTTTAAAAAGTAAAAAAATGAGTATTAACCAGGCAAGCTTGACTATGAAGTACGGAGGAGAGGGAGGTGGCTCTCCTCGGTTTGTGCTAATATCGGAGTGTGAAAGTTTTACATTTCTTTCAAAGGAATCTTTTTTAAAAAAAAGAAACGGACAACACAAGCTGTCCTCGGCCTCCTCATCCTTTGCAACAAAACACGTCCCTCAGTGTTGGGCGAGGCTTGACAACTGCAAGATTACAATTATGAGACAACATTCGCTTGATTTTGGGGCGACTCAAACTCTTGCTTTCACATGTTGCTGTTGGGGTGCAATGAAACCTAAATGAGCTGTTGGTAGCCTTTACAGTGATTCTTCCAGGCAGAGAGCGTGCTCTGATATTGCAGGTCTCAAGGCAAGTCGGACAAAATGAAACCCCACGCGGGTACAGACCATGCTGAGATATTGTACACATCAGGTACCGTGACTACACAGAAACACAGAAACTCATCCGCTCATGTCAGGTGAGAAGATGCAAATTTACAGGAAATCTCTTTCAGTATAACATGTCTACTCCACAATCCACGTACACACCACGAGTCCCTTTATTGTTTTATGACATACAGGCCTGCCACGGTCACATACAGTATAGTTAGTACACCAAGTGTTCCTCCTCATCACGTCTGTGCTCCTGCAAGTCTACCGTCAGGCTGCGACTACAACCGGCCTGACTTTGTGCTCGTCACTCGTTAACAGTCATATATGTGATCCACCCACAAGCTAAGTACAGTACATCTGGATTTTGTGCAAATGAAAAAAAGAAAAAGAAACGTACGAGTCCCTTATTTGAAATATTTCGTTAAAAACTGAGGAAGTCAGATGGTTGTCGACATTCAACTCAACTAGACGGAGCTTTGATGAAGAAGGTGCAGTTTTCTCCACGTCTGGCCCCGACTTGTCACTTTAGTCCTTTTACACACAATCACAGTTGAAAAGCGCACGAGTCGGTGGCAGAAGGACTCGGTGTGTTGGTGCTGAGCGGAGAGTCGGCCTGACACGATGTTCTATGACAGAAGGTGGCCTCCGTGTGAGAGCTGGTTTTGAAACACACACACCTGCAAACATTCAGAAAGCCTCCATCCAAGGAGGCGCTCATCTAAACTGATATCGATGTTTTGTTGGTTGTAAACTGGCACTGGTCAGGACCATACCATGTGGCAGCAGAGAGGGGAGCCGGGCGTCTCTCTGGCTGGACAGCCGCTCGCCGTATGGCTTCGTGGGAAAGGTCTGGCTGAGGCCATGGGAGAAGAGAGGAGGTGACGACAGATGATTTGGCCGGTTGTCTCCGGCAGTGCAGGATGTGCTTCGAGTAGCCAGGTCGGCCCTGTTCTCCCACGTGGCCTCGGTCCAGACCCTTCCCTGTAGAACCCTGCCGGGCCGCTCGGCTCATTTCTCCATGAGCGACAGCTGGATGATGCGCTGCAGCTCCTCCTCCTCCTGCCGCCGGCGCAGTTCCGCCTCCTCCTGCTCCCGTGCTGAGATCTCCATGGCGATGCGGAGCTGCTCGTTGTAGCTGCAGGGGGTCGGCGGTTTCTTGGAGGGCGTGGAGCCGAGGCTGGAGGGGGGGCGAGGCTTGTGCTGGGGGGTCCTGGGCAGACGGAAGCAGAGAGATGGTTAGGGAGATGGTTAACCCTAACCCTAGTAGGAATGACTTCTGGGTGACTAGTTGGTGAAAAGCCCTCGAGCAACCAG
>NW_007577763.1:37181-43223 GCF_000690725.1 Stegastes partitus
TGTTGTTTTCATGAGGCAGCACTTTGTTGGATATCTGCTAAGGACCAGCTCAGAACCTTATCTGACCTGGAACTCTGGATTTTTCTAAGGTGGTTTCCTGAGTGGCTGCTGAGGACCGTCTCCCACCAGGATGCACTTTAACCCAACAGTCACTGCTTCCTCCAAACTAATGTATATGGAAATAATAAAACACAAAACGTTGAACTCTAGACTGAAAGTGGACGTAGAGTGACATTGTCAGTTTTTCGAAAACAAAATGACCCATCTTGCATCAGTCAGAACATTTTATTACATTACTGATCAGGTTAAGGGCGGATTCTGTATTTAATCATCCAGTAAAGTCACTTCAGTTCCTTCTGCTGCTGTTTATCCTTCACTGTGACACTTTTAGCTCTTTAGTATATCAATAAATCCCTTCAATGAGCTGCTCAAATGTTCTGGAAAAGAGCTGCACAACAAATCTGTCACTGCCAAAATCCATTCCTTATATTATCTGATATTTGCAGAGCTTCTGGTTTATAGTAAAACCTTGTGTGTTGCTTTTAATGCTAGATGCAGATTAAAGTTCTGCTGTTGGCTCATTGCCTCTTAGTAATGACTTTATTCACATTAGTGTTTGTGTAGGTTTGATGAAATAAAACACACAGCGGGTCCAAGAGTGCTCTGGATTATCTCGGGAACGCTGAGGATTCTGTACAAGACGCAGACAGCTGAGGACCAGCTCTGATTTCAGTAAGGAGTTGGAGGTCCACAGAAACAACATGCCTTCATATTGACATGATTGTTTAGATTTACTACCAAACTGAATTAAACATGTCGTTCCTGGTGTTGGTTTGTTCCCATCACCAACATAACCTCCATATAACATGTTTCACAACCTCTTAGAAGGTTGTTGTTCAGCATTCTGCAGCATTTATATATGAGAAATAGATGTAGTTGAGTTTAAAGTCAAGGATTTTCTCTGCAAATTACACCCACAGGACACCCTGAAACTTTTAATAGCTGCTTTTTATTTTATATCTGTTACTGAAGTGCAGTCGGGACACGATAATCCGACCCTTAACAATCCAACAGCCTTGCTATCCGATATAAAAGAAGGTTTTACATTTAGTGATCATCGAGTCACGACTGTACTTCAGTTTCCCGTAACAGAGGACGAGTTAATGCTGCTGGTTTTGTCTGGTTCACGTCCACAACAACAAGGTTTCCTCCAGCATCAGTAACGACTGCAGCAGAAACACTGGCAAGGAGAGAAAAGCTCATCTAGAAATACTGAGGAACTGTCTGGAGATAACAGCCAGAGCACCGGGAACACACAACATAACCCTAACCCTAACACACACACACACACACACAGAAACACACACACACACCCACAGCAGATGCAGATGAGAGGAGGATAACAGGCTGGATGAGGGAATACAGGATGTGACTCAGGGATGGAAGGAAAAAGCTGCAGAAAGGAAAGAAGACAATGGAGCCGAGTAAGACAGAAGAACAACAGAGCAGAGAGGAAGTGGGAGACGATGTGGGTGAAGGAACAGCAGGATGTGTGGAAGGTTCTCATCTCGTCTGAAGATCAAAGTCTTGTTCTCTTTTCATGAATGATGCATCTGTGCTGATAACTGAGGACTAAAACAGGTGGATGTCAGGAAACAAGCATCGCTCTGACCTCTCCAGACGACTCGGGTCGCAGGACAGGGGGTGTGTTCCCGGCTTGCTATTGGTCAGCGCCTCCCAGATGGTCACCTAGATACAGAGGAACAGGAAGTCAGAGAGCGAGCGCAGGAAGTGGACGGACAGCAGACGGGCCGTCCTCCCTCCCTCCTTCCTGTTGATGTGCCAAAGCAGCTCTCAGACACAGAGACAGCTCGCTGGCTGGATTATGAGTTATGTGTCGAAGCATCGATCCTGGCTCTGCCTCTTTACTACACACCCAACATCTAGAGCTGCTGTTAACACTGAGAAGAGGCACCTGCTACAAATTAGGCATCAGCTTCTTAACACTATTGTTCATCACATCAGCTGGTGCTGCCGTCGCATTCAACAGCACAATGTACATTTTCTGATTTATTTTCTACCCTGGGCTAAGTTACCAACCCCTGGGCCCCAGGATAAGGTGGTAGTTTGACTAACTTGTTTCAAAAGGCTGCAGGGACTCTGGAGGCTGAGCTGCTGACGGCATCTATGTACTATAGTCAAGTTCTCAGGTACCTTTATCACTGAGATGATGACCACTGGTGCTCACCTGTCATCTTTGCTATGTTCCATATTATCTGCCCAACATTAATTACCTTATTGCCACTGAAGCTCATGTACACATGCAACCTGTAACCTGCATTTTACTCATTCTGTGGAAACAAACGTCGCAGAAAATCAAACTTTTCTCTAAATGAGCCTGTGTGCCGGAGTCTTTCTGAAGCCTTTGGATGTGCTCGTCCCTCCTCCTGGCTCAGGAAGCACATGAAGCAATATGACGCTCATGAAGCTCATGAGCAAAGAGTCTGAATAATTACAAGTCACCCACAAAGCCTAATAAGATAAGATAAGATATGCCTTTATTTATCTCACACTGGAGAAATTCACAGTGTTGTCAACAGCATGTAATAAACATGTAATGCTGTGGTACACTGAGCTGGTTCCTTGTTTTGCCCCATTTGAATCCCGTACCTACACTGTGGCTTTAATATCGTTTATGCTTTTACTGTTTCCGTGAGTTGCCTCTCTGCATGCTGCCTGTTCAGCTTCCTGCCTCAGGACCAGATGAGCAGAGAATGAAAGGACATCAGAAAAGATCAACAGCTGAGTCCTGGTGGTTTGGGCCTCAGTCTATTTCAGTGGCTCTCACTCTTCGCTCCTCTGCTTTTCCAGGCCTTTTGTTTACAACGTAATTACTTTTGCTTTATCTTTAGTTTGTAATAAAGTGAAGCTGTTGGAGGTGCCCTGATGAAGGGGAAGGGTGTAAATGTCCTGGCTGACTTCTGCTCCATGTCCCTCTAACCTGCTGCTGTCCAGCACAGGCATGAATGTCCCCCAAGAGGTCAGAAACTTTAACTAGTTTCAACCTCACTTATTTGTGTTTCTCACTTTTGATCCTGACTGTAGACCAGGTTGTGGGTTCAGGCGACAACAGACAACTTCTGCCAACTGATGCTATTATTATGCATGAGGGAAGTTAATTTTATTTTGAAAAGCCAGCATATTTCACAAACCCTAATCAGTTCCTTTCAACATCTCTGAGCTTTTACTTTGAAAGTGTAGCGTGCTTCACATAATCCTGTTGACTCTTTGTAAATACAAGTGTTTAGAAAAACACCCAGGGGTTCGGAGGGTTCCCTTCTTCTCATGAAGGACACGAAACCTCTCAAGAAGCTTCACTGTCTGCCGCTGTGTCCGAACTCTACCGGGAAAATGAAGTTGCAACTTACTGAAAAAACTAAAAACCAGAATCCCTGTGAACGCTCGACCTGGCAAAACAAAAAGAGGAAGCAGAGCAGGCAGAGAGGGAGGGAGCTCTAGAGGGTTTAAAATGTCTCCTGTTACGGAGTCACTAGTTGTATTTCTGTAAGTTTGATGTCACATCATGGTGAATCATTTCAGCTTTATTTTGACAGAGCGCTGACATCCAAAACCCGGACGTTAAACTCAAACAACCGCTTCAATCCAAGAATCCACAAAAAACACAAAATCCTCCTCCCATCTGTCCTTATTGTCTCTCAAAGAAAATAAAGGTGTCTGTGATCAGGTGACCAACAGCTCTGCCATCTGAGTCAGAATGTTGGGGAACCTGCACTAGTCGATGTGTGGATGACCTCCACCTTCAGCTGGAGTCGCAGTGCACACCTCCACCAGTTCTGAGTGACTCACGTATTTAAAAACCCGCCTTATTTTACATGTCGGACCAAAACACATCTCCCAGCCTTCGTCTTTAAATAAACTTTCACAACATTTAAAGTCGCTTTCACGCTGTAGCAGAATTAGAGCAAACTGTGAATGAAAGCGGAGAGATGCCAGCGCTGCGGCGTGTTTCAGGGGACGACAGGCGGCTGTACAGAAGTTGATGCTGTAAAACACGCAGCGTCAGCAGTGTAATCCTTCAGCACCTGTCCTGCTTCACTATTAGAGCTGTAATTAAAAGTGTCATCACCTTCCTCAGCTCCCGTCTGAAGCAGCTGTGGAGATGATTGAACAAACTGCAGCATGAATCCTCAGCCCCCGTCTCCTCTCCTCACGCATCTACAGGCAAGAAGCTCTGAGGATGTTCTCTGGCCAGTCCACCAGCCTATTTATACCTCTGGACGCAGGCCAAGGTCTGTGAGGACCAGGATCTCTGGGATCTCAGAGCAGCACCTATCCTGAGGCGGCGGTGAATATAATGGGTCTGGGCTCCACACATCACAGGCAATTTATTCTGCTTATTGATTTTACTTCAGTATTGATTGTTTTTATTTTGAAACCGGTTGCTTTTCCCTACTTCAGTGCGTATGTTTGTCTGGTCCTGCTTGACTTATTGCTGAATTTATTGCTGTAATTTGTAGCGGGTGTTTCACAGGGAGCGCTGTCCTCCTCGGTTGATATGGCAACATCACTTTGTGAATCTCGAAAACGTGTAAATCTTCTGCAGGCTGCGCCCGCTTTACAGATACGATGATGGACCACAAGATTAAAACCCCTGACAGGTGAAGGGAGCTGATTGATCACCTCATTACGTCGGCACCTGTCTAGCTGTGGGATACATCACACAGTAAACAGTCAGTTCTTGAAGTTGATGCACTGAAGGCAGGAAAAATGGACAAGTTTAAGGATCTGAATGACTTTGACAAGCGCTAAATTGTGATATAGCTGACTGGGACAGAGCGTCTGACGGCAGCTCTGTGGGCTGCATGTGTGTGCAGCGCTTGGTATCGACCACAGCAGTAGAAAGAGGATGACCAGCGACGGGGTCGTAGGGACACAAGACTCACTGGTGTGTGGGTAGAAACAGGCCCACGTGGTCTGATCCAGTCCTACTGTAGCACAAACTGCTGGAAACCTTAAGGCTGGCTCTGGTAGAAGGTGTCGCTGATGAGATGTGTAGCCACAGGCAGGTCAGACCACCGCTAAAAGCTCCCACAGCTTATAACCGCACAGCGATGGAGGAAGGTGGCCTGGGCTGATGAATCGTGTTTTCTTGTACATCCAGAGGACTGCCAGGTTTACTGGGGAAGGGATGGATGCACTGTAGGAAGAAGGTAGGCCAGCAGAGACCGCTTGATGCTGTGGGTCATGTTCTGCTGTGGAGCCCTGGGCCTGGCATTCACCTGGATGTTACTTTGACACGTACGACCAACACACTGGCTGCAGACCACAAACAATCCTTCATGGCAGTAGGGACCTCCGTTAGCAGGTCAGGGCTCCCTGCGATGCTGCAAAACCTGTTCAGGAATAATCTGAGGAACAAAGAGTTTAAGTTGTTAGCCTCCAAAATCATCAGATCTTAATCTGATCAAGAATCTGTGGGACATATTTGAATTTATTTAACTTGCAGGACTTGAGGGATCTGTTGTTTGTGCAGACTGCGAGGCACCGTGTGTTGACCTTTCTCTTATAGAAAGTTTTTTCTTTTTTCAGTTTGTGCTACAGTAGATGTTCAGAGGGACCAGACCACGCTGTGCACCAGCGAGTCTTCGGCCTCCACCAGGCGTCCTTAGACCACTTCTGTTGGTGCTCTCCTCACACACCCATATGACCCCCGACCTGGAAATGTTCTGACCCAGTTATCTACAAGTCATCAATTGGTCCTTGTTGAAGTCACTCAGATACTTATGCTTGCCCATCTCTCCTGCTTTTAACTTGAATATAAGCACAGAAAACAGCTGATGAACACACCTGACAGGCGCCGCTGTAATGACACTCATTCATTCCCTTCATGTTGTGGTGCAGGCTAAAGCCATACACTATATAAAAGATGGACGTAGCAACCGGCCCTGAAAAATGAAGCCAACCCGGAAGTGTCAAAAACCTGCAATATCACTACGTCCACTAGCTGCTGGCTCCAAAAAG
>NW_007577763.1:43552-67851 GCF_000690725.1 Stegastes partitus
CTTTTTGGAGCCAGCAGCTAGTGGACGTAGTGATATTGCAGGTTTTTGACACTTCCGGGTTGGCTTCATTTTTCAGGGCCGGTAGCTACGTCCATCTTTTATACAGTCTATGGCTAAAGCTAGCGCTCTCTCCTGATCGTCATCTGATTTGGGGAATGTTTCAACTCCAGCCAGAACCAGCAAAACTTGTTATCCAAGACAGTGTTAGCTTCAGCAGCTTACAGCCATGTCAGATGACTTGAGGAGCTAACGTTGGCTTAATCAGCTTCCTGCCTGTAAAAGGCACCAGTACAGTTTTCATTTGATCATCACCAGATAGAACTGAACAGAACCGAACTGAATAGAACCGATAGAGCTGCTTTACTCCAGCTCTGTCTCAAACCAATTGTTCCATGAAATACTGACTTCTTAAGAGGCTATGTGCTGTACATATGTGTTGCCTGATGCTGCTGGCTGGGTGACATCAGGAGAGGCTCGTGTTTGCCTAATAACAGAACAGGAGATGATCTCAGGAAGTCCACCTGATCGTATTCGGAGCCGGCCTCCAGCAGACTCTGCTGGATGGCAAACTGCAGCAGGTCTTCCTCCTCCTCCCTCATGCTGTCCCTCTGTTTGCCTCCCAGCATGGTGTATCCAGGCGGCGGCTCGAACACACACGGGGGAATCTCTCCGGCTCGACACGACACTGCAGCACAGGGGGAAAGGCAAAGGGCAGGAGAAGGCAGGAGAGTTACCTGACAGGTAGGAGACTAAAGGAGAAGAGTGGAGGAGAAAAACAGGAGGTGCAGAAAGGCCAGTAAAGGAAGCTGTCGCTCGCCATTTTCTCACCACAGCATTGTTGACCAAATAATTTCACCTCTCACTTGTGTGCGCTTTCATCAGTCTGCAACTTTACGATATCATCAAGGATTTCCAAAGAGCTTCCTTGTGAGCAGCCGCACAGTAAATTCTATCTCCCCTCTGCTGATTTAAACCTGGCTGCTGGGATTCCGATCAAGCGATAGGATGATGAAAGCGGGCCACAATCGCACACACAACAGCACCTTGCATTGGAAGCCAGCGATAAATACTGCTCATAACTCTATCAGGCCACTATAAACTGAAGCACGGCCGGGCTCCTGCAGTAAACGTGAGCGCAGATTTAGAAAGCAGCTTGTCAGAACAAAATATGAACTTCTGCCGCCATCTGGAATGTCGTCAGCCGAAGAGGAAGACGGGAAAGGATGAGCGTGTCCTTACTGGTGGAGCTGGAGCTGGAGACGCTGGAGGAGTCGCTGCCCGGGGACGGGGTGTCCGTCCTGGGGGTGTCCCTCTGTCCGTCTGCCTCCACCCCGACCTCGCCATCAGCACGGACGCCGTTTCCCTCCTCGCAGCCGTTCAGGTTGCTGAAGGTGATCCTGGCGTTGAGGATGTGGTAGAGGGGGATTTCTGCAGGGGGTGGAGGAGATCACAGCATGAGCTCAGCATCTGTTAGTTCTTTCATGTTTATGACTGATTTTAATCTCTTCCTGCATCTGTCCTCGTCTTATCTTAGCGTCTTTATGTATTAATTTTCATCCCCTCAGTTCAACCAGCCAGCCTCCCTCTCCATCCGTCCCTCGCCCTCCTGGCGCTCACCGATCTTGACAGGGAAGCCGGGCGGCAGCCGCAGAGTGATGAAGTCACGCAGCTTCGCGAACAGGGCGTTGGAGATGGCCATGAGGTCGATGATGGGCACCACTTGTTCTGATAGGGACAGAGGATGGGACTCACACAACCACAGCTTGGCTTTGAACCTGGAAACAAGAGCACACAAAGACAGAGTCTGGAGATTAATACTACAGAATGCCCTTCTGACGACGGATGCATGATGCTGGATTCTTGCAGATATCCAATAAACGATACTGATAAAAGCTCAAAGTCTCTCCTGCAGCGGGATTAACATAATAATCTGCCTCCTCTCGTAGCGACGGCCTCATTAAAAGGTGCACATTTATCAGGCAGAAAAAGAGAACTACTGCAACTTAAATGTAAAAGACACCAAGTTTATTCTTATTTACCATTTAATTTGCCTGTCATTGACATTTTAAATCACATGCCAGGACCATTGTGCCTCCCCACTTCTATCTGAAGTATAGTTGAAGTAATTTAAGTCCTCATCCAGACAGTCAGTTCTTTGGTCAGAGGTACACAAAGACATTGATTACTTCAGCTAACAGCGGCTGTCCACAAGCTGCTGACTCCTGTTCAAGCCGAGGCCAATCAATTCTTAGATTCTAATTTGTCCGATAATGAACACAGGACTAGAGCAGCTCTACAACCTCCCAGACGTCGCTCTCATGACGTCCCGTCACTTTTCATTAGGTGCTGCACAACAATGGAGCTGACTGCTGAAGCCGGCAGACAGGCAGCTGGAGGAACACCGGACAGCTGATTGGTTGATGAGACGGACGAACGCTGGCATCATCTGTGAGACTCAGTCTACGATGTGATTAATGGAAAGGACACAGAGAAGCTGAGACTTTAGCTAAATTACAAAGAAATAACATGAAGGCTAAATGCTGTCCTCTCATTTCATTTCAAGGCTCCAGGCAGTTTTTAAGCCTCTTTGACTATTTTTTCCTTTTTCTTCCTGAGAGACACTGCAGGCTTCCTTCATTTTTTGGTTTTGTTTCGTTAATAAACTGATGTGCAGTGAGTCATCCGGCACAGCTGAGTGATAGACTGCAGACACGGACTATCTAATTGCTCGACTCTCTAAAAGCTTTACAGAAACCCTCTGCTGACTTGTTTGTTGTCTGCCTGTCCGTCACCTCAGGATCTCAGTGGTCAGCGCCACGGACGGCTGCTTCCACTCTGACTATTGTGTCCATCATTTTGTCAGCTCTGCCACTTGGCAGTGAGCTCGGTGGCGACTCGCTGCCTGCCCGGCCAGCGGCTGCCTGCCTCTCTGCGTCACCTCTGGGTCTTGGTGGTGAGCTGGCACGGGTGGCCGATGTCCCTCTGAGTTGGGGACGAGCCGGGGTTGAAGTATTCCTCCGCCGTCAGCGCTGCAGGGTTTGTCACTGCAGGGGAGGACATCTGGGTCACCAGGGCCTGGGGGAGGAACGTAATGAATAAAATGAAACGCTTTCCACTTTAAAGAAGTCTTGCAGCTCTAAAAAACTGACTATGTGTGCAGGAATCCAGAGGATTATTAATCAATACCAGCGGCATGAAGATGAAAGATTCCTGGCTGTTCAGCCTCTCTGTCTTTGCTGTTCTCTGCTGTACAACAGAAACCTACGGGATCTGTCACGGCTTTGCTTTTACCTGCTGACATCTTCAACAGCTTGTGAAAGTCTCAAATCACAAACTATGGAGGACCACAAGTGACACGATAATAATAAAACATTTAATTAATCAGGAACTAATTTTACAATAGAAACAGTAGAGATTTGCGGCATGTAAAAGAAATCAATACATTCATGAAACAATTAGAAATAACTGGATTCACAAATTGAACTAAGATTATAGATTTTAGTCAGGTATTTGAAAGACTCCCATTTTAATTTCCATCTCTGCTTCATTCTATAAACTCTTTGTTTCTATTAGTTTTGTGGCCTCTCTGGGTCTAAACGAAGCAGAGCAGCGATAAGTCCAACATTATATACATGACCAGAAGAAACCGCAACAAACCACTCCTGTAATAACACCATGAATCTCATCATTTCTTTGGAAACGTTTGATTTCACTCTGCTCTGACGAGGTTAATCAGTTTAGGGAACATCTGGATGCATTTACCTCACATGTCAAAATCCACCATTCAGTCTGTGACAAAACAACACCTGCACATGACGGCCAATCAGAGGGCTTGTTTCAGCCACTGGTTGGTCAGGGAAGCTGAAATCAGAGGCTGTACCCGGCCAATCAGAAGGCTTGTTACATCAGAGGCTAAATGACTGATCACATCAACACCGAACAGAAAAAAGGAAACGAAAATGCAAATTGCTCTTTTAAAGGTCTGACTGAAACCTGTACTCTTTCATTTTGTTGTTTTTTCCCTTTTAAATTATATTTGTCAAATTGAAATTCCATTATTTATTCATAAGTTCATTAAGGTGTTTTAAATGTTAAAAAAAGGGGGAAAAAACAGTTTTATGTTGTTTTTGTGAATTCTTTTAATAATTCCTCTTTTCACTGCACATTAAAATATCCGTCCATCCATCCATCATCTCTACACCTTAATCCTCACTAGGGTCATGGGGGGCTGGAGTCTATCCCAGCTGACTCAGGGTGAAGGCAGGTTCACCTGGACAGGTCACCAGTCTATCACAGGGCTACACTTAGAGACAGACAACCAAGCACACTCACATTCACACCTACGGACAATTTAGAATCACCAATTAACCTCAACATGTTTTGTGTGGGAGAAAGCTGCAGAACCTGGAGAGAACCCACGCTGCACGTGGAGAACATGCAAACTCCACGCAGAAAGATCCCGGTGCCCCCACTGGGATGCGAACCGGAGACCTTCTTGCTACAAGGCAACAGTGCTACCAACTGCACCACCTTGCAGCCCTCATTAAAATATCAAATAGTGAATAAATTAGTAATTTAGTTAATTTATTTATGGATAAATTAATCAAATAATTTGTAAACAAACTTGTTAAAGCCTGTTTTAATTAATAAAATGCTTTATTGCTACTTCATGACACTCCTGGTCCTCCAGTCAGAGCAGTTTCTCTTTTCAGCATCCATCAGTAAACACTTCGCTGCTTTAATGACTAATTCGTTGTCATTGTGTGGCTTCAGCAGACCTGTCAGTGGACACGACTACTAGCGTGGACGGCCACAGACTTATGAAACACAAGAGAAATTCTGCCGAGTGCAATCGATGAGCTCAGTCGATGCCTTTTTAAAGTTTAGGGTTTGACAAAATTGAAACAAAACCACAGAAGAGTTTTGGAGCCACACAAATATCTGCAGAGCAAACTGGAGAGAAAGAAGCTTTTTGTTGTGCAGGGAGACGACAGAAAAGCCGGGAGAGCCGAAGAGAGCGGAGGTGACAGAACAGAGACCGAAGAGAAGCCGTGAGTCACAGACGCTCTCCAGCAGAAACAAATTAAAAAACATAATCAATATTTGAGAGCCGGTTGGAGCCTCTGAGTGAGTTCTGCTCCTGCCAGGACTCGTACAGCGGCGGTGCATCCAAAGGGACGTGGACGGTGCTGGAGCTAAAGGGCTGACTCACTGAGGACAGACTGATTACTGCTATCGCCAGGATGTCAGAAACAGAACCTGGTGGAAACCAACGTGTCTTCAAAACGCAACCAGAAGAACAAACAAACTGCAAGACAGCACAGAAGAAAGTCAGCAGACGGACATTCTCACCCCGTTGTTCGGTCCCATGTGCTGCTCTGCGATCCCGAGGAAGTTCTGCAGAGGAGTCTTCCCACCTGCTCACACAGAGAACACAGTTATCAGCCACCGACTGTCCTCTTGGTGTTTTCCACAGTCTCATCAAGCTCAGTGTTTAACTGATAACTTATTGCCTTAGATCAGGCTTTTATGGCATCCTATCATCAGCTCAGAGCCAGCATGGAGCGAACAGAGGCACAGTGGATCAGCTAAATCAAACACAAGTGAATTATGCTTTTAAGCAGCCAAGTGTGAGTGGTGTTACTCTAAAATATGGTCTAAATATGACTGCTGAACTTAATACATCACTATTCATTGACAGCATTTGAAAGATTAGCTCCTCGTCCTCAGAGTGTTTCACTTTTCCTTCCTCTCCCTCTCAAATGGACCTTTCGTTGGTCTGCGATTCACCTGGAGGACGCTACAAACCGCAGCTCCTATAAACAGCCACATCCCTAGAAGATGGGGATTTAATACATCACTACAAGGTGATTATGATACTCCGATAAAACAGAGGAAGGCCGTTTGTTATGGAGAAACATCGCCTTCATTATTGTGGGAAACAGCCACAACAGTAATCTGGAAAATCACATTTGGCAAAATGAGAAGAAAACAAACTGAAAACTAATTCAAACCAAAGGATGAATCATCTAATTCTTATTCCAACAATTCTACAGAACGCATTAAAAATGAATTATGAATATCATATACATGCATGCACATATGACATATAGAGTAAATCAGAGCTCCAATGTGCATAAACATCCCATTTAGGTCTTGAGAATAAAACTGGTTTTCTCACACAAAACTCATCACATATTCCTAAATAGCCAGTTCACAGCATCCAGTTCGCCGTCCATTCACTCTGCTCACACCAGTCTGTCTCACCTGACCTCTCCACAATCAGCCTCAGTTCTTCTGAACCGTCCATGTCTCAGATTGTCTTTGTGCTGTAATTTACTCTGTTTGTTCTTTGCCTGATTTCTGACCCAGCCTCCGTCCTGGACTCCTGCTTCGTCTGCCTGGTTCTTGGAACCTTGTGAGGAAATCTTCTTTTATTAAGTAAACTTTGATTTTGGGTTTAGCTTTAGAGCCGGTAACTCTGACCCTCAGCAGTGCAAAGCTTAATGAACAGACGTGGGATGCAGTTCTTCTTTCTGCAACAAGGATCCATCCATGAAACCCAGTAAATCTCAGACTGGCATGACCCATTCGACTCTTCCCAACCATGTCATTAAATATAGAAAATCCCACAGCCTCTAAACTCTACTTGTATGTATTCCAGCCCCTGTCTACCATTTGGAACTTGTTCACAATGTAGACAGCTGCAACTGCACCACATGGACTTGCCACCAGGTCTCCTCACGTTGGTTAGCAGAGACAAATAATGAGCGTCCTATCTTGAGCTGCAGAACCCATCAGTCCCCTCATTCCCGTCACTGTGTCTGCTGGAAGACCTCCCACCGGTAGACACCAGTTACTCATCTCACTATCGCCAAGACAACGGCGCAGCAGAAGTGGAAGTCTGTCCTCACATATCAATCACTGGATTACCCCAAAGCTCGTCACCACCCTCCTGTTCTGCACGTCATCTCTTTTTTTTTTGTGTGTTTTTGTCCTATTTCTTTCCATACAGTGAATCCACCACATATACAAACACAAAAAGAGAATGATGCCCAACAACCGTCCCTCTGCCCACACCTCAGGATTACAGTGTCAGTGTTATTACACACCGATACCCTCCATCCGTCTGCTGAGGGCTTCAACCACGCCATCCATCTTCATCTCAAAATGCACAACTTCTGCTACACTGACGCCGACCATTCACACTACTCCAAACCTCTGTTTATCGTTGTATTAGAACCCCTAACATGGAGCTGTCTGAAAACTCTAGAGATGTGTTTCAGTGTGGATGGGATGAAATGGAGACTTTGGAGACAATGACATCCATGTTGGCTCTCTGATTGGTCACGTTCTCACCATGTGACCATTTTTCAGGAGAAAACAAAAACATCAGCCTTGACTACCTGTGATTAATCCAACATGAACGGTGAATTACTGCTGACCTCGTCATCTCTGCCTGCAGCTGTTGTGTAGTTCAGGAAACCTCCCTGTTCTTGCTGCTTTATGTGTGCACGACAACGCACATGTCAAATGTGTTATCAGGCACACGAGCACTGAAATGATTCCTGAAACTGTCCTAAAATCCGCAGCTCAGATAGTTTGCATCAAACACATTGTTCTGCACAGAGAAGGTCAGACATTTATGTGAAGTAACATCAAGCAAAACACATTTTCTGTTGAACGGAGCATCTCAACAATGAGGATTATTTAAATAAGCAACATCCATCCATCCATTATCTATACACCGCTTAATCCTCACGGGGGTCGCAGGGGGGCTGGAGCCTATCCCAGCCGACTTAGGGCGAAGGCAGGTTCACCTGGACAGGTAACCAGTCTATCACAGGGCCACACTTAGAGACAGACAACCAAGCACACTCACATTCACACCTACGGACAATTTAGAATCACCAATTAACCTCAACATGTTTTTGGACTGTGTGGGAGGAAGCCGGAGAAACCGGAGAGAACCCACGCTGCAGGAGGAGAACATGCAAACTCAGAACACAGAAGGATCCCGGTGCCCCCACCGGGACGCAAACCGTCCACCTTCTTGCTGCGAGGCAACAGTGCTACCAACTGCGCCACCTTGCAGCCCTAAATAAGCAACAGTTAAAGTTAAATATAACTTCTGATTCTGGTCTATAGAATGCATGCTGTTCAATTTAAATCCAGTGTGAAGCAGAAAGAAAAAGAAATGCATGCATTTCATATGTGAAACAACCAAAACTAGGTCTGACAGAATGGTTCTGTTCATGTAGGATCTCATCATGTGAAGACAGCGAAGATGAGATACCGAGGAGGTTCAGAGTGAAAGATGCCTTTGCATGTCGGAGCGCAGAGGAATAACTTGTCGGAGTGTGGTTGGGATTCAGACGGTGCTGTGGTTGCCTCTACCAACCAGAAATTGAATGAGTAATCCACTGCAGGCAGAGCAAAGGTCCATCATTAGGGTTAATGTCAGCGGCACGGCACTGTGGTTTTTAAAAGAAGCATCTCCATCTAATCTGTCTGCAGCTGCTGTTGGGTCTCTTATGATATATATATATATCACATTACGTTTTTACAGCATTAACAAACTGACGAGAAGTAGCACAAGGGAAGAGCGAATAGAGCGAGTCACTCATTCAGGAGTCGATGTCGCTTCCAGAAACCCTTTCTGCTGCATGTTAGTGACCTGCAATGTGATGGGTGATCCAGGCTGACAGCGCCAGTCCAAGGAGGAAAACCTGCTTAATCCTGTTTGATTTATGATCTGAACCAGAAAATGAGACGGAGCCACCCAGTGAGTGTTTCAGCTGTTGGCCGAGCCTCGGGCTGATCTCATCGGGTTCAGGTGAGAGGGATCACTCTGCTGCTCCTTGGGCTGGAGGTCACAGAGGACGACGGACGAGTTCAGCAGCTGCAGCTGAACATCGACCGAAGACGTCCACTTAAAAGGGACTCACCTTTAGTCTTGTTCTTGTTCTGGTCGGACAGATGGTCGGTTCTGGTCCTGGTGATCAGCTCAACGTTGGATGCTGCATACACCTGAAAGAGGAGACATTATGATCAGGATAAACACACCATTTCTCTTCCTTTCTGACACGGCCAGAAAAAAACAAAGAGCAGTTCTAAAACAGCACATCATGCATTTGTGTCCAATCACAGCCCTGCTGCTCCAGTCCAATGTCCTGGTTCTACGGTCCACAGCAGGACACAGCCTGCGGTCCTCCCCAGTCCCATAAAAATAACGTCACAATAAAATATTGAGCAGGCTGCTGATCCGCTGAAGTGAAATGAAGAACTAAGAGGCACCAAAGAGAAGCCCAGCAGCTGTAGTCTGTTGATGTTTGTGACTTTAGATCAATGATGCAGAAAACCGTTGACTTTCAGGCAGCAGGGTTTTACTGTCCAGCCTCCTAAAGTGCTCTAAACCACCGGTGACAGATGGTCCTGGTGTCTGACACCCGTCTCCCTTCGCTCTCTCCAGGGGTCCACAGAACAAATGGGGTCAAGGTAACGCATGTGTCTTTTTTAACTAATTTGAATGGCCATCTGCTCCTACGTATGTGCTCACAAATCATCTTCATCTGAGGGTAAACAATTCATACTTGGATGTTAAAGAAAACACATTGAACAAGTGGGAATAAAACACTTCAGGTGGACCTTCAGGACACATCAGCCTGAGTTCTGACAGCAGAGGGTCAGCGAGCTCTACCTTGGCTTCATATCCATTCACCGTCTCCGTCTTCTCGCTCCTCCAGCCCAGGATGCCCGTCTTATTCCTGCAACAAAGGACATCCCAGATCAGTTCCCTGTGCTCTCAACAGCTCATTATTTAGTTATTTTCACATCCTGAGCAATCTGCAGACATGCACCTGACACGACACCATAAACACAGAGCAGAATCAGCATCTCCCCGGAGACTGCAAGTCACCGGACCTGTTGTTCCTCCGTAACGTGCAGCCTGAACAACCCTGCTACTGTTGTCCTTGTTTGTCTTCAAGTGAAGATCAGCAGTTCAGCATGCAATTAGGAAACCTGCCCAGAAGGCAGTGAGGCATATCTTGTCTTCATCATCTGTTCACATCAGCGAACTGCTTGCAGACTAAACAGAGTTTCAAGGATGTTTACTCCCTCATGTCAGACTGGATATATTTGGAGTAAAAGTGAAATAATATCACATATTGTTATGTTAAATACTTTTAAAAGGCAGGTCTGGAAGGTTTCTGCTCTAATGTCACCATGAACTAACTGGTATGAAGTCCGATGGAGGCGTTTAACAATCACGATGAACAATAATCATCACAGCATTGTCTTCTGTCCTTCACTTTGGTTTAGAGACCAAACCTGCACCACTAATCACATTCCCACAAGCCAGAGCTGTACTTTGCCAATTAGGAAACATTAGCATGTTAACACACTAAGCTAAGGTGTAAATATGATAAACCACAACTGCTGCACATCAGCATATGAGTAATGTCATTATGAGCATGACGGCATGCTGATGCTGGACTTTAGCTCCAGCTGTGTTTAATGCAGCCTCTCACCGTATGAGTTTAGAGGTACGTTAATGAGTTTAGAGGTACGTTAATGAGTTTAGAGGTATGTTAATGAGTTTAGAGGTATGTTAATGAGTTTAGAGGTACATTAATGAGGGCTCAGTAAACCTGGTACTCGTCGGTCCTCTAACAGCAGAACTGCAGAGCTGGAGTTTGGCGCGAGGCTGCGTACAGACGTGTGAGCTCCAGAGGAGGACGTCCTGTCTGACAAAGTGGTTTGCTCCGGCATCATAAATAGATTATTGGCATGTAGACAGGAGTGCTGACCAGGGAGAGTGCACGGAGGTGACACCGAGCCACGAGTCTGACGGGGAGATGATTACCTCTCAGCCAGCACCTCTGCCTGCTCACTGCTCTCCATCTTCTTTAAATCTGTTAACATTCGCTTCCAGTCTCTGCGTCTCTCTCTGTCGTTCACCCATCCATCACTGCGTTATTCGCGCCATATTTTTCTCCTTTTTCTACTCCAACACTATCCCCTCTCTCCTCTTCTGGCTCACACTTTGTGCTTTTCCTCCATATTCTGTGTCACATTCATCCTTTTCTCTGTTTATCACTGCATGCCTTCCCTCTCCGGTTCCTTTCCCTCGCTCTTCTACATCTTTCACCCTTCTCTCTTCCTTTTCTTTGCCATTTTCTGCCCTCCATCCTTCTCTGTCCAAAAGTCCTCCTGTTCTATCGTCCTTCTCTCTTCGTCTCTGTCACATCAGTCTTATCTCCACCTGAGCGGAATAAGATGAGTTTTGTCCTCTGTGCCCCTGCTGGGTCCACATCTCCCTCCTCTCTCCTCCGTTCCACTTCTTTCATCTCCGTATCACTTGCAGTAACCCTCTGTCCCGTCTGCCTCCACGATGTCTTTGGATCTGCTATCTGCCTCCTCATCTCCATGTTCACTGGTGCATTTTACTGTTCCAGACTTCCATTAACATCTGTCCTCGGTGATCCCATCCTAAGTGAACAGCTTTAAGTACGGTCCTGAATACACCCAGGATGGATCGAGGACATTTTTAGACCCGTTTTCGGAGGTACTCCAGGTCACACATTCTTTATGTTAACACAAAGGTGTCCTGGGCCACACTAAAGGACCACCGATGCATGAGTAGGACGGACTGATTCACACACCAAGAGAAACAAGAACAACAACATTTTTAAAATCTTCTTCAAGGGAAGCGCAATCTTCTTCATCTTCTTTTTTTCTGGCAAAACGGGAAGTGCATTGCTGCCTCCCACCAGTTAAACAGAACGACGCATTTGGTCGTTTAAGATGATGAATGATGTTCACGTCATCGTGCATACAGAGCAGGAGTTCTGACTGAGATCCAATCACAAGCGGTCCCTCGAGACGAATGTGGAGACGCATTTGTAGCAGGTGCAAGCTGACGTCCAGCCGAGCTGAGAACTGTCCTCTGATCAGATCAGCCCAGAAGCACGTTAATGCCAGGTGTGAACAGGCCCTTAGTCTGAGGCCAGTGTGTCCCTCCACATCAGGCTTATCTCTGCAGCTTTTTGGGGCATCTTTGCCTTTTGAGTTCACATAAGACACAAAGGCTCCAGAGTGGAGGACTCCTGGTATGACTAAAATCAACCCAAAGTATCAAGAGGGCGCCAAAACCCCTGAGTGTGCTGAAACCAACAAGGGTAGGTTATGTTAATATTATATATTATATTGCATAGGGAGGAGCTTTTGTAGCACAGACAGGTCGTCTTCATAGAGTCTCTTCAAACTACATTTTTAGAATGACCTAAGTCGTATGATTTCATTACAGGAATGTTTCATCAGTTATGTAGATTAAGTATATAATTAATAATCAGTGTTCAATGAACTCTAACGATTAGTTCTGCATGATTTATTCGTCTCCACTTCCTCCCACTGCTGCTGCGTTCGCTCTGACCGCCACCAGAGAACAGGCCTTAACCTCTTCAACTTGGCTGTGGGCTGCAGTGTAGGAACCAGCACCAGAGAAGCACAGACACAAAACCAACCCCAACAACAAAAGAAGAATTTTTCTCTGCTCAGAAAAAAAAAACTGCACACAAGCAGAACATGTTCTGTGGCTGCTGTTGCTGCAGAAAGTGATGTGTACTTGTCCTAAGAATGATTTCCTCATGCATGATTACAAGCTGTATACTAACGTCACACCTTTCTTATAATGAACTTAGAATAACTTATATTGACCGTCCTGTCTATTCTGAACATCGGCGCTGCGTCTGACCTCTCAAAGGCAATGTTGCGGGTGTCCAGCTGAGTGGTCACCACCGGGGCAGACAGCCTGGCCGCGACCTGCTCGTCGCTGGGTTGCACCGCCCCCAGAAGACCCAACCCGGCGGCGTTGCTGCTGCAGGCGCCGCCGTTCCCTCGGCCAGGAGAGAGCGCCGTCAGGGACGAGACGCACAAGGTCTCACAGAACACCAGCTGCCTGTCGTGGTCCACCTCCATCACCTCCGCGCTGGAGTCTGAGAGGACAAGACACAGGAAGAGAAGCTCAAGCAATGAATTAGTTTAATGAATTAAAACTAAGAGTGTCCAGGAAGCTGCAAGACACAAACAGGGAAAAGAGAGGAGGAGTGATGTGGAGAGACTGCACGTGTTGTTGCAGATGGAAAAGGAAAGAGCAAATGAGACACCAGGCAGCACAAAGAAACACTGCAAGAGAGAGCATTATGCAGAGACTCAAAAAAGTCCAACGGAAAGGTCAAAGGAGGAGGAAGAATTTAAAGTGGAGAGGGAAAAAAAGGATAAAAATAAAAGAAGAAACAGGTAAAGCAGTGCAGAGAGGAGGGAGGAGAGCTGTGCAATCAGGCTGCAAAGAAAGGCACCGCAAGAGAGAGAGAAGGGATCGTCCTGGAAAGGTGCCGTCACACCTGCACTAGTTTTTCTGAATATTCGCTTCATCTCATGTTCACTCCGAGTGAAGCTCCTGTGACTGCTAAATACAGTCTTCCTGCACCTGATGTCCCTGCAGGGGGTTTGGAAGGACGAGAGGTGTCCGGGGACAGGAAGACAAACTGCTGCTAATCTGGGCTCACATCTTAAAGGAAAAGTTTAACATTTTGATGAATAAACTGGCCTTCTTACCGAGTTATGTGAGAAGATGAGGCCAGTCTGAACGGTAAATATGAGCCCCAGCCAGCAGCTGGTTAGCTTATCTTAAAGACTGGAGACAGGTGTGAAACTGCGACCCCGGCTCTGTAAAGGTAATCAAAGCTGCCTCATACTAGTCTATAGACAACCAGAGAGCTTGATGAGGGATGATGGGCTGGACTCTGATGTGGTCTTCTATAATCCTCAACAAGAAAACAAATATATTTCAAAAATGTGCTTCTGGTCTCTCATCTCACGGCTTCCTGTACCTGGACACGGCTCTCGTCGGTCCCACAGAGCGAGGCTTGAGGCTGAGCTCTCACCTTGCCCCCTGAAGATGAAGCTCCGGTTTCCTCTCTGCCAGGTCATCTGCTCAAAGCCCATCAGGGTGGTGTCGACGCGGAGGCACTGGCCACTCTTCCAAACCCTGTAGGTGTCGCTGGGGCAGATACGAGACACCAGGGGCACTACGGACAAACACAGACACGCCTTGACTTCACAGCTTCTAATGAACATGTGCAGGGCTGAATGCAACAGGGTTCACTTCTTTTCTGGGATTTTCATTTTGGCGCTGATAAATCATTTCTAACCCACATTTCTAAAAGTGCCACAGATAAAGCAAACTACACAACGGAAGCATCACTGTTCAGTACAACAGAGAGGAAACAGACGGCCAGAGGACGCCGATAACATGATTAACTCGGACTGGTTAGCACTGAATCCAAGGACATGCAGACTGGACTCACCCCAGCTGGTAAACTCCCATTTCATCTCCACATAGAAGTCTTGGGCCTGGACAGAAAGCGTGGGAGGAGACGGAGAGAGAGAGGAAGACAAATGAGAAGGCACCGGGCATTGATAAAGAGGAAGATAGAGAGCGAATTGGGGAGATAGAGAGTGATGGAGCTAAAGATAAATAGACATGGAGAGGAGAATAGCGATGCGGAGGAAAAGACAAAGTGGGAGAGTGAACAAATGCAACGAGGCTGCCTCATTGTCTGTGCCAACGATGAGAGGCCTGGCACAGAGAAGTGGTGTATGTGGGGTTAATAATAGAACTGACGGGTGGAGGACGGAGAGGACAGGGATGTGGGTCAGAGCAGATGAAGAGTTGATGCTGGAAAGTGACGAGTGCCAGGCTGTGGTGTCCACCGCCACGGCCGAGCGTGTTCATGAGTTGGTGTGTCGGGAGCAGCTAGATGAAGAGCAGCGTGGAAGCTGCAGGAGTCTAACCATCAGCCTCCTCATCGCTGCTGCTGCTGCTGCTGGGCCTTTAAGAACGCCACTCCTCGCCCCAGGAGGGAACAGCGATGACTCAAATTACCCCGAGACAGACAGTTTTGCAACACAGACATATCCTCTGAGTGTATGTCCCTTGTTAAATAGTAAACAAAGTTATTAATATCTTCAAAGGGAAGATCTCATCCTACAACAAAGATGTAAATATTAAAAAGATTCATCTGCATTTCAAATGAATTCATGTCTGCACAGAACCCCCGACACGAGTTGCTGTTACTTGGTCATGTATGTGTGTGTGTGTGTGTGTGTGTGTGCGCGCGCGGTCACTGGAGACTGTCTTTTTCCATGTGTACGTTGCGTGTTTGTTTGTGTGAGATCTCACTTGGCGCAGTCTCTCCAGCAGGACGGGGATGCCCGCCAGTCTCTTGGCAGTTCGCTGGTAGTCACGGTAACGGAGCACAAGACGCACCAGCTCCGGATCTCTGGTGCTCACCGCCTCCTGAAGGACTGAGAGAGACGGAGAGTAAAACAGAGCCAATCGCTCAGGCCTCATCTAAAATTTATGCACATGAGCAATTTAAGGGGTCAGCAAGAAGTGCCGAAACTGAAGTAGGCCAAAGGAAAAGCTGGTACGACCAATTACTGCAGCTCGCCGCCATTCATCAGACCGCCACGCTGCTGTTAATCTTACAAGCTGTGCCACACTTGAATGATGATAGAACAAAGTTCTGTGAGCAGAAACCAAAGAGGATTTCAGAACTTAATACTCTGCAACAGAACATCCGTGACAATAACAAAGATTTCTCTTTATTGCCTCTAATCCATCACCATCAAGACACAAGCAGCCTGAAGTCACGTGACACAAGTGGAGAGGCAGCTGCCAGCGAAACAAACAACATCCAAATGCAGGGTGTTTTATGGGCGGATATAGTTTCAAGGTTAAAAATTAATTGATTTCACACTCCGTTATCCTTCCATTGCCAAATCGTTCCACGACATCCGCACAGTGCCAGCATGGAGGAGACGTCTGGCATGAACCTGCTGATATTCTGCGAAAGCTTTGCGAGTGCTTTGTGTTTCCTAAACGCATCAGTCACTAAAAGGACACAACTGTGAAAAAATCTCGTGTAAAATCGAGCTAATGGGAACTGCAAGCTACTGTGCAACCACAGTGTGTAATAAATTAAACACTATACGTGATTAAGTCTTCTGATTGTGACCAAAAACAATGTCTGTGGCAGAATGTTCTGCATTTTCTGAAGACATTTTGAAAAATAAATTAAAATGCATTACAAGGGTAACTGAGCAGGACTCAGTCACATAAACGGTAATTCACATTTTTGTCCAAGGTTTTTATAGTTGACATTTAGAGAGCAAGCCTGATGTGTTGGTCTGCTGTGGCTCAGAGGCACACAGGACCTGGCAGCACTAGTCTGATCATACACACTGTGCACATCCAGTCATTGATGAGGAAAGCCAACTGGCTGCCAGCACCATCATAATTGCTTATTGGCTCCACAACCCACAGATTGACATGCCCACAATGGCAGGAATTAAGTGGTGGTTTACATTTAGACTGATGCACCTTGAGGAACTACCGTTAAAGGTGTACCGATAAGCCCAAAGCACACAGTCCCAAATGCCAATAGTCGGACAGGAACTCGTTATTTGCTGCTTGTTTTTAATTATGCATTAAAAAGCTGCTGAGTAACTACTAAAGACTTAAGAAGTTTTTGTTTTGTTAGCTAAAGCGTTACCTATAAACATTTATTTCCAGAGATGATGAAAATGTTTTATCATATTTAAGAAAGAAAACAAGTGACTGTAGGAAAGATTCTGCCCCACATGAGTAATAAAGATGCTGTTCTACCAATAAACTTCATTAAAAACATGGATGAAGCGACTGTTTTGAACGCATCATCTTGCTCTTTTGAAACCAGTCGTAACAAGCGAGGGCTGGATGTGACGGAGAGCTATAAGACGCTACACAGATGGAAGCGACCTGTCGATCACAGGGCAGCCCTGTGAAGCAGTGGAAACACTCTGTTTTACCATCGTTTACAAAATGAGCACCGTGCTGCACTGAAGGAGACGTGAAACCAGCAACTGAGACCATAAACTGTATATAAAATCTTTACTGAGGTCACAAATGAAGTGAGAAGTAGGTTTGTTTTACATTGACTTCTGAAAGCACAGGTGTCCTCCCCCTGCTGGTTGTTAGAAAGAATGACAGTTTAATTAAGAGTGTGCTGATTGTAGACCCAAAGGCTTCGTCTAGACTTCATATACAGACTATGGTTCTGCCTGTGGAGTCAGAGTCACAGCTGTTATATCAACGTATAAGAACAAATACGGACAAAATCCAAAATTCTTTTCAAAGGAATAAAAACAGTTTTTGGAAAACGTGGTAGCATTTTTTTTTTAGCTTGAAACACTTTCAAGCTCCCACTACACCATACTCTACACAGCCTGTGTGTACTGTACACTGCGTCACCACAAATATACACAACACACACACTCACCGGTCCATCCATTGCGGTTCTCCTTGCTAACGTCAGCTCCATGCTGCAGCAGGACCCTGGCACAGTCCAGGTGTCCCAGCGTGACGGCCAGGTGCAGGGGAGTCCGGCCTCGAGGGTCCAGAGCCTCCAGGTCGGTCTGGAGGAGAAACAGATGAGGAGAAAACGTTTGAAAGCAGCGGTTCTGGAGAGCAGGGTTGGGCTAAAGAGAACCATAGAGCGGGACGAGAGGAAATGGAGGTTAATTGTGTATCACGGTAGCGCTCGTCTAGCTCGAACAGTAAACGGAGAAATACATTAATGATACCGATGTTCCAGTGATGAGCGAGACACTGTGACAGGTGCTAATTGATTTGTCACCACTCCAACATGGCTGCACTCCTTCATCCGGCTTATTTTCTCGCTGGAAGGACCAGTTCTGTTTGCTCTGTTAAACCAGCCTCCACCTACAGCTCTTCATGTGGCCTCCAGAACCCGGACCGCGGTTTAGGCCTCAGACAAGTTTGAACCTTGGAGAGGATATGTGGGCAGAAATCAGCTGCTCAACCTGCTGTGCCACCCTGCAGACTGTATAACCTGCAGCCTCTTTGTCACCAAAAATACATGTTCTGAGCAGCGTGGCAGAACAAAAAGCATAATTAAAGCTCGAGGCGTCAGCTCTGTATTTAGAAGCATGTCAGCACCAGCTCACTTGTCAGTCAGATTACATTAGTGTTAATCTTTCATATCAATCACACCAACGCTCTGATACACCGAATTAAAAGGAAGCACGGCAGGGGGCTTTTAAAACCCGCTCAAACATTAAAACAAGTTTGGTGGAAAGCTACGGCTAATTTTAGATGCTCAGAATACGAACTTGACTTTGGATTCTGGTGTATATTTAAACCAGATAAATAAATTTTTTTTTAAAAAGGCATTACTGGCTTTGCATGATGCGTTTTCAGTTCAAAAAATGGTTTAACATGTTTTTGGAAAAACATGCTTTGCTGACACATGTTAGATTAGTAGATGTTAGCAGGAGCTAGCAGGCGATTCGCTGAAATTAGCATAACGAGTGTAGGCTGTTTCCTGTACGAGGTCAAAATATCTAAATACCAGCACCTGTAACGTGACGTATTAATTAGTGAGCGAATTGAAATAATTTAACAGAAACAATTTGTTTTTGCACAGATTTAACAAAGTACACGTAATTATTAATGAGCTTTATCATTATCTGCTCGGCTAAGGTCACTCGTGGCTGTAGGTTTATATGAAGCTAACATGATTTGTTGGTGTTCCTGGCAAAAAACAAATAAACAAAAAAAACATTGTATTGAACAGAATGCTGATAAAGAACTCCTGTAACATTTAGTACACTCGCTGGTCAGCAAGGAGGCTAAAACCGACCCTTTATGACTTTGTGGCAGATTTGCAGGAAAGAAATTAGTTTTCCAGAAAATGTTGCCACAGTTTAATCCTGTTGTCCACTAGGGGCACTATAACGAGACGCTTGCCGGCGGTTTGTCCCCACATTGACACAGACGTGTTGCTGCACCCTTGCTGTGATTTTTACTGTTGAAGCAAGTTCCTGGTTTAATGTTTGGATCTGCTGGTGGACTGTTCTCACTCTGCCCGAGTGTGTTTCCTCCCACAGTCCGAACACATGCACACTAGTTAAAGAGGTGATTTAATACTGGCTGTATGAATGTGGGCATGGCTGTCTGTCTCTTAGCCCAGTGATGGACTGGCAGTCTGTCCGAGGCTGAGCTGGGACACACTCCAGCTTTCCGTGGCTCTGTGAGGGATAACGTGGGTATATCTAACAGATTGGACTGTTTGCCAAACATTCACCACAGCGTTAGCCATAAGTACACTCTGAGTTTGCTGCATGCCAAATTTGCACATTAAAGTATGAACTTGCTGCATATTCATGGCAACATTGCAGCTGTTTGACAAAACCTAAAATGTTTAGGTCTCGTGTTTCGATTTACAGGTTAGTCTCGTCAATGAAAGACAACCGGACAAGACAGTTTGCTGCCACAAATGATAAAGTATATAAACATGTAATCATTAATCAGAAAGACTAAAAATCCCCTGAGTGTTAAACATTCATTAGATCTGTTGATGACACCTGACTCGTGGTGCTTGTACACCTGATCAGAGGTCGTGTCTCTGTCACACCATCACACTGAATCAGTTCCTGTCTGTACTGCTCTGCATGGACCCGTCCATCCTCCGGCTCTATATGCTCCGCTGTCTTCATGTTGCCTCTTCAAAATCAGCAACTTTTACCGTCCTGATCTTAGATCTGCTGTCCAATTAACCAGAGCTGCTGACGGCCACCATTACCCAGCTACCAGGCTGATCCAAGGTCAGTTTTGTCAGTCCGTCGAGGGCTTGAATTCTAATTAAGGATTACTCTCTGAGGTAAGTGTAGCGTGTCTCAGAATCAGCACTTTGATAAAGACTGTAGGGAAGCTGTGGAAAAGCCTTTCCAGAAAGTGAAATGAGACCATTTGGAGACGACGTTTGGTTTGTTATAATATGAATATTACAATATAAGTCACAGAATGCTGTACAGCTGAGCAGGTGACCACAGGGCGGGTCTGAGCCCTGGTCGGTCCATATGTGGTGGGGAATACAGGTGAGTGCAGCCCTGGCCTGCCTCACCTGCTGGCCAATCACCTAATCAGAGAAGGATATTTACGTCAGGTGCTCCCCTTTGTTCTCTCTCTGCTTCCTGAACTCTGTCCCTACTGTGGCTGGTAGTGTTTGGTGGCCAGGAAGGAAAAGCTGCTTCATATGCACAATCTTCTTTAAAGTAACTGCATATTAATGTCAACCATCCTTTTGTTTGAAGTTTTGGTCGACTATAAAGCCATTTTGACCCTCTGCTAGACCAGTGATTTTGTTAATGGCCCACAAGAGAGGTGGTGAGTAGGATGATTTTAAAATGCATTTTAATGTATATGTAGGTTGAGCCTGGCTGATAACCTTTTCCCCTTTTTCCAGGTTTATTCCAGGTTCTCCTGCATTTTTAACCACTGCTGTTTTGCCTGTTAATTTAGTTTTGTTTTTTTTTTTTGCATTGGTTTAGCCAGCTGGGCTATATTGCTTTTGTTTTTCATTCTTTTGTGTTTAGTTTTCTTTTTTTCAGAGCAGAGTGCCACTTGGTGGAAAGACCAGGCACCCATGGTGAGGTCCCTTCACTTCCTTTTTGCATGTGAGTAACTGCACAGGGACACGACATAGATTACACCATTTTGCTGTGAGGATTGTTGTGTTGCACCCTGGTGAGCATAGGTGGCACCCCTAGTCCCTCCTCTTTGTAGTCTGCCTCTCCACAAGTGACTTCTGCTTGGTTCTTTGTTTTTAAATTGACGTTCCACTGAGTGTTTTTTTTAAAAATTCCTATTGAGAACTTATTATAACAAAGTAATATTTTCCACCCATTTTGCTGTTTCTTTTTAATTTATCTAACTTTTGTTTCTTTGCAGCAGTTCCAGTCAACCCTGTTTGTTCTGTTTTTAGCATCATCAAAAACACGTCTCTGCCTTCCAGTACTGAATCTGTGTGCCTTCATTTCCACTTTTCAAACATAAGACAGTACAATTAGTATTTCCTGGGGTGCAATCCCCCAGGTGGCGTTGTTCGACGTTCCTTCAAATCCTCCATATAGTGCACCTCGCCACAAATGGCAGTAAGAGGAAGGGAATGAACTGACAGACCCCCCAAAAAGTTCTGCTCTGCAGGAGGAAGCTGCCTTGAATATTTACTCTCCTCCATGTAAAACATCAAAAGTGACTGGTGGNGCTTTTACAAGACTGAATTTCCCTTCTGGGATAAATAAAGTATTTTTCATTTTTTCATTCATTCATTCATATTAATGTCAACCATCCTTTTGTTTGAAGTTTTGGTCGACTATAAAGCCATTCTGACCCTCTGCTAGACCAGTGATTTTGTTAATGGCCCACAAGAGAGGTGGTGAGTAGGATTTTTAAATGCATTTGAATGTATATGTAGGTTGGCTGATAACCTTTTCCCCTTTCTCCAGGTTCTCCTGCATTTTTAACCACTGCTGTTTTGCCTGTTAATTTAGTTTTTTTTGCATTGGTTTAGCCAGCTGGGCTACGTTGCTTTTGTTTCTCATTCTTTTGTGTTTAGTTTTCTTCTTTTCAGAGCAGAGTGCCACTTGGTGGAGAGACCAGGCACCCATGATGAGGTCCCTTCACTTTCTTTTTGCATGTGAGTAACTGCACAGGGACATGACATAGACTGCACCATTTTGTGAGGATTGTTGTGTTGCACCCAGGTGAGCATAGGTGGCACCCCTAGTCACTCCTCATTGTAGTCTGCCTCTCCACAAGTGGCTTCTGCTTGGTTCTTTATTTTTAGTAGTTATTTTGGGCTGGATTTTAAATTGACGTTCCACTGAGTGTTTTTTTTTTCTTAATTCCTATTGAGAACTTATTATAATAAAGTAATTTTTTCACCCATTTCGCAGTTTCTTTTTAATTTATCTAACTTTTGTGTCTTTGCAGCAGTTCCAGTCAACCCTGTTTGTTCTGTTTTTAGCATCATCAAAAATTTTTGAAAACACGTCTCTGCCTTCCAGTACTGAATCTGTGTGCGTTTATTTCCACTTTTCAAACATAAGACAGTACAATTAGTATTTCCTGGGGTGCAATCCCCCAGGTGGCGTTGTTCGGCGTTCCTTCAAATCCTCCATATAGTGCACCTCGCCACAAACAGCAGTAAGAGGAAAGGAACTGACAGACCCCCCAAAAAGTTCTGCTCTGCAGGAGGAAGCTGCCTTGAATATTTACTCTGCTCCATGTAAAACATCAAAAGTGACTGGTGGCAGCGGTCCAGCAGAGGTTAACAGAAGACGAGGAGCCCGAAAGACTCAGCATTTACATGATCAGTCAGTTACTGCAGCCTTCTGGTTGTCCTATTTGCAAGGGAAATTAAGAACACACACGAATATGGAAGATCAAATGAATGCAAAGAGATGCTCCCATACACAATGCCCTGGAAATGTTTTAGCATGTCGAGAATTGAGTTTAGTGAAGCATAACTCAATAACACGAACATGATACCATGGTTTTAGTGTGTTAATGGGTGCACTATCTCTGTACAATCTCTAATCTCTCCACAGTGTCTCCAAAGAGAGAGAACTGGAGAGAACGACTGACATAAATAACGTGGGTAGAGAGATTTGTGTTGTAAGAAAATGCCTGTCAGCAACAACTGAAACATCTAAGACGGGCAAAGATGGAGAGAGAGCGGAAAAGAAAAGAGCAATGATTGCTGTTGCAAGTGCAAACAAAGCTACTGTGAGGAGAGAAGAGAAGGAGGAGGAGCGCTAGAAGGGAGCTGCAGGAGGCAACAACATGAGGAAGTCCCTGAGGACCAGCAGGCTGGGAGCCGAGGGAGCGACGGATGGAGCGTCATAGCAACACGGGAGAGAGCGGCAGTCAGCTTTGTTGGTGCGCCGGAGAACGAACGGAGTCCAGGTGTAACATGCAAATACAGCCGCTCGGAGCGCCGTGCATGAGCGTGCACGTTTTAACACAAGCAGCGTCTCAAAGGACACTGCAGGCAAGTTGTGCTTACGCAGCGCAAATGTGACGACCTGTCAAAGTCACAGAAAGCTCCGTCTAAAGCGAGGCGTCCATCATTTAAACAGCATGACAGCGAGAGAGCTGGTGGAAGAATGAACTGAATGTTAATGCTGAGTCTGAAAAACATTTCCCTCCCAAAGATGGAAATGGTATTTTGGAGAGAAACCATTCACACATTGTTCTGAGCACATGAGAAGCCCAAAGAATGGAACAAAGATTATGGTTTTAAAAAGGACTACTTGGCTCTTGTTTCCTTTTTGTCTTTTTATGGCACGGTGCTGTCCTGCAGCTGCCTTTCATCCATGGCGCCCCTCTGAGTGGCTGTAACGTTGGTGATTATCAGTTTAGGCTTGTTTTACAGCTTGGTTTCGATTCATCTGGAGGGTGAGCGGCTGAAATGCAGCTCAGAGCGAGAGGAGAGAGAAGGTGTTGACAAGGGAGAGGATAACCAGAAACATGGTGAGGTGGAGGAAGACAGAAGGAGAAGGGAGGAAGTGATGGCAGAAGAACAGGAGGATGTAGACAGACGGGTCAGAGAAAGTCCAGGACAGAAAACAGTACGATTCATATAACAGAGGAAACATCGGAACGATCCACTGAACTGCAGACTTCCTCTTCTCCTCCACTACACCTGACGCAGCTCCTGTCTTTCTAAGAGAATGATTAAAAAAGCAAGAATAGGAGAATATTTGTCAAGTGTCTTCTCGGCTTTTATTTTTTCCTACAGCACTTCTCTGTGATGCATTATACTACGAGGCATAACATCCATTATGCTGGTCGTTGCAAGTCGGTCTAAGTAAGCATGACAAATGAATCCCTGCAGTGTTGTTCAGCGCACATCAGCCTCTCGTGTTTAAGAACCAGAATTATTCAGAGTTTCTATTCAAATTCAGAGCTTGTTAACTGAGAGCAAGTTGCTGCCACAGATGTTTCAAAGGTTTTGGCATCTCCAGTTCTGAGCCATGTTCTGGTCCAGCAACCTCTCCATCATCAGTTCTCCTCTGTTTGCAGCAAACATGGCAGTACAACACCTTATCAAATCTGCTCAACAGCACGAGTCAGCATGTGAGAAATCTGTTGTGATGACACCTCCGAGCGGCACCAGAAAACGGCGCCAGCCTCGTACTGCAGCTTCGGTGATTTGCTCTGGTTCATTTGGTCCAATTTGCATCAGAAGCAGCAGAAATTGTGACAGACGGCGGTCAGAGTTAACAGAGCACGCTCGGAGACGTCCTTCAGAACCGATCTCTAGATAAACGACTGCACAAGCTTCACTGGGAGCAACAACAGGGGCCGCGTTAGGGCAAGCAGC
>NW_007577763.1:68086-77420 GCF_000690725.1 Stegastes partitus
ACACACACACACACTAGGTCAAATAATGATGAATACTTCCCCTTTACCCATTTACAAAATAGGAACTCTCATGAGGAAATAACTGTTTACAACTAAATGGCCATGCACTGTCTTTCTTGCACACACACACACACACACACACACACACACAGCATCGGTGGCCTTGTTTGACTTCTGCAGTTACAGTAAGCCCGTTATGTCATCCCCGCTCGTCTCTTGGTTCCAGTTCCACGGGGAAGTCACAGCAGAGGTCACGTCGTGCTGATAAAGGCTGCTCTACATTTCTGACTAAACAAACTTTCTTAATTGTATAATTTATGGCTTCCTGATTGAATCGGCCAGACCGTGTGTGTAGTGGGGAAGTGTAAATCTAGCACACATTTAAGGTGTCACATAAACATGAGATGTCAGCAGTAAATTCAGCTCAGTCCTCCTCCAGCATCTCAACAAGCTGTGACAGAGGCAACAGGCTCAAAAAGCTTTTTCCATACTGTGACTCTCCATAGTCGGGGAAGCAAAGGTGAAACAGATTTGGTTTTTGTTTCCCTGTCAGCCGTTAAAGCAGCCGGCAGCACAATGTGGACCTGGAACTAACCTGAGTCATGTTTAATGTAACACCTGTGGTTCTGCTGCACTCAACACAGAGTGGCTTGGCTAAATGGAGCTCATGCACCAATGGAATACGTCGAAATGTCTTCAGCAATGGAGGCCTGACTGACAAAAAGTGGAAGGTTTTCTGATTCTGCTGGAATAATAACATATTTAAATCATATAAATGTTTTTGATTATAATAAAAAAAAACAAAAAACAGCCAAAGCAACTAATAAAACCACAGCGTACATCTGAAAACGTACGGTAATGTTTACTGTACATACATTTAATGTTTAGTAATGTTCAAGAAAAGTTAGAATTCTGGAAATATGTCCATTTCATTGCTGTCAGCAGGTAGATGAGATCATTGATCGGAGGTCTGAGGCCTGAATATAAAGCCAGAGTCAGCAGCTGCGTAGCTTGGATTAGCATAAAGACGGGCACTAATTCAGTCAGGTGGAGCCAGAAAAACGTCCTCTCTGAAACACCTCTGACCTCGATGGAGAGTGTCATTGGGTCAAAGAAGGATGTGCAGCAGAACTCACGAGGAAGGATGTGGCTGTTGGTGAATCGTTGAATGCTGCTGCTGCTGCAACAGAACAATGGGACAGTACCACCGTCTGTCAGACGGACCGGTGCAGCGCCTGAACCTTTACCAAGGCAAGAGTCTTCACAAGCAGAGGACCACTGGACCAACCTCCGTTCATAACCTCAGTCCTGCCTGCTGGCCATAAGCTCCACCTCCAGCCATCCTCTTCTCCTTGTCGTAGCCACAGTGATCCTGTCAGTCCCATCACCTGGCCGTCTCTGACCACTCATGTTCCTCATGGCTCCCCCACATCTCCACCAGCCCTTCAGTCACCTGTTAGACGGTGTTGTGTTCTCCAGCCCTCTTCCTGACTGACTGAACCTCTGGATCTCCAGCTTCTCCTTTCCATTTGTTTGCCATCACCTGCTCACCTGTTTCTGTCGTGACCCTCATCTGAAACCTCTTTTGAACTAAACCTCTTTCCCAGCTGTCAGTTCACCTTTTTACCTCTAAGTCTTGCTCCTGCTTCACCTGCATACTGAGCTGTTACTGAACAGCCAGAAACATCTGACCTGCTTCCATCTTAAGCCCTCCAAATCCAGCCTCCACTCTGAGCGACCAGCTCCTCCCGTCTCCAGTCTTAATGGTGAGCCAACCCACTGCCGGCTCCAGCAGCGTATTTACAGTACAGACATGAGAGCGTACTGATGAAATGAAATGCAATGCAGGCGCATAAACTCATTTAAGTATTTAACTATAATCCATATCAGGCAGATTAATTATGTAATTAAACTTTTTTTTGCTGCTGCTGCTGCACAAATGGCTGAGTGTCAGCATTTGCATGAAATAATCAAGTCTCTCTTCCCTTTAGAGCCACAGTCTAACCTTTTGCTTTTGCAAAGGAATATAAATGAGACTGTAGTGTGCAGGCACTACAAAGTCATTTTTTATCTGTTCTGTTGTTCCGCCAGAGAAAGAAAAGGCTGTAATGTTGCATTGTTCCATCAGAGTGCTTTCTGTTGCCATCAGCATCCTGTCAAACTGTTTGATTATCAGAAGAAAATGTTCGTATTAAGATGACATATAGTTCCTTGTTGTAAGAAGAAAACATTGCATTTATGGGATGAGAGATTCTTCCCCACTGTGGCAGCTCCGCATGTGTTTGCATTAAATGTATGGACCTAATGGAAGCACAAGGTTCACGCTTTCTGCATCCATTTATCTTCTTTCCATCCGTATGTGTCTTCTTCTTCTTTGAGGCCTTCACCGATTTTTTTTGTACTTCTTACAGCTCTGTCCTTCCTTGCTCTGTTTTACTTTAGTCATCACCACAGTTTAATCCTTTGCATCACCAACTCTTTTGTCTCTACATTTGTTTCCTTATTCTCGGTTCTGTCTCTGCTCAGCCCACAGCTGCTCCTTATAATCACACTGAGCTTTTTTTTTTTTAATGCCATCCACGCTCCCTCCTGTTTCATTTGTTCCGGGCCCTCCTCGGCAGTGAGCTCGCTGGAGGTTGCATTATTGATAGGCATCTCTATCTGTGGCATCTGCTCCTTCTCTCACAGCCCCTCCCTCCCGCTTTCTCCCCCTCTCTCCCCCCACTCCATGTGTGCCCGGCCTGATGCAGCTTGGCAGGTACTTAGGCCAACATCAATCTTTCATACAAACACCACACACACACACACACACAATAGCGCTTATTCGCATACAGCAGCTTTCCCAAAATGTTTGTGCATGGGGCGCATAGGAGCAGAGGGGGGCGAAGGGAAGGGGAGTGTAAAAATAACTTTCCTCCCCCCCGCCTCCCCTCTCGCCTCTGTGATTATCCATCCAGAGGAGACTTTGACAAATACTAGACTGCCATGAACCCTGATCCATTTTCATTGTGACACCGCTTCCAAAATAAAAGACACTGTGAAACCTGCGTCACAGACGGAGTGTGAGCAGGACAAACGGTGGACGGCAGCAGCCCTCCACCCCCGCCTCGACAACCGCACACTCATCTTAAGACACGGCCGTTCATTCCCACTTCTGCAGGTGCATTCAGGGGCTGCGAGCTCCAACTGTGGAAATACGACCAAGTGATGAAGCGAAAACGCTGACCTACATTCCAGCATATTTAATGTCCCTCTGTTCCACCGCACTTTGTTTACTGTCGGCCTCCATCTCCACAGATAGACGCAGCAGACAGACAATAAGACAACGGAGACGGGCTGGATGCTGATGGAGCTGTCACAACAGCAGCAGAAGCCAAGAGAAAGCTCCTCTGATCTTATCTCAGGGTGACACCTATTTGTTGCCCTGAACTGAGCGACCGGACCGAAGCAGCAGGAAGACACAGGCCGACAGGAGAGACCTCGTTGCGTAAGATGCAGGCTCACTCGCAGAACAAATGCTTTGTTTGAATGAGGCAGAACGCGCATACAGTCTAAAAAAAGGATAATCACATAATGTTGCCCGTTGGAGTGAAACGCCGCAGCTGTCACGTCCTTCCTCGTGTGTGTGTGTGTGTGTGTGTGTGTGTGAATTATGTGGTAATCTCAGGTAAAGCCGCTGCTCCGGCAGGAGGCAGCTTCCTCGGATGATAATAAAACCAAAGGGGCCGTTTTATCCCTGACATTTTGCAACACACTGCAAGACACGGGTCAGGTAAAGACAAATAAAGGAATACTGTGATTTTTTTAAAAGCAATTTATTTGTTTATTTGACTTCCTTCATTTGCACTTGTGAAGTTTAAGTGCATCGGTTCTGCGGAAATGGGTGTAACAGCATTATTAGAATCTCACCTTGAAACAAAGGGGCCGAGCGGCACATCAACAAATCCATCAATTCAGAAATGTCAGAGCAATAATTCGGTTTATTTTCCACATCACATTTGGAAACTACTTGGACCTGCTAAACTCTGAATATGCCACAATAAACTGTGAAAAATCCTGTCAGTGAGATGTGAAAGCCTTGTGTCCGCACCACTTCACCAGCCACAGCTCCAAACAACTCACTCATACGTTTATCAGGCACAGTGCAAGTCTGTGAACGCTCTCCACACTGGTTATAAGTTGCCTAACAATGCTGAGGAAGCCCACTTTGATGAAGGGATCCAGCTAAAGGGAAAGAACTGCCTTTTCTCATACTAGAGAAGTCAAGAAAAGGACAGAACATTGACTTGAACGGACAAATTTTAAAATGTGCTTTATGTTCTATGTTTTGGCAAAGAAAATACTTTACCTTGACTTTCCTCAAAATGAATTTGCACATTTATTTAAGAGGAATCAAATGATTTAAGTACTTAAACTAGTGGCACTGATAGTACTCGTCAACTTAATCTAAATAAAAGTAATTCAGTCAAGCAGTTAATTTATGTTGGTCCAATAATTCCTATTTTTTTCAGTAAGTATGAGTAATTAACAACACCTTTATGGGGACAGTTTATCGCATTATTCTCTTTTACAAAACAGGTTCCAACAACATCAGATCCAATCCAAGAGAGGAGATTATTTGGACAACAGAATGATATAGTGAAGTTAGTAAACGCAGACTGAAGGAAACGTCAGGTTCAGTATTTCTAAACTGCTTCTTTGTCAGTTGACGTGGTTTGAAAACATCCTAACCTTCAAATATTTACCCATCCAGTCGGTGTTGTCAGAGTTATGATGCTAGGAGGGCAGCATGGCAGACAAGATGCACTTGTAGCGGGCAGGTATCTCCAGGTGTCCTCTAGGAGCTTTAACAGAGTCCACAGGTGTGGGCTGGGACAGAGCTGACTGGCTGCCTCACCTCAAGTCCCTCCTTCCCTCCATTGTCAGGAAGAGCACAAGTCTAAATGCAGCTGAGATACTGGACCTTCCCACCTGGGACCGCCGCTATCCCTCACACCTTAGTGAGGAAAGGCACCTACTTCCAGGAGGAAAGCGTGGCCTCATGTTTGGAGGAACACGTATGATCAGGCACAGCGGAGGCAGCTGAGGCTCTCCAGCTAGCTGCCTATATTTTCCTCACACGGTTTTTTTCCAGGGTGTGAGTTCCTGGTAATTGAGAGCCGCCACTGCCACCAGATACCGCCACAGCAATCTTACAACATCCCCGAGATGTTTTCTGCATGATTTCCTCCTCAGCGCCGTCCAAGAACTGATGAACAGAACTGGGACGTCACTGCCCCAAATCCCATTAAACTGTCAGATTCAGAAGGAGTCCAGTCCTTGAGGTTCTTCTGACTCTGTTTGCTCCACGTAGAAGGCCTGATTACAGGGCTCAGGAGCTGCTCACAGTTGTTCCCAGCTGAGCGCAGGACGTGTGCACCATGCTGAGCCCTGGCTGGGCGATGATAGCCTCTTATGAGGTTCCGGCTGCCCACAAAACCACACCAACAATTAACACAACCAGCATGAAGTCGACAGTCAACACAGTCATGGCTGAAATACTCACATGAGGGAATGTTTTGCCAAATCTCGAGGTGACACATGACCACTAAAGAGGAGGAGCACCACAGTGTCATCCCCAACGAGTTCAACCGCTGACAGGAGCGATGCCAGGAACGCTCGATGTCAAAGGAAGAGCAGAACTGATGACATGAGTGATTTTAGGTCCTGCTTTTAAAAGAGCAATGACGGCTAATGCTTGTTTTATTAGCAGCATTACTATCAATCTGAGCATCTTTCTGTGTCTCGCTGTTAAAAGCTTTCAGCAACTTAACTAAATCTGACCCAACCCAGCCCTCGTGGTATCACTTTGTGGTTTTGCTGCGCTGCAATTTGGACTCAGATTTTATTACTCAGAGGAAAGTAAGAGGGGTGGGGATGGGTTTGATGGATGGACGGTGGAGGAAGGCACCAGGAAGACTTCAGACGATGGCTGTTGGTAGACAGGTGCAAGCAGATAGCAGACGGTTGGCGAAAAGATTAAACTCGCAATGAAGCCGGGAGCCTTAATTTATAGCTGTTCCCTCAAGCCAGCATAGGATTTTATATC
The DNA here is from genome assembly GCF_000690725.1 of Stegastes partitus. NCBI lineage: Eukaryota > Metazoa > Chordata > Actinopteri > Pomacentridae > Stegastes > Stegastes partitus. Next base: position 74,175 of record NW_007577763.1, read on the forward strand.
GCTGATTAGCACCTTGCCAAGGACATCATAATCAGAACAGGCACGGAGAGAAAGAGATCTGGGGTCAAACTGGGAGAGGACAAGAAACAGCAACAGAAGTGTTTTTGTCATTTCCTGCCTTTGTCCTGACAGAGGCCATCGCTTCTCACACAGTTCTGTTCTCTGTCAATTACACTGTGTGCAGCCCAGACAGACTCTGTTCATGGTCAAAGTCTGTCATTATTTCCTCCCCACCTCCTCTCCACCTCTCCACACTCTGCCTTCACTCCCGTCATTACCTTGTTTGTGCCTCCTGCTCTTCCTATTCCACCTCTGTCAGTTCTCTCCTGAACACCGAGCTGGTAAAAAAAACAGCTGAAATCTCCTCTCAGCCTCTCGTTCTTTCCTATTTCACTGCTCCTCCTGTCTGTGTTTTTATTTGTTCTGTCCTCCGTGGTCAGTGTGTCCGTGGTTTATTGACCCATCCTGTGTTGAGTCTCCTGGTAGCGTCCCCGTGGCAGCGCTCCAGCTGCCCTCACCCAGACCCATAGACACATACAGCCAACACGCCTACATCACAACGGCTAAACAGGCGCTTTACAGATCCCCTCCAGCTCTTTTTACCTTGTTCTCATAGCTATATGGTGTTATATGTTAGAAGACATGATGCTCCCATGTCCCACGTCTGAGCATTTCCACTGAAACTACAGCGTTCTGGAGACAAAAGCACAGATTCCGGTTTCACACAGCACAAACCTAAAGAACCAGTCCTGGTGCAGGGTGGGCTTTCTGTACCGTTATTCTGACCAGTGTCTGAGGAGAGATGAAGATGAGCTGGTGTGCTCAAACTGCAGCAAACAGGGAGGGGTGAGTGGAGGAACCTCATAAATGTATTCTTGAAGAAGCCAAGGTGTTCAGTCACATCTACGGGCCGATTCATGCTGTCCGTGTCGTGCCGGCAGACCAGCAGAAAGCAGACGGCGCTTCTATTTATACTACAGAAGCTACATGTCAGCGATGAAATATAAAGATGTGGATGATGAAGCATCACCTCAAACAAAATACTTGTTTTAGGCAGCGCTTCTCTCCCTGACACATGCAGACGTCCACATGGAGCCTGCTGGGTTTAGGTGAATGACAACATTCAGAAAGCATGAATTAGCATTAAGACAAAAAAAAAAAACACGACAGCTTTTAACTATGTAAATCTGACACCCAGAAATGAGTTTTTTGGGGTTAAATCACAGCCAGACCGCATTATTGGAAGCAAATAAGACCGTGATCAGAAACAGTGCCGGATATTTGATGCATGCACACAGAGGAACGAGATGAGTCTCATCGTCTCACCAGAGGCTGGGCAGGCTGGAAACAGCTCGGATATGGAGACGGCTGTAGATTACCTTTTCTTCTTTCCTGAGGTGTAACGCAGAGGTAAGTGATATTATGCTCTTCTTCTTCCACAGCTGAGCGGGGACCAAATAAACATTATGATGTAATATGTGCACGAGCCTGCCTTTGTCCTACCAGCATGTCCATAATGTGACACTGTCATGCCTTTCATGTGATATCACAGGAAGTCCCAAGCGCACCATTCTCATCATATATTGCTGCAGTCAGGCTCATGCTCATGCCTCTGATATTCTGTCTCTTTGTGTGATTGCTCTTAACAATAGGAATCCGCCTCTGTCTTCACTCCCACTTGAAGTGGATGACAAACTCACTTCTGTTTTTCCAGTGCATTTGCCAAGTGAGGGTATGATCCTTCTGTTACCCATTCAATCAAATACAAAAAAAAAAGAAGCTGGAAATATTTATAATTACCAGCACAATACAGTCCACATCTGCATGAAGTGGATGCATTTGTATGAGAAAATAAGTGGAGAGTGTTTCTGTAAATCTGATGTTGTGACAAACTTTTCCCAGAATATCCTGTTTACAGCAAACAGGCCGTAGTGCTGGTGTCGGCCGTGTGCAGCTCTGTGGCTGTGACTAGTAGTAAACACGAGTCACTAAATAAGGTCAATAAAACTAGAGTTCACTTCATCACTTCATCCTTTCTTCCATCAAATGCACCACTCTTTCTTCTCCTCCATGTCCTCTCTCGTTTGCTCGACCTAGCTGGATGTTATCACAGTGGGTCAGTGAGAAATAGGTTGGTGGCCTTGATTTCTGTGTGAGCAGTATTCCAACTCTGAGCGTGGAAATCTCAGTCCGGGCCGACGCATACGCTCCAGTGTCCTGGCTGTGCACAGCAGGCGCGCCAAGCAGGCTTTGGACATACTTGGCAAGGTTATACTGCCGTCCTGAATTACTCGAGCGGACATTTTAGAAGCTCAAGGAAGATGAACATTTTACATTTAAATGACTCACTCATTACTTTTCAAGCATTTGACTTCCATAACTTGCCTGCAGCTATAAAAAAAATCCCAGTGCTGTCAAAATGTGTTGAACCAACCAGAGCGGCAGGAGTGTCACAGTTCTCCAGAATGCCTCTTGACACCTGTCACCGGCATCGCACATGTGTGTTTCACAGGTATGTCGCTGCCAGAAGCTCAGAGTTGGAGCATGTCCTCTGTGTGCTGTCCTACTTTAGGCAGCATCACATGTGACCAGGCGGCTGAGGCTCATAACAAACTGTATGTCCACTGAGTTCTGAGCTCTGGTGCTGATTTCATGGTATTTTTATTAGTTTATTAGCTGATGTGAGATCGTAAAAGGTGTAAAAATGATGGACCATGCAAAAGAAAAAACAGAACGTGTAAAACAATGACGCCTATGTGCATCCAACCATACAAACAGAAGTCCATCAACAAAACAAAAACTGTGAGCTTTTATATCCTGCCGTAGTTCTGTCCTCTCACAGCCATCTCCCTACAGGACCAGCTGCTGACGGAGGTCTGACGTAGGTCTGACAGAGGTCTAACGGAGGTCTGATGAAGGCCTAACGGAGGTCTAACGGAGGTCTGATGAAGGCCTAACGGAGGTCTAACGGAGGTCTGACGAGGCCTAACGGAGGTCTAACGGAGGTCTGACGAGGCCTAACGGAGGCCTAGCAGAGGTCTGATGAAGGCCTAACGGAGGTCTGACGAGGGTCTAACGGAGGTCTGACAGAGGCCTAACGGAGGTCTAATGGAGGTCTGACGAGGCCTAACGGAGGCGTAATGGTGGTCTAACAGGGGTCTGACGGAGATCGGACGGAGATCGGACGGAGGTCAAACGGAGGTCTGACAAGGGTCTAACGGAGGTCTGACAGAGGTCTAACGGAGG
>NW_007577763.1:77835-120702 GCF_000690725.1 Stegastes partitus
GGAGGTCTATCGGAGGCCTCGGGAGCTGGCGTGAAAAGAGCCAGGAATAATGGTTGTTCTGACAAATGGGAAACGTCACGCTCACTGACTTTCTTCACCTTTCCTATTTTGTTGGAGCTTTATTTGACACCGTTAAACAGTTTTAAAGCCACATTCAAGTAAAAAAATATGTCATCTATGAAATCCAATTCAGGCAGAAGGCAGAAGAAATAGATGGTATGATTTACCGTAACCTGAAACTACACAGAGGTGGAATCACACCGTGTTTGTGTTTCGTCAGGTTGTTCCTACCGTGGCACACAACATTATGAAACACATGAATATATCAACTGTGATAGCTGCTGGAGACAGGCCCTCTAGATCTACACTAACAACTACAATAAAAAATAAGTTATGCACAAGCAAGAGGAGGATGAGCGGCCACGCTGTTTCACTAAAGGTAATCTGCACTTTAGTTCTTGAGATGTTTACAGATCTGAAACGGTACAGAACATAGAGTACCTACAAGTCATTATGTTTGGCTTAGTTTATAAAAATATTAAGATTCAGGTATGACTTAAAGGTTCTGGGCTCAAATGCACCGCAGAAGGGCAATAAAATTTGCATCATAAAATATTTATAGATACAAGGGTTCCTGAAAAATAAATGACTGTGGGGATGTGAAGGCTAATTTATTGGGTCTATATCTGTGTAAACCAAACACAGTAAAAGTTTCAGTTTAGAGAACTTGATGGGAAATTTTATTTACAGTAAAGGTGCTGACGTTGACCAAATTAAAAGCACAAGGCAGGAAGTTAGGAAATAAGGAAATAATAATCCAACAGTTCTGAATTTAAACACCATGTCTGGTGAAAGTCACATTTTTACGTTGTTAACAACAACATGGCTGAGTGCTTAGAGCCACGTACATAACAAACCTAAGGAACCATCCTGTGATCTTGCAGGCTGGGCCTTTCTGTATTAATATTCTTTTCAGAATTAGTTTTTGGTCCTAATGTGTATCGCTGAATTTCTAACAGTGTTTGAGCTGAATCATAGGAGAGCTGGTGTGCTTCAGCTGCAGCAAGAAGAGAGGCATGGGCACTATAAACCTACACATGCCAGAGGAAGCAGCCACGCAGAGTTACATCAAGACCGTTTTAGCGACTAATCTCATGAAGAAAAACTAAAAAAATACATAATTTTACACGAGAAGATGTGTTGTAGGGCTGTGATCCATGACTAGAGAGGGGCCAAGAGGTTGTGATAATAACATAAACTGTGATTTCATTTTCATTCTTTTTGTAAACACCACATATCGCACTTCATTAGTTATAACAAGGTGGAGTTACATCATGACTGAGCTGCATTCATGAGAGAGTTCAATCATGAAACTCAGCATCCAGTCTGCATGCATCTCCACATGCTGCAGCCATCAGACGTGTTGATGATGGATACATCTTCTGTTGAGGGACTGCGTTGATAAGATGATCTGGTTAAACAACTCAAATACTGAAGGGGCCCACATTGTATCAGCATACATCTCCCATGCAGCTGAAGCAGTCGGGATATTGGCCACGAGTGGTAGAGGCAGCCTGACGTTGGCTAAAGAACTGGACAGAAAACTGAAGCTGGATGTTGGAGGATCAGCAAAGCCATTAGGATTCATCCCCTGGAGAGCTGGAACATCTGCTCTGCATTAAATTTAATGGCAATCCATCCGGTGCTTGTCAAGAGTTGGACCGCCACTGTTCAAGACGACATTGCAAGAGTAGCTACTGGCAAAAGATATAAATCTAAAGAAACCAAACAACCAGCGAAGACTCATTTTGACTAAATGCTGAAACAGTGCAGATGACAAAATGATACGAGGATTTGAGAAGTTTTGTCTCGTACTATTCTTTTCACATCTCCTCTGTGTATGAAACCCAGAGTGTTACCATCTCCACTGACTTGAAGACCAGAGGTGTGTCCTTACGGCCTCTTCCCTGTCAGCTGTGCCATGTATTTCCCAGCAGCAATTATGGTTAAAGGTTAAGTGTCACCACCACACTCCTCCTTCAGCTGTAAATGCAGGGATCGTGGTGAACTGACTGATCGCTGCCTCCACTTGCAGCACATCTTGGTGAGAAGAGAATCTCCCTGTGTGGTGATTCTATAACCACGGGAAGGTAAGGGTGTGCATGCGTTGGCAGGCGTGTGGGCAAGTGTGTGCACACGTGTAGAAATGAGATGTCTTGAGACCGCTGCATGATGCACGCTCTCCAGATCTGTTGCTAACCTGCAGCACATCTCTTATATAATGGAAAGTGCTACAAAAAAAAGAGTCTCAGTTCACAAGCATGTACACTTCTGCACAGACTCCCACTCCCTCAGACACACACTATAGTATTCTCCTCACATTATCTGGTCCCTCACCCCAAGCCGATCATCTCACCAGTGCCAGAAAACAACCATCCGTGCCAGGGATTGTTGCATCCATCAAACCCGGAGCCCATAAGGTAAAACAACACCTCAGTGGTTCTGTGACTGTATTTACTGTGGTGGTTGGCAACTGTTCGCCCACATGCTACAGTATCCGCATTGTCTCACCCACTCACACACGCTGAGGTGCTGGTGGGAAGGTGGAGAGCCTACAATTTTTTTGAGTAGATGGAGCAATAATGCTGCTTACACACAAACACACAGGGACACACTGCAACACCGTCAGGATGCACTTTGAATTTTTTCCAGGAATAAACTCCTGATAACTTGTGAATGCAAATGTTAAAATGACTGGAAGTAAGGATCAGTCACAACCTCTGCAGCACGCAACATGTAAAAGCCCGTGTGTTCACAGAAATGGTTGTAAAAATGGGTGACACTGAGGAAATGTGCAAGTCTCACGACATGGTTAAGGCTACAAGTGTCTCCCTCCACCCAGCACATCACAATTAACTGCGCTATCACTGAGCAGGCTGTGAATGAGGAGGATCTACACCAGCCTCATCTCCAGCCACCGACACATATATATTTAACCGGCTGTAATAAAGCTCGGGCCTGGCTCTGGTGTCGGATCGCTCCTCTCCGTCTCACCTGCTCATTCGCTGCCAGCTCCTTCTCCAGCTGTCGGTGCTTGTTGTGCCACACCAGATAGTGGATCGGATAACGACTCTTCTCCGGAGTTTTCTTGGCAGAAATCATCCTCGGATCATAGTTTGCCTCCTCCTCTGTCTTCGCTGTGGATCGCAAGAATACTTTTGTCGGGAATTCACGCTACACACTGAAGCCTATCATCCTTGATCGGCGCTGATGCCCGAAGGCGGACAGGGCAACCTCACGCGTCGGGCGCAGAGGGAGGATGATTCACTGCTGCTCTGCTCACAGATCAGTTAGAGGTAGAAACCCCCTCGCCTGGTCGTCTCCGTGGATCACAGGCTACACCTTTATTTCTCATCCACCCGTTCCTCCAACCTCCTGCCTCTCTCTCTCTCTCTCTGTGTCTCTCTCTCTTCCTCCCCTGCCTACTCCAACACATCTATCCTCCTCCTCCTCCTCCTCTCCTCCCATCCGGTGGTGACTGAGAGAGATGCGTTGACAAGCTGCAATGAAATGTGCGCACACTCAGCCAATCGGCTGTCAGGGATGGTGTGATAGAACACATGCATCATGAAAGAGAGCCGCAGAAACGGAAAAAATATGTTTAAAAGGAAGTGCATTAACAGCATGCAGGGATTTAGCAGTGATCTGTGGTTTTCACTGCATCAGTTCTGGGTGATAAATGAGTCCTGGGCTGGCTGGTAGTGGGCAGCACACCCTGGATGTGTGCTGTGGTCTCAGTGGGAATCATTTTTAAATCATATTGTGACACAACATGCTTTTATGTTTTGTTGTGTGTGCACAGGTGCTCCCAGGAATTTTAAATTTGCATGGGGACTTGTATGGGGAGTGTATTCCTGGAACAAAGTGCACAGTGAGTCAGTGGGGCTTTATGGATGTGTGAAGAGACTCTTTCAGCAGCAACTACAACAAAACTACACAAGTGACTGCAGCAACACAATATTAGTCTATGAATCATTTCAGAATTAAACTGAATGTGACATTTAAAGTTTAAATCATAGCTTGAGTATCAGTCCAGTCTGGTGCTTTGGTCTGGTGACCTTTTTATTGGCTTCTATTTAGTGGGTTTTATCTTTTGAAATTGCATGTTTACTTTAATTTAAAATGTAGTCAATTCTGCTGCAATGAAAGACTCCAATAAAAACAGACTAATGATTAAAACAGCAGCAACAAACATGTTCCATTTATTTATCTGATGTCTTATCTATAAATGTTAATAATGTGCATTTCTGCTGTTCACAGTGAAGTCAGTGACTGACCCTGGTCGTTGACTTTCTGTTCAAAGGAGGAAGATGTTCTAATATTAATATTATGTTTAATCACACCTGACAACAGCGGTTTATCGTCTGCATCCTCTGCTTTAATCCCGGTAATCCGCTGCGCTCCGGCCGACACTCTGCCGGTGCAGCCTGGGTGTGTGTCTGACAGGTGGAGAGCTGCCGTCTCTCGGTCGGTCGCAGCTAATGCAGCGAACAGATTTACGGTAGCGATGCTCCGGTACGAGCTCCACACCGACACACTGGCCGTGTCCACCTAACTCGGCCCGGAGTTCAGCAGCGACGGTGGCCGAAGACACCGCAGGAATTATCGGGACATTCTACTGTCAGCTGGCCGGGGAAGCACATCGCACCGCCCGGCTTCCGGGGATTCAGGGGCCGCATCGGTTGACGGCAGACGTCGGTCGGTAGCTCGGGGGAAGACGGGCGAATTTTCACATCACCGCCGACATCCAGCTCTCGATTTCAGCCGCTTTCGAGATGTCAAGAAAGCTGCAGAGGACAGAAGTCTGCGCCGACTGCAGTGCGCCAGGTAGGAGAAGGAAAAAGCCCAAAATAGACCTTTGTGCGGGAACAATACGTCGGTGGGGCGACGTGGTTGGCGAACAGGCCGCCGGGGCTGTCACTGTCAGCGGGTCCGCAGAGCAGGAAAACGGCCAGGGCTCCGAAGCGCCGCGTAGGCCCCAGATAAACAGTGAAAATAGGCGTGTGACCACAGCGGGGCTGTCTGGAGCTAACAGCCGCTCGGCGCCGGAGCAGCTCGCCGAGCAGCTCCGTGTTAGTGATTGTGTGAGCGGGACCGTGTGTGAGGAGCAGCCGGTGAGCTGCAGCGGAGGACGGTGTCGGTTTAACGCCGCTTCCACCGGGAGCCGCGGTTGTTTTGGTTCCAGTGACCGGGGCAGACTTCCCAGCTAGCTTAGCCTGGCTAGCGAGCTGCTGGTTCTGAGTCTCTGTGCAGCGGGCTAATATTCAGGGTTTAGGCTGAACGTACCAACACACTATCAGGGTTGTGTTTGTATACTTACTGACTTCAGGCTGCAGGGTTTACGGTTTATAATTTTTTATGGTTTTCTGATTTAGTGTCCCTAACACACATAGCCTAGCTACGGCGGTAGCTACTTTAGCTAACTTTTGCTCAACGCAAGTTAACGCCAGGCTGCATCAGCTAACGCCTCAGCTAGCAGCCAGGAGGCATCATCTGCTAAGTTTAGATTCATAACAATAAATTGTGAAGAAAAAACTTATTCAGGGAGCGTTTCTATTTATTTAGCTTGGTTTATTCTTTAACATTTAGTGTCTTCTCTTCAGTTTACACGTTTTTAGCCACGAAGAAGCTGAGCAGTGATTCATTGAAGCCCTGCTAAAGTGGAGCAGTGAAGCCAGTCCAACGTACAGCTGGAGACAAGGAAATGCACAGAAGCAAATGCTCTGGAAAGACATAGTAAAGGGCACATTTAAGCTGATCCAACCCGAGTAGAGAGGAGTAGGTCCACTTGTCATGTGACAGTCCGTACAGTGAAGGCCACATGCATCTTCACTACAATGAGCTTTACTCTGTGGGCTGGATCCACCTGGCCTGGCCCTCCTGTGCTGTGGACAGTGAAGGTGGAGGTGAAGCCAGAACATGGCCTGGTGGTCCCTCCCTGTGCTCCTGTCCTGCAGCCTCGCATGCTCTCATGTTTAGTTGACTCACAGTGATGTGCTGCCTGCATCCATTCATGTGTACACGTATGAGAACAGCTGCTCTCCCCACAGCTGCTGCCCTGATCATACTTGTATGTTTGGGCCTGCAGACTCTCATCAGCATTAAGGCCTCACTTTTCAGGGTTCACAACCTCACTAGCTGCACTTTGCTGCTCATTTATGATCTGAACCTATAACCTGTACAGTTACTAACATGTTACATCACCTGTGCTTCTTTTCTTGTGTCGCCTCAAATGCTTTTCCCACTTACAGATGGGATGAGCATTAACCAGCCCCAATTAGACTGCTTTCCTTTATTACTGCAACAACTTACAGAATAATTAATGTACTGAGAAAATAATCCTGTTTGCAAAAGTGCTCTAGGACACTACTTCCTCAGAGTAAATGGGTTATCTTCTTGCGGTGGGTGTGAGTGTACCTGTTCCGAGCTGTGTGTGTCTTCTCCCACCGTCAGCCCTCTGCATGCAGCCCCTCCTCACGGCGACATGCACACACACGCAGTGCATTCTGCAAAATGCTGACCTAGCCACTGGTGACAGGCCACCTCCCTGCTACCAGCTTTGTGTCCTACCAGGGGATGACTCCATGGCATGGCTACAAAGGACGACTGATGCTCCCATCCCTAGCCAAGCCTCAGGAGGCGTTAATGTCACACCACGGCAATCTGCACAGTTTATAGCGACGATGAATCATGTCGTCATGATAGTAAACCCTTTATTGAGCACAGATGCAATTGTTTGAGAGATGGAGACTCTTGTGAAAGCATACAGAGCTGAATCCATGTGTTTGTCAGATTATCAATCTCTGCTGCTGTTGTTGCTGCAGCCTGTTTTGTTAAATGCAAAACCTCAGAGAAACTAAAATAGATTAACCAAATAGTGACCTGGACCAGCAAATGGACTGACTATTGTTATGTTATATTGTATTAAAATGGCTGTTTGCAGCTGTGAGATTCCTCCGGTGAACTATGAATCAGCCGCTGGTAGGATTTTGTGTAGAAACTAACCAGTAACCAGTCAGAATATGTAAATGCATGCAGCCTGTGATTGCAGCAAGAGCTTCCCACATTTTAAATGCTGTTAGTTACCATCACTGCTAGTTATTGCACATTTATGCACGCTTAAGTGACACTTATAGAAACAAGTGTCAATACTTTATTGATGAATTAGGCTAACTTTAGGCAAAATTATGTCATGCTGCAGGTTTGGCCAATACAGCACTGCTAATAGTCTATCCAGGTCGAATAGCTTAATGGTGTAGCCTCGTATTGATCCAGCGGGCCAAGCAGATAGACCAGCCTGTGGGAGTTTTTATATTTATTACACAGATTAAGGAATTAAATTGCTGCAGTCCGGCCTTTAAAGCCTACGGGCTACTGTTCTAAACTAGGCTATAGCTCTTGTCAAAGCCATTTTGCATTTGCTGCTACTTTTTCTGCAGGCAAAAAGACTTAAAGCGTGTCAGTTCATCTGATGATGGACTATTTTAGCTCCATTAATACCCTAAGCCCAGACAGTTTTATCCCAGCCTGAGAGCGACTAATGCAGATAATAGATATGTGTGTGTTTGTGCATGAATCATGTAAGTGTGGCGGGATGCTTGTTTTCATGCTGCAGACTGTGTTAGTTGTGAGCCACTCATCCCATCAGGGTCCTCAGGGCGTAAACATGACCCAGACTCTCTGACTCTTCGGTGTCAGAACCCTGACTGGCCTTTGCTGCTTCCCCTCATATCCTCATTCACACTCATTTGTTCCTGTTTAAAAATAAGTTCCAGGTACTCAAAAAGTGACTCTCTCCTGAGGACTTTCTACGTCACTGCAATACTGCACCAAAGAGACTAAAACATGAAAAGTCAGACACTGTCAGAAACGTTTGCTGGAGCCAGTGAGGCTCCGCTTGTCTTATTCCAAGCTGCTTATGACTCAAAGATCAGAGCTTATGTCGGATGTATGCGCTTGTAGCAGCATGCACGTTTTGGGACTGTGTCTTTTGTCAGAAAGGGGTTTTTCTGTGTGTTTATCTGTTTTTTATATTCTATGTTCCTGTAATACTTGGCCAGACCAGTGAAGTATAACAGGGTAGAACAATGTTCTGTTGCCTTGACTCTGACCTTCAGCCCTGCCTGCTGCACATTGTTAGTTAGCTTGTTGTAGCCTGCTGCTGTTCAGAAAAGTCTGACACAGAGCCCTCCACTGGTGGACGTTTAACAGCTCACAACAACTAGCGAGTAGTTTGTGTGTCTTTCACACAGTGTGTTTACAAAGACTGTAATACCATCTGTGTGGTTCTGTTTTCCTCTCAGATCCAGGCTGGACCAGTATCAACCGAGGGGTCCTGATCTGTGATGAATGCTGTTCGGTCCACCGCAGCTTAGGCCGCCACATCTCCGTCGTCAAGCACCTGAGACACAGCGGGTGGCCTCCCGCACTCCTGCAGGTAAGGCTGGGGAGAAGAGGAGGAGATGGGAACATGGAAGGACTCGTAACATAAAAGCAAATACAGCATCCAAAGCATCAGAATAGTGCCACAAAAAGAAGGACTAGTATAGAATCTGACTCAGCACAGAGGATGTAAATGCATCCCCATAGCTGTGGGAGAAGTTTGGCTTTTGCTCTGTGGTATTTAAATTCTATGCTTATCCTGCTTTTGTCCATGTCTAAGTATCCATGTCTGGTGTTGTCCATGTCTGTTTGTCTCAGTTCGTCCAAAATGCAGGTTGAGTAGCTTCGTGTTGCCTCAGCTTTATTCTGTGATTAAGAAGGCATGAAACGAGTGTGGGAGGTTTTGGCTGTATCGGTTCTATAACCATCTCCGATTCCAGCATTGAACACACAGATATGCGTTAGAGATGTACTGTGGCCTTAACAAAATGTACTTCATCATCACTGAGTCACTGCTGTGTGTGTGTGCTTCAGATGGTTCAGACCTTGGCCAGTAACGGGGCCAACTCCATATGGGAACACAGTCTCCTGGACCCTGCTCAGGTGCAGAGCGGTCGAAGGAAACCGAACCCCCAGGACAAGGTCCAGTAAGTGTACTCCCTACACTCCCCACAAGATGAACACACTGAGAACAACAGTAAAACACACAAATGTTATTGTCCCTCTCTGAACGTAATTGCTGTTTTCAGTGGTGGAAGGAATTGCACCCAGTTGTTGCTTAATGCTCTCTAAACAGTTTGCTCAAAGTAATGGATCACCTTCCTAATGAATATTGTTCTGTTGTATCACTGAATACAGGCTATGATTTGCCCACTTGGTGTTGGTGCTTTTAGGTTTATAGCTGTGGGAGTCATAAGATCTAGAATTGGGCCTGGAGGAAAAATATTTGCTCATTTCTTTCAGGTTACACAAATCTGGAAGTGTAGTGTAGACAGCATCTTAAAAGTTACTGCATCTTACATCAAATGTATGTGTTTGTAAAACAAGCAGGGAGCTAGTCGTAACCCATCAGCTCCGGTTTATTATGGAAATCAATTGTCCACTACTGCGGGGAGTTTCTATATTATTCTGCAATGTTTGTAATTACGAAGCAAACCGTGCAGGAACCCAGCTCTGGCCTCGCGCAGAGAAAGAAGCGTCGCTGGCGTCTAACCACAGAGTCAAGAATTCTCATTTGATGAGAGAATAGGTGAGACTAGAGAATAGGTTCTCGGCACAAAGGATCAAGAAGAGGAAGAAAAAGGTGAAATCAAAGCACAAATTGCTTTTCAGTCAAATACAAATCACCTTACCTGTGCTAACAAAAACTAACAGAAGTTTGTGTATTAGTGGATGCAGTCATGATGCTGAAGCCCTTATTGCAAAACAAAAATCCCCAGTGCCTATCAGGAATAACATTTACTGTGTGTAGCAGACTGTCATGCAGTTGTGATGGCATATTCACATTAACTTGCTTTCTTTTGAGGGCCGTGACCTTTGCTCACCATCTTTCCTTCTCCTCCTGTGCAGTCCCACCAAGTCAGAGTTCATCAGAGCCAAATACCAGATGCTGGCATTTGTGCACAAGCTGCCCTGCCGCGATGACGACGGTGTCACTACCAAGGACCTCAGTAAGGTAAGGCTTAGGACTTCACAGCAACGGACTTATATCTGTGCCTCATTGCTGGGAGAGATTATTTGCAGGTACATACAACATATTATAAAGAGGAAGTATTATAATTCAAAGAATGCTTTAGTTTAAGTGAGCAGAAAACGTATTTTGTCCTTGGTAAATTTAATACTGCATTTTCTCTTATCGCTGATCACATAATCAGTCACAACATTAAAGGCACTGACAGATGTTTTTGTTATTGTGGCACTTGTCAAAGAGGTGAATACGTTAGGAATCACGTGTCCATCAGTGCCTGAAGTGGATGCATTAGAAGAAAGAAAGAAGGCGAAGTGTAAGGTGGTCTGATCACACAGAAGAGCTGTTGTAGAGCAAACTGCTGCAGACCCTGATGCTGCTGTGATAGAAAGCTGTCAGAACCACCAGTGCTCTGCAGCGTTTTGTAGCCACACATTGGTCACAGGGCCAGTACTGACCCCACCCACCAATGGAAATGTCTGCAATGTTCACATGAGCATCAGAGCTGGTCTGAAATCTGGGTCCTGGTGGATGGGGTGCTGCTTTGACACCTGTCACCTGCCTTAGCATTTTTGCAGACCACGTACACCTCTTCCTGGCCACACTGTTACCTGATGGCAGCAGCCTCTCTCAGCAGGATAATGCAGCCTGCCTCCCTGCAAACACTGTTCAGGAACAGTTCCAACCCACGGAGGCCCCGCCTCGCCATTACTAGGACTTTGAAAATGTGTGTTGGTGCCTAATACCACAGGAGAGATCTGAGACTAGGCCTTAATTCACCAGGGCTGTGTCAGTGGCACAACACCGTATTAACCAGGTGGTTTAATGTCGTGGTGAACTGGTCTCAGTGCAGAATGATGACTTGGTTTCACTCATCACCCTCTCAGTGTCCCTGCCCAGTGTTTCTTTACTTATTTTATATTCTTTACTTGTTTCTTTACGGTACTACTGTGTATGTACAGCAAAATGAAATTAAACTTGATTTGATTTGATTGATTTGATTAACATGTGTGCACTGTGCAGGTTTGCTGCACACTCACTCTGTTGTGGTGTCATAGTGTGCCATAAAGTCTATCAGGAAACTGGAGTGGCTGATTTAACCTGCAGTTTAATCTGCCTCTGATTGCCAGTAGTGTTATTAGTTACCTGTGCGCAAATATAGCTCGGTCCACAGATGAGGGTTGAGATGAGTTCAGGCTAATTAGCCCATATGGACGCAGCCATACTGAGGAACAGCATGTCCAAGCACAAAGGTTGTTTCATTTAGAAATGCCAGTAGGAGACCTTGCACATGAAGTCGTACATGTGCGCTCACACCAACACGCACTCGCTCTCCCTCGTAAACCCCCTGGCAGGAAGTGGTCTGAGTGACGCAGCAGGATGTAATAATGATCTCTAATGCTGTGGAGCTCCACTGGGCTAATAAGGGAATTCTGCCTGTTTCTGTCTCCAGGATGTTCAGTCTTTATACGTCTGACTCTGTTTTTTTTGTCTCTCTCTTCTCTCTACCTGGCCTCTGTTTTTCTCTATCAGCAACTTCATTCGAGTGTGCGGACGGGGAGTTTAGAGACGTGTCTGCGGCTCCTCTCCCTTGGCGCTCAGGCTAACTTCTTCCACCCGGTCAGGAGAGATCTACTTGCTGACTCACACCATCTAGCAGTGAGCCATGCTGTTCAGCTATTCTCTTTATGCGAGGCCTCTAGTTTTGATTGTGTGATGTGTGTGTCCACCTGACCTCCAGGAGAAAGGCACCACCCCGCTCCATGTTGCAGCCAAGGCTGGCCAGATCCTGCAAGCTGAGCTGCTGGTCGTGTATGGTGCAGATCCTGGAGCACCGGACATCAACGGACGCACACCTATGGACTACGCCAGGTACAGGACAGCGAACACAGATGGCTCTCTAATGTAGTCTCGCATCAGATCATGTCACTGGAGTTGACTGATGGAAGAAAGCAAAACAATAAAAATAGAATAATGTGTGTGTGTGTGTTGCAGGCAGGCGGGCCATATAGAGCTAGCAGAGCGTCTGGTGGAGTGTCAGTATGAGCTGACGGACAGGCTAGCTTTCTACCTGTGTGGCCGGCGTCCAGGTGAGCCCATGTACCGTCTAAGTGCTTCTCACGTGCCCTAAACATAGCAGATGACCTCAGTAACATAGTGTAGTGTTTGTCCAGTTATTAAGAGCTCTCCTCTCCTCTCCTCTCCTCTCCTCTCCTCTCCTCTCCTCTCCTCCTCATCACATCACTGCCTCTCCTCTCCTCTCCTCCTCCATAGATCACAAGAATGGCCATTATATCATTCCTCAGATGGCAGACAGGTATGGACCACCTGAATGTTCTTCTCATGTCTGATGAACTTCCTGTTTTTCCTGCACGGTGTGGCTTGATTGCATGAATAAGTCAGTACTGGTGTCCTTGCAGCTGCCTAACTTGCCATTCTTCTGTGACTGCTTCATTTCACTCTGGCGTGGATTCATTGATACTGGTGTAGTTCAGTGTTCTGACCACAGGGTGGCACCGCAGCATACGTCCCTCCACCCATAACGGAGGTCTTTGGCATCTTTATTAAGCTGGATGTTTATTGTAAAACCTGGTAACTGCAATGAGCTGATACTGGAAATGTGCTCGGCTTACTGATGCTGAACGGAGCGATGCAGCAGTCAGGCCGTCATAAATCAAGTCAGCATCACTTGGCACAGCTTCTTTCAGATATTTAATGTTTTTTTTTTCTTTTTTAACTGCAGCTCAAAAAATTAGATTCACAAATGTTCCGCAGCCAAATCAAACGCACCTCAAAGTCTGTTAGTTCTGAGCTGCCGTCTAACTCCACTTGCATCTGTTCTGTTCTGGTGAATGGTTCTTTTGGATAACAACAATTAAAGCTGTTTTGATGTGGCTTCTCTTCCCCTTCCTTCTGTCTGTTTCTTCCTTTTTCTCACTCGTTTTCTGTTCTCTCCATTTCGCTGCGCTTGGTGGAGCCAGAGCTCGTCCTAAGTGCCCGACACAGAGGTATCTCTACTTTCCTTGTTCCTTTTTTTCCAGAACCTCTTTCTCCATTCCAGTCCCCTCTCTCTGCTACCCCGCCGTCTGTGTGTTGCCCTTTTGTGTCTCTGGTTTCACAGAGGGAAGAGTATTTGGCATTAAACTGTTATCACAACGAAGCAGAACTGTACACGTTGATCAGAAGAAAGAGAGCGCAGAGTAGGGAGGAGTTTGAGAGAATCAGAGCAGGCGTTTCCACATATTTACATACATGTGAGCATGTAATCATTGTGTGAAGCCTCTGTCATAGAGCTCTTTTATATGTTTGTAATCAAACCTGGTATACATGACATCATACAGAAAAAAAAAGACTCTGTCATAAATATATGCAGATATTTTACAACTTTAGTTTCCAAAAACAGCCACCTTCAGAGCAGTCTGTCTTAACCCAACACGTCTCAGCAAAGTGTAGCTTCCCTCTCCCTTGTTCTAGCCAAAGCCCTTCCCACCTCCTCACCTCGCTCCCGTCTCCATCTCCATGTCTTCCTCCCCATCTGTCTCTTTACTCCACTCTTAAGTTTGTGATCCTGTCTCATTGTCTTCTTCTGTGTTTTTTTTAGCCTGGACCTATCAGAACTGGCCAAGGCTGCCAAGAAGAAGCTCCAAGCGGTGAGTTGCGCCCTGCGATATCGTATGTTTATACTGCAGTTCCACGGCAGTCAGGGCCACAGACTGTATCTGATTATAGACCGGGGATTGAGACGAGTTTCTTGGGTTCTTGGAACTAATGTAAAAAGATAAGGTCTTGGTTGAAAAAATGGGCAAAGTTGGTTGGTACAACAGCCAGATTTTCTGTTCCTCGTCGAAATCCTGTTTGTTCTCTCCTGGGCCATCTGTCAAGCCCCACACAAAGCTTGTAATTCAGAATCTGATGATCGCTTATCAACATTTGAAGGGCTTAAGTCATAAATCATGACAGCTTCTGTGAAAGAATGTGATGGTTGAGTGAAACTGAGGGAGCACGCCAAGTATAATCTTAAAAAATCCTGCCCAGATGCCTCCATATCATACTACTTTTGTTCTGCCTTTCCTGAGTGATGTGTTCTGATAGCACATATGTACGCAGACATGTAAGAACAGACATTAACGTATCTGTGGTTGGCAGCTCAACAATCGGCTGTTTGAGGAGCTGGCGATGGACGTGTATGACGAGGTGGATCGCAGAGAAAACGATGCAGGTGAGCGTCATCTCCTCTGTCCTCGTTTTTTCATGTCCTCTGTAAGGTCCAGTTGTCTGTGTGTGTTTGACTTCCCCTATACGGAATAAAGTTAATGTTGACAGAACCAGAGAACCTCACAGCAGAGAGAAAGAGATGTGCAGAGGAAGAAGTCAGCACTTCAGTAGACAATAGGGAGTGAATGTGAAGGACAGAGTGAGGAGAAAAGGAAAATGCCTGCTGAAGAGTGTGGCTAGAGGAGGAGGAGAGTCGGAGCGAGGAAGTGCCTCACAAATTCTTCAGTCTCTCTCCTCCTCCTCCTCGACTCTTTCTCTTTTTTCCTTTTCTTCTCTCTCTTTCCTTCAGTAACAGCCACAGTGAAAGTGTGCTTTCTGACAGGAAGGTAAGTGGCAGGCAACACACATGCAGACACACAGCAGCCTGATGTGTGTGTGTGTGTGTGTGTAGGTGTGTGTAGTTGTGTGTAGGTGTGTGCGTGTGTGGACGGACGTTGGATGTGGGTGGCTGCGCATGCTCTAGTCAAAGTGATCTTGTTGCTTAAACACTTTCAGACTCATTTTTCTTTGTGTTTTGTGTCTAGTGTGGCTCACAACCCAGAACCACAGCACTCTGGTCACAGAGCGCAGTGCGGTCCCTTTCCTCCCCGTCAACCCTGAATACTCTGCCACGCGCAATCAGGTAAACACACTCACACAGATGCACATTTGCACTGACTAGTACATGCACGCACACACTGACCTGTAGACGGCAACAGAAGTGAGGAAGAAGAAGACAGAAGAACCTTGAAGCAGAAAGACAGAGTGAAGCCTGGTTCCATCTCAGACAATTTGACAGTGAATGTTTGAAAGGAAGCCGAGGCTGAGTGTGAAACTAGGATGTTCTGAGCTGTGGGAACCAGTAATCCTCGTGCCCCCTCCGCTCTCCCTCACTCGGTGTGACAGAGAAACCCCATATGTCCACTCACATAGCTTCTCATTGGTGTAAACACTGACTGTAGCACGTAAAGACAGAAACTCCCACATCGCCACGTTTGCTCTGCCTCACTTAGGCAGTTTACTGTGGTCAGGAACTGCTATTTATTTACGGTGGAAAACAGAAGCAAAACACAACACACAATTAGAACTGAACTTTTTACCTTACTGCGCCTCCCACAGCGAACGCATCGGCTTGTGCAATGATTCCACTCTGGCACTTTGGTAGAAACAGAAACTGACCTTTTTGCTTTCTCCTGCGGATGCCAGCATGCTTGCCTAATTGGACGGTTTATGTTTCTTTGCACATGTTTGTGTGTGTGTGTGTGTGTGTGAGCACAGCTGTGATGGTGTGCGTGAGTGTGTGTGTGTGTGTTACGAGGATGACTGTGTTTTTCCACAGCACATGGTAGTTGACCACAGTCGTCACACAGGCACTGAACCGCTGACTGTGGGCTGCATTGTATTTGTACTCCACATGGCTCATGACAGAACTTACAGACTTTTTACTGAATGTCAGCAGTCATGCGTGTGTTTAAATAATAATGAGTGCTAACTCCTGGCTCGCTCTCCTCTCAGGGCCGGCAGAAGTTGGCCCGTTTCAATGCTCGGGAGTTTGCCACGCTTATCATCGACATCCTCAGCGACGCCAAAAGGAGACAGCAGGGAAAAGGTCTCAGCAGCCCCACTGGTGAGACCGAGAGGAAGGAGTAGACGGATTAGGATTAAGACTTTTATTTTTTCAAAAACACAACAAAACAAAGACTAGGGCTATTTAACCTAAACTGATTACAAATGTGGCTTTGTACATGTCAGTTTATTGACGTAAACCAATAGGTTTCTGTATCACAAGAAGCTTTAAAGATTGAATAAGACATTTTAGGAGCAGCTGTGATTATAGCTGGTTCATTGGAACCAATCTAATAATTTAGTGTAAAATCAGGATGAGATCAGCTGTCACAGCTACAGAGGTACGGCCAAAGAGACCAGTCAGAATCAAAATAATCACAATTAGTTTGATCGATGCTTGGATCACAATTACTTCTGTGATTATTTTCCTGATTTCATGGGCAACATATTCTTGATGTTACTTTCACTACAGATAAACAGATCACTGCTTTCACCCACATGTTGCTGCATCGCTGCTAATCTAAAAATCCTTGTATCCAAAATAGACTTAAAATGCTGTTCTTCACTTTAATTAAGCAAAATATAAATACAGTTGTACCCAGAATACCTCCCTCGCCAAACATCTGCCTATCAGTAGATGTTCCTCGAGTTCAAACCAGTGATTCTGTTTACATATCAGTGAGTGTTCTGTGGGCGGAGCACACGTTTTGAATTGTCAAAACTGCAGTCCATCATGTAGGAGGTATAAATTGTGATTAATACTTGATAAACAGGGCAGCCCAACCAGATGTTGTATTTTTACGAGTAGAGAAGTTTGTCAGATACTTTCCTTGTCAGGTAATTGTTTTTCTGATAAACCAGCATGTAACTCTGTAGGAAATAAAAACGAAATCTGAACTCAGTTATTAGTTACTAGTGAGAAGGACTGATATAAAGAGAAGTGTATGAGCTAATTTTTCCTTTCTCCAGACCCACTGGACCTGGGGATCGATGACGACCAGCATGACTACGACAGCGTAGCTTCAGATGAAGACACAGACAGCGAGCTGACGGCCCAGAACAACAACAACACACAACGCAGCAACCGAGCAAAGGTAAAGCAACACACACTGTCTGTTTAGGACGGTCTACCACAGGCACACAGGCCACAAAGTTTGCTTTACTGCAGTCAAAATTACTTTTCTGTGACAAAATTTGCTGATACACAGCTTGCTCATGCTTGCTTAGTAGTTTTTACATCAACAGTTGAGTCATTTTCTTCTCACTGGATTTCTAAATGCATCAGAAAGCAGCTGTATTAGCCAGCAGAGCTTCTCCACTGTGTGCTCTTGAGTGACTGCTTCTCCCAGCATGCTTTGCAGGGAACTGGCCGGTCAGAGCTGCCACATAGTTCCTGAGTGACATCATCAGCTATTCTGGGTCCTTGTCAGAGAGGCATTGTTCATACAGAGAGAGAGGGAGGAGAGAGTAACACAGAAGAGAGGAACAAATGGGGAGTGGTAGAAATGACAGAGAAAACAACTGCTCAACCAGGAACCATCATATTTTCCTGCAGACGTGTTTACATCACTGAGCAGAACTCTGACAAACAAACAGCAGGTTCCCCTCCCGCCTCCATATGAGGATTAAAGAAGTGTCTGGAGAGGGAAACTAAACCATTCATGTACGATGTGGACAGAGATCTTTGAAGAGCCGTGTATAAAAGATGTTTTATTGGCTCGGTTTTAGGGAGTGGTAGAGGGATGAATTTGAACAGGCCTCAGAGTGACAGGAAGTGGGGGAGGACAGTGTGTTGAAGGCAAGAACTGAGGCTCTACTGTCCATATGTGGGAGATCCAGCCCTCTTCCTCTCACAGCCGTCAGCTCTGTGTTACACAGCCGACAAAGCATCAATTCATAGCTCATTTCCCCACATTACCTCTGCAGGAAAACACACAAATTACACACTGCATGTACCATAGAATGATATATGATATTGTCCTCAGAATCCCTAAACCGGCGGCGGCTTTAAAGGCATGTTTTCTTTACAAAATGACACCATTTACCAAAGCCAGAAACAGAAAATCTTTGAATTCACAACAGTCCTGGAACGCATCACGTGTGACAAACAGGAAACGCAAAGAGGTCGAAGCTGAAAATAATGGTTTCATCAAAATGACTTTTATCTACGTGTCTGTTACGGAAGAGGGAAGTAGGTGACGGTCCAATCAGCCACAGCAGGAGGAGGGAAGAGGAACGAGCAGGTCAGGAGCTCCAGGCCAATCATCCCTGATTGGATACAGGCAGGGTCTGGAACAGGCTCCTCCACCAGTCATAGTAAAAGTCCGAACAAGCCATCCCCCCAAACAGAGGCCACAGAAGATCCACCACGAAACGAAGCACCCAGACACCAGGGGCTGTACCGTGTTATTCAGAATCATGGACCATTGGACCCAGATGCTGTAGGAAGCAGCTGCTCAGTGCAAATCAGAGGAAATGAATGTCTCTGTGTTGTGGCAAAAAGTTTTAGGTGAAGACAGAGCAGCGCAGACTGAGAGGTCAATAAAACGTACTTGATCAATAACACGATTACAAGTTGTCAGCAAGTTGCTGAGAGACAGAAATGTTGTCCTAGAGTGTGATAGAGACTTTGTAGAGGTTGTAGAGAGGCCTAGTCAATTAGTAAAGGTGGAGCCCCATTCAGTTCTGAGTGTTTATGTCCCTGTAGCCATGTCATAGTGCACAGAAGACATTTTTGAGTTCTATCTACTTCTAATGGTGGCTGTGCTGCTTCTGTGGAGGAACACAACTTATTACTGCAGAGGAACCCACAGTGAGGAAACGTGAGACGGCAGCAGAAAAGGCCCAGAGAGTACCAGGAGACCAGAGGGTTAAATTAGAATGCATAAGTCAGATAATCTACAACTATCACACTGACAGTGTCCTCACTTTTTTTTCTGTCCACCTGTCTGCTTTCTGTCCGTCCTTCTACCTGCCTGTCCACCTGTCTGTGTTTCTGTCCGTCCTTCTACCTGTCTGCATGTCATGTCTATCCAGAGCATGGACTCTTCAGACCTGTCCGACGGCCCCATCACCCTGCAGGAGTACCTGGAGGTGAAGAAGGCTCTGGCCTCCTCAGAAGCCAAGGTGCAGCAGCTGATGAAGGTCAACAACAACCTCAGCGAGGAGCTGCGGCGGCTGCAGAAGGAGGTATGGAGTCTGGAGGGAGCAGAACGAGAGGATGGCAGAGACCACTCAGGGAAATCAGGGCAGCTGAGACAATAGAGGATCTTATCGGCAGCCGAGGAACGCTGCAGAGAAAGCACAAAGTGGGGCTGAAGACATTTATGCTTTTCTTTGCTGGTTGTGTTGCCTTTACCAGATATGAGCAGTGAGGGGGGAGCAGCAGAGTGACAGGCAGTGAAGGTGCAGTCGGCTGGGAGTGGAGCTACCTGATGGCTCCCTAACCACCCGGCTGTCAGCTGACATTTCATTTAATATCAGCAGGAAGCAACAGGGGAGCTGGAGAGACGTGGCATGACATGATGCAGTGAAAGTTGAGTTGTTCATTAGAAAGATGAAGGAAGAACCAACAACAGAGAAGACGGGATATAGAATCAGATAGGAGACTAGATAGCTGTGATGTATAAAAAACAGAAATGACTAAGACGGAGAAGGACGATGGATTCAGACAGAAGCAGGGCAACACCATGGAGAGACACCTGAATGTATTATTATCTCTGCAGGTAGATGTTTTCTGACAGGGTGTCACTCTCCTCCACTACTGTTTCTGGAAGATGTGTTTGGTGACATTTGACAGAGTTACCCAGAAGCTCAGGCAGCTGCCATTCTCCTGTGAGGCCCTGGTGCCACGTATTCTCATTTTATTTGTCGTTTTTAGTTTAGTGTCGGTGGCCCTCATCTGTTGTTCATCTTTTGGTTTCCTGTGAGTTGCTGTTAGCTCACCGTGTTAGCAATGTCGCCTCATGTGACCCACGATCCATTCATGTGTTGTTTTTGTCACATCACAGAGGATTTAGTGACGGCGTGACAGACATGCATCTTCCACAAGCAAACACCTGGGAACACAAACTGCAAATGACAAATGAAGGTGTCAGATTAGGTGGTAGTGAACAGTACCTGAGTGCTAATGAGCCTTCATGTCCCCCGGTGAGCCCTGAATGCGACCTCTGTGTCTAACACGTCACCCGATGCTCAGCCTGGTCCCTGCTGATCCAGTGTTTACCACCACCCCCCCCCCAGCAGTGACTCGTAGGACTTACAGTGTGCAGCCTTTTAAAGAACCTGTGATTATGGATGCTTGTTTTTGACTCTTCAGTTGACCCCCCCTCCCTTCCCTTCAACCTCCCCATGTTCCTCCCTC
Source organism: Stegastes partitus (assembly GCF_000690725.1). Taxonomy (NCBI): domain Eukaryota; kingdom Metazoa; phylum Chordata; class Actinopteri; family Pomacentridae; genus Stegastes; species Stegastes partitus. The sequence continues at coordinate 98,148 of NW_007577763.1, forward strand.
CATCCCTCCCTCCATCCTCTCATCCCCCCTGCTCCTCCTCTCCTGTAGATCACCCGGATGCAGACAGAGAACAGTGCGCTCCGGGGGGGCCAGCAGGCTGGGGGGGCAGCCGGCCATGGGGTCGGGGGGCCGGGGGGAGGTGGGGGAGGAGGCCACTGGCCGGGGGGAGGGATGCGAGGAGGAATAGGTGGGGGGGGACTGGGTGGGTTTGGACAAGGAGCGGATCCCCCGGGGTTGACGGTGCCCTCCTCGGTCGTCCCCCACTCACATCCCCACCGGAGGGAGCGGCAGGCCTTCTCCCTGTACATACCGGGGGCGGCCCCTAACCCCACGGCCCACGGGCCCCCAGCCCTGGACTCCCTGGCAGCCCGCCTGCAGCCCCTCAACACACCCAGCGTAAGTTAGAACCCCCCATCCGGCCCTTTCCACTCTCCACCTTCCTTCCGGTGGCCCTGATTGGCTATCTTCGGCCTAATTAGCGGGTGGCGGTCCGGTCCTGATCTCTATTCTCCCTTCTCTCTCCCTGCATCTCAGTTCCCGATCCTTCTCTGTCAAAGGTCCAGTTGTGCACAAACCCTGATATCAGAGTGTTTTGATGTCTCCAAAATGATTTGACCCGACCAGGGGGTGAAGTGCACAAGTGTGACCTCGAGGAGAAAGATGAGAAAAGACTGTTTCGTCTGTTCTGTTGCCTGGCAACGCATCTGATGCTTCGTGCTCTAGCCTGCTCTGCACCCTTTGACCTTCTCAGTCCTCTTTGACCTCCCAGTTAGCTCTCCTGTTGCTGGACAGCTGCTTATCCTGGAGAGGCTGGGATCACACACACACACACACACACACACACACACACGCACACACACTCCTGAGCATGTGCACGCACGCACACACACACACACACACACACACACACACACACACACACACACACAGAAGTATGTTTCCAGTTTGACAGCCACATTTATCCATCCTGAATGTTTTGTGTTTCTGGAGGGTTGTGGTGCTGCAGCCAGCCAGGCACCAGTTCAGCAGCAGCATCCACACACCTCTCACCAGCACACCCAGCCTCGCCCAGTCTCATGGAAACCACCATGGACAATAAGATGGCGTCCACTCCACCACCCCGTTACACAAAGATTTACCTGTGTGTCTGTTTTCTTCCTGTCTGTCTCCTCACCTGTCTGTCCTTTGCTCACTGCAGTGCAGCCGTGCATCCTCTGGATGTAAGCATCATGTCTGCCATTGCATTGTTTTCCATTTCATCCTAAATGTAGGCGTCTCTTTCACTAAATCACTTCTGCTTATGACACATTCTAGTACTGGAGATCAACACTAGTGTTCAGTGTGTGGCTAGTGATTTATTGTTAGCTGCTGTGTGATCACCAGACAGTTCAGTTGACAGTGTCTTTAGAACTTTATTGTTAGAAACCAGAGCTCATGTAGTGGTGATGGGGCGACGGGTGAGCTGCTGAGCTGACCTGGCACTGCTCTCACTGGCTCGTTCATCTTCCTTTTCTGCTGTTTATAAAACATTTCCTCTCTCTGCCCATTCCATCGATCATCCATCTCTTCCTGCTGGTCTGTCCTTCTCCCCCTGTTTTTGCTCTCATCTCTACTCTTCCATCTCTCCTCTCCATCTTGTGGACCTCTGTCTTTCCAGGTGAGGAAGGGTGGTTCAGGGGGTCCATCGCCGTACGGAGGCCAGCACCTCTCTGGATCTACGGAGATGGGCAGATACATGGTGAGCTGCTGCTGGTTTGGTTGTTTGCTTCTTTTTTGACCTTTCAGAAATTGCGATTATGCTCTTATATTGTTTTGTCAAATCTGTCTTCTGCAAACACTGCAAGGGCCTGGAAAAATGACCCAAATCCTGCATTTTAGTTCCAGAAAATCTCTTAGATCTAGTCCAGAGCACAAATGTTCAGAAACCAAACACAAGGAGTACTCTTTTTTTTTTTTACTCATTTGGCTGCAGATTTGGATCATTATGGTTTGTTTGTTTTTCTTCAAACCGACCTGAGAAAATCCAATTCACAGACAAGCTGCTGATTTACAGTGACCTCCGGCAGAAATCATTACATTTAAATGGACCCTAATGTGTGATCTTTGTAAAAGGAGCTATCCATTAGGCTCTGCAGGAGCAGGTGGTGTGTTCATTGTACTGAGCTGGTGTCTCTGTCCTCAGGTCGCTAAACCAGAGAAGCACGGCAGCGGCACCGACAGCGACTACGACAACACACAAACGTACGACCTGTCGCTAAGGTCAGACTCTGTCCACGTTGTTCTCAGGTGTTTTATTAGGCAGCAGATCTATGGTTCTTTAATAGGTTTGTTTATTGGTTTCTGACTGATCCTCACTAACAGCTATTAATAAATGTTAAGATGCTGAACATTCAGTGTTTATAATGTGACATCTTTGACACGAGGCTTTAAAGTATATGAATGTGTTGGTCAGTATGGGCCGCAGCAGTGAGGAGGAGGGCCGTGGTGAGTCTGAGGAGGGTGGAGGGGACGCCGGGGAGCCAGACCCCACCCTGCCCTGCACCGAGGATGTCATCCTGAAGACCGAGCAGGTGACCAAGAACATCCAGGAGCTGCTCCGGGCCGCCCAGGAGTTCAAACACGACAGGTAGCCCCAACACTGGAACATTTTATATTCCTTCTAATTTATGCTCTTGTTAACGAGCAACCTGAGCCATATTATCCCTCCCATTTCTGTGAGCGTTAGCGGTCCTCTAGTGAAATAGACTGTGACTGGCTAACGTCAGTGCTGCATCGTCCCAAAGCCTGTACCCACGCTATGGCGCTACAAGTAGAGTGTATTTATGGCGTACTGAGACACTGATCGACTGTGCATGTACGGAACACATCCTCCAAATGAACCAGAACGTCGTATAATTAGAGTAACCATCCGTGTCCAGCTGTTGGTGCACATGTCCTAATTGGATCGACCCACATGAGCATCTGTAGCAAGAACCGTCTGAAATTCTGTCACATTTAAAAATGATTAACAGCTGCACTGCACAAACTCAGGTTCTTGGAAATGTTCTGTCCTGATCAGACTGAGAGGCTTCATTCTCCATCCTTCAGTCCATGTCCACTGCTGATCTGGAGTCAGGCTGAGCATGTTGGTCCAGACCTCCCTCTTTCCAACAAGCCTTCCTACTTCTCCTCAGGCGTCCCAAAGCATTCCCAGGCCAGATTTGAAATAAAATGTCTCCAGGAAGCTCATCTTGGCTTATATTTGCATGAATCACCCGTCAGCAAGTCAGTCCCCAAGTCCCTTCACTCGGTGCTCTCATTGGTCACTGTTGGTGGGCTTTTAGTTATGTACTGATGCTTGTAGAGATAAGGGTTAAATATCCATAACTTCAGACTAGCTGAGTATCATTGAGCAGTAGACCGTGTTGTTGATGACCAAGTTAAACTATTTCTCTCCGTAGCTTTGTTCCATGTTCTGAGAAGATCCACTCTGCGGTCACTGAGATGGCCTCACTCTTCCCCAAAGTAAGTTCTCCATCCTAGTGTTTGCTTTCTCTCTGGATCTGTTTACACCCTCCATCCATCCTCCACACGTGCTGAGCTTTATCTGCCCTCCTGTCTCTACAGCGCCCAGCGTTGGATGCGGTCCACTGCTCCCTCCGCCTGCTGGCGTCCAGTGCCTCGCGGCTGCAGGTGGAGTGCCGTAAGGCGGCGCCCTCGGAGCCCGGCGCCCCCGCGGTGGACTACCAGCTCCTTACCCAGCAGGTCATCCAGTGCGCCTACGACATCGCCAAGGCTGCCAAGCAACTGGTCACCATCACCACTCGCGAGAAGAAACAGTGACCCAGCAAACGCCTGGATGGAGAGGGACGAGGGGGAGAGAAAGGATGGATGCACGGGGGCTTCTGGGAGGGACCGATGATCACACTACAGACGGGAGGACAAGGAGGGGGAGTGACTGGGAGTAGAAGAAGAAACGAAAAGGTTGGACGATGCATGGAGAGCAAGCAAAGAGAGCTGATTGTTTCATATGAACACTACAATGAAGAGAAGAAGTGAAAGTAGGGAAGGATCCAACACGGGAGCTACAGCCTGCAACAACACGAGTAGACTGTTGGAATCATGTGTATAATGAACTGCTGAAACTGTGACGAGCAAACACAACGGTGGCGATGTACAGTGGACCGGGTCCTGAAACGTTACCGCTTTATTTATTCTCACTTGTCACTCGTCGTCCCTCCCTCTCCCCGCTCACACCGACCGGGGAGGGAGACGGTGTGCTGCAAGGGAGGGAGGGAGGTAGACTGGCCGAGACGTCGCCGTCCTGGGAGGCTGCTCCTCTCCCGTCCTCTGTCCTTTGACCCTCTGTCTCTCCCAGCTGAGGTCCGTCTGTCCTCTGGCCGTCCCAGAGGGATGAGCCGGCGCTGCAGGACGGACCTCCTGGAAGCATCTGTCTCCACCCACACCTCAGCCAGGCTCCAGACGCCTCCACAGGGGCTCCAGCTTGTCTCCCTGTCGTCGGTGGTACACAGCATGATCTGGCATGTTTGGTTTTCTTTCCTCTCTCTTCTGTTTCTTTTTTTTTTTTTTGTTCGTTTGAATATGCGGATCGGATCGGTTTGCACCTCTGAGGACAAAAATACTTTTTTACTGACTTACAAAAACACTTACACTGGAATAATTGTGATTTAATGTTATTGTTTTATCATGCCTATTGTTTTTTTTATTGATAATTTTACTGACTGTCCTTTTGATTTAACTGTTTATGTTTCTTTCATTGTCTCAAATATGATTCTTATTTAGTTGGATAGGGAGACAGTTGGGAGTATGTGTCAACCTCTTACTGGGATTTAAGCAAACATGCACACGTAAAAATAGTCTGTGAAATGGTCCTCGACATTTCTCAAGATCTCCCTTTGTGGGTGACAGTTGAGGTTTTGTTTTTTTTTTTCATGTTGTGATGTGTCTCGTGGCCAAGGGGTGAACAGTTGCCAAAGGGGGAGCGTGTTCAGGACATTTGTTGTTGGTTTTGATTTTGTGTCAGAGCGGAAGCCCCTTGGTGCATCGTGACAGTACCTGGATCAAAACGCTCTTTCATGTATCCTCAGCTGTCATTTTACGCCTGATTTATCTACAGTTTGCCTCATTTAACAGAGCCAGTGGAATCATCTCAGAATCAGTCTCATCATCGTCATCGCAGTGCCAAGCAGGATAAAAGCATTCGGTCCAGTCTGCGTATGGGGATTAACCCGGTCTTGCTCGAAGGCTGTTTACGCTTCTATTACACAGCAGCTATTATTTACATGCATGTTATAGCGAATGCTGAGTCCCCTTAGGTGGATTGCGACACACTGGTATGCTGCAGCTCAGCTTTAGGTGGACCTGTGGAGAGCATTCTGCAACCTGGACGTGCACATGGCCAAACGCTCCCATCGCGTTTCTCTCCTGTGGGAAGATGTTTGCGGCACATTCAGACATCTCACGTGTGCTTGGCTTTAGTTTGCCATGTATTATTTTCTCTTTCTAAAACTGTCTGGCAAGCACAATCGAGCCCAACTTCTGTCCAACTCCTCGGTGGCGGCGGCGGCTGATCTGGGAGCTGTCACTTCAAGCTCTCTGTCTCTGAACTCTGCCAACAGGAGACAGCTTTGGGAACAATTTTCTGTTAGAATTGTAGCGCAGTCAGCCTCCTGAACATTTACAGCTCACTGCACGGTGCCGAACAAACATGGTTCTGTCTGTAAGTACAGATTAAGATTGAATCTAAGAAGTCCTGTTCTAGCTTAGGTCCACCACTACTTCTGTTATTCTGCAACTGGTTTCTCAAAGTGTTTGCAGCTTCATTAGTTCCTGCATCGGTCTTGTCTGTAATCAGAAGGCTTCTGCACATTAATTACTCACTGAAACGTTGAAGGATGAGGTCAAACAGCAGTTGCATCTCATTTTTACCTTTTACAGCACAAAGCTGTAATGAGCTCCAGACACTGAGCTGATCCCAGACCTCCCTCAGCTCTTCTGTCCACTGTATTCCTGCTTTGCTTTGTTTCCTGGGAGCTCTGACCATCTGTCAGTCTTTCACAGAGCTGCACACGTGTCTCTTGTGCGTTGAATCATGTCCAGAAGACTCTTGAAATGTATCATTGTTTGATATTGAATGCCTTTGCACATCATCTTCATCTCTTGTTTGAGTTCCAGCGACGCACCGACTGCTGAGACAACAGACAGACTTTCACACACTCACGGGCCAGTCCCTTCAATCATGATGCCCAAGTTTTAGAGTAGAGCCATATATATGAACATATATTTTCATGCTATATTTTATACTAAGCTATATGTTAGGGTTTTGTTTGTCTCTTCTTTGTTTTGCCTAAATGGGCTTCAGGCTGTGAGATCTGTTCAAAGTCTTCGTTCAGCTCTAAAGTCTTGCCACCTGATGTACTTGTAGGTATTTTAGGTGTTGTGAGTCTGGTCATGCTGTGGTGTTAGCCTCCTACATAGACATATTGTACATATTCATGATCCTACTAGAATCCACAGAGAGGCAGGAGTGGCTCCAACAGGTTGATGCAGGCGGTTACTCAACAGCTCGGTCTTAGTTGCACTATTTTCAAACACCAGCTGGGTAAAGTAGGATCTACGTTATGTACTGCACTCTCCAAAGGTCTTAGTTCAAGTACATTAGGTGCAGGATGCAGGATCTGACTCGGGATGGGACACAGGACGGGTCTGAAGCACACTTGGGCTCAGCACTACAGTCATCTCAAAGGCAGGAGGAGGCTCTACAATGCACATAGCCTAATCCTCCCCCGCCAGCGGACGCTACATCGGGTGCCTCTAGTGTGAATGTTTAATGCTTCCCGTCAGCTCACATCACATGTTCTACGCCGTCGTCATGTCCAGAACTTAGCACATACTTTCCAGAATCCCACACACACACCCTGAACTTATCAGTTGGACCAAGTCATGCACAAGTACAGACATTCAGCCTTGCAACCAGAACTAAACCAACACAAACACTCTGTTGATCCTCAGCGGCGGCGCGCACGGTCGCCGTCCCTGTGTGTCTTCAGCGCTACACTTTGGGAGACGGGTGACGGGAGAGTTATCTTTTAACAGAAGACGTTAAAACTGTATAAAGTAGAGAAAACAACGACTTAAAAGGTCAATCGTAATGGAAACTCATAAGCTGTACATTTGTAATAAAATAATAAAACAGTTTAATTGTCCTGCGTCTGTCTGCATTTGTCAGTGTGCTGATCCAGTCTAACAGCTCGACCCGTCACTGTGAACACCAAAGGCCGGACTAGATGGTACCACTGGACATAGCTCCTCAACAAGACAGAACAACCAGTAATTCAAACCGTGGTTTCTTCCTGGATTCAGTTTAATCAAGTTGGTAAAATATTGTCAGACAAAGACAATAACTACTTAAACTAATCACTAACTGAAACCTTCTGTTTCTGTTTACTGACTGATGCCGTTAACCTTTTTAGCATCGATCTTGTTTTTGCTTGAATTAGATGTTTGCAGATTGTTCTTTTAAGGGCAGGGATCTCCCACTCCGGTCTTCGTGAGCTACTGTCCTGCAGGTTTTAGATGTTTCCATCCTGCAACACACCTGACTTAGATTAATGGATCATTCACAGACAAGCTGTTGGAGATCCATTAATGTGAGTCAGGTGTGCTGCAGTACGGAAAAAAACAGGGGTGTCCAATCCTGGTCCTCCAGAGCCCCTATCCAGCATGTTTTAGATGTTTCCCTCTTCCAACACACCTGATTCAAATGATGAGCTCATCATCAAGCTCTGCAGAAGCTTGATAACGATCCTGATCATGTGAATCAGGTGTGTTGGAAGAGGGAAACATCTTAAACATGCTGGATAGGGGCCCTCGAGGACTAGGATTGGGCACCCCTGGTCTAAAACCTGCAGGACAGTAGCTCACGAGAACCAGCGCTGGAGATCCCTGTTTTAAGGTTTTCTATTTGTGCATGACGACACTGAAATGATTTTTACACGTTTCATTGTTTTTCTAAAAAGTCATTTATTTAAAATTGATGAGGGAATATTTTCAAACCTTCTAAGTTGAGTCATTCTCTTGAGTCTGCTGGTAGAGATGCATCCGTTTCTCCTCATTTACGTTATCTTCTATCTGAACAGTGTGACCTCTTCGGTTCTTTTCAAATCCAACGAACCGCATCACGCTTCAAACCATCAGCACCGTGCTTCTGATGCGCTCATTTCTGAGATGAATAAATCCTCTCATCGTGGTTTGTCGAGTGATAAAACATGGAATTGCAGAAATGTTGAGGCTCAGCGTGAGGTAATTTAGGGAACGTATCTGCAACGCTCTGAGCTTTTCACTGCTCCCTCCAGCATGGCAGCTTGGACCGGTATGAGAACACGGTTTCAGCAGTCAAACAGCACCAATCACCACAAAAAGAGCTGCTCAGTGAGCCGCAGGTCTCTAAAACAACACATCTGTCTATCAGAATGTTAATGTGAGAAGGTTATGGTCTGATTTTAAGTGTTTTACATTCCCTCAGTGAGTCCCAGACATGATTACTGCTATCAGCTACAATCATCCAGGACCACGGCGGTGATCTGAGTCATGATGAAGTTTCTAGTTGCCTTAAATTTAATCAACTGTAAAGACGTTTTGAATGAACTCTTAGCAAAAGTCTGCTCTTGAATGTCATCTGTAGAATGCAGCATGTTGGTGTCTCCAGAACCACACAATGCGTTGCTTAGAACAGCAACATGTTCACATCTGAACCTTTACACATAAAAGCAGCTCATTACTATAAAACCACCCATAAAACTAAATGTAAAGCGTTCGTCTCGGCTGCTCTGATCTCAGTCTGGAAGGTCACAAAACACTTCCTGTTGAACAGCGTCCAGCTCTAAATGAAATGCATCCGAAGAAAGAAGTCCTCCGCAAGTTGTGTAAAAGCATGTAGCAGCTGACCGAGCCTTCAGCTGCGACACCATGTGGTACCAAACCCTGACAGAAGAACACCTGTAGGGTTGTAAAAGAGGTTTCTGGGTCCAGCTCTGGTCCTGTCCCGCTCCGGTCCGGTCGTGGCCTCCTACACCTGCACACGACTTGAGCTCATCCTTGTTCTCCTCTGGGATGTTCGTCTTGGTTCTAAGGATGTTCATCGGAGCTGGAGGAGCTCGGCAGCAGGACACACTCCTGCCTTCTGCCCCTTTTCCGCCTTCTCTTTGCAATTCGCAACCTCCTGCGGATCACATCTAGAAGAGAAGCACACAGAACACGATGTGAGAACATGTGAGCTCAGAGGGTGTGTTGGTGAACAAGGTTCCCAGTGAGGAAACCTCCATGGAAGAGGAACCCTCACCTGCCACGCTGTCGTAGTCCTGCCGGGGGTCGTGCCAGTACAGACTGGGCGTGGTTCTCCAGTGGCGGTACAGGCGAGTGTGAAGCACCGACAGAGTGAGCAGAACCAGCAGGAAGCCCAGCGCTGCTGCTGCCCACACCGCCTCGTCGGTCCGGGGCGTCCTCGGCAGCCCGTTGTTGACCACAGCAGCCGGGGCCTCCGGTCCAGACGCCGGGTCGCAGTCGCACCGTTCGCCCGCTCTGCAGCCGCCACAGTCGGAGCTCCTGCGCTGGCCGTCGCCGGCCGGCTGAGACTCTGACGGGGATCTAGCTGCAGAATCAGAGCCAGCGTGAGAGTGTGTGGCGCTGTGCTCCACCTCTCTCTCTTTTACCTCCACCACTTCATCGTTGTCTGTCCTGCCAGCTGCTGGGTTGTCATCAGTCGTTCTCTCCTTGGAGTCCTTCTCTTTCATGCTCTGCGCATCAAAGTCTTTATCTTTGTGTTTGATTGAGTCATTGGATCTGAGAGTCTCAGCTTCAGGCCCGGCACTACGGTTCTGTGCACTGTTCACACTGTCTGCAAGCACATCCCTCGCAGCAGAGAGGTCTGGGTTCCTGAGGTCGGATGGTTCCGGACGGGGCCGGAGCGTTGCTGTCTGCGGTGCTGGCCGCGGTGCTGGCCGCGGTGCTGGCTGGCCTCTCTGAGACCGAGTTTCAGATAGAACTGACCTCGGAGGAGCTGTGGGCCTGGGAGCAGGGCCCAGGTTCAGGTTCTGGATTGCAGACTGAGGATCTTCCTCTGCAACAGAAAGATCTGAGAGAGAGTCTGGTGCTGGTCCAGGCGTGGTGCTGGAGTTGTGGACATGCCCTGTCCTGTGGGGGATGTTTCTGTTGGTCCGGTTATGCAAAAGATGGGAGACTGTTGTTGTGTTCTGTCCATCGCTGTCATTCTGGAGCGCAGCTCTTACCTGCCGGCGTGGGCCTCCCTCTTTAAACAGCTGTGGATGTCTGAGCAGAGCAGAGAGGACCTGCTCACAGCACCGCCTCAGAGACTCCTGGGGATCACAGCAGCTCTCATTTACTCACAAGAACAGAAACGACTCCTCTCTGCTCGCTGTACATTCATACAATCACAAGCCTAACCTTCATCTTCCTGGACTGCTCCTGCAGCCGCCGCCCTGCCGACCACGTCAACAGCAGGTTGTACCTCCTGCTCGTGCTCACAGCGTCAGACTCCTCTCTGGTGGTCTGTGTGGTTTCCAGCCAATCACAGACGTCGGTGGAGGCCACGGTGGACAGCTGCAGCGTGCGGCCCCAGGACACCATCGCTATGGGCTGGACAAGGAGCAGACAGTCAACACTCCCTCTCCTCCACAGGACACACTCACCTTTAATTCAACAAGTCAGGCCCTAACAGGGACCTCAGCCTGTCTGCAGATCAACATGTGACACTGTAGTGACACAGGGAGACCTTCAGCAGTCCCTCAAAGGCTAAAGACGATTTCACAAGAAGGCAGAGTGTATCTACAATCAAATCATTACATCTGAAAACATAAAAATAAACAACAAAGACATGTTGCCATCCATATAAAACGACACTATAATAATACATCAGAATGACACTGACTGATGTTTTACTGAAAGACACTAAAACTGATGTTTCACACCAACACAGGAACCAAATGCTTAAAGACTGACAGAAAGTCTAACCACATAATGCCAGTATGTTCCCACGTATGAAGCAGCCATGACTTCACCTCAGCACACTGTAAACTACCACAGCAGCACACAGCCAGAAAACCTTCTCTGGTGTCTGTAGTCTGGCCTAACAAACGTAGAAGCAACAGAGCGTTTAGTTCACATTTATAAAAGCTGTAAAACCCTAAATGCTGCAGTAGAGCGATACCTGGTATGAAGAAAAAAAAAGGATGAAGTTACATCTTCAGTTGTCTGAAGTCTCTCTGCTGCTGAGTTAAACCACTGAAGGCGTATCTATGGATTTCAATATTTACATATAATATTTCATTCCTGCCTTAAAGGCTCAGATGTAACTTTGCACTGATGCTTCATCTACAGCGTGCAGACCTTTTAAAGACGCTCCAGCACTCGCTGCAACTCCAGCTTCCCTACCCTCTGCTCAGCCTCCACGCTGGACAGCCAGTTGAAGCCTGAAGTCAATCAGCCAACGTTACAGAATAATGAGATGGAGAGTTTTATTTAATTACCATGTGCTCACTGAGCTGTGGATGGGCGGTGAGGATGTAGTCGGGCAGGCAGGACCGGGCCAGGACCGACAGACGGCGGCGCTGGCGGAGCGCTGCACACGGATGGTAGAGCAGAACAGTAGCTCCATGCTGGACACACACCAAACAACACATCAGCATCACCGGCCTCTCTGCCCTCAGCACAGTAATAGAAATATTTCCTCTCCTGATTGGTTTCTGGTGAACCAGCTGATGAGCGACTCCAGCTGGGAGCTACAATCTGACATGATGCCGTCTGATGGCTCTGAATGAAAACTGTTTGTTGAATCCCAAACTTAAATAAAACTGTGTTCAGTGGCAGCACTAAACCAGGGATCCAGCAGGTCCAGTGTCGGCAGACTTAACTGAACTGTTCCTAATTTACCTGCACTGAAGCAACACACTGATGGTTTCATACGGTCACATGACTCAGAGCTGTAGCCTCTGGTGACAGGTTGGAGGAAATGTGGTGGATTTATTCAGGTACCTACTGATATGGAATCAATTAGCTAGTATCTCTAAATGTATTGATTTAGAGTTTAAAGAGCATACAGGCCTTGAGGGGTGTGTGCTCGGGTTCATCCAGCTGCTCTGCATCAGCCACACTGTGCATGTAAATGATCCTCTGTGCTGATGTGTGTCTACATCCGGAGGAACTGGTCTCTACACCAGGGATCTCCAACTCCGGGTCCTCGTGAGCTACTGTCCTGCAGGTTTTAGACGTTTTCGTACTGCAACACACCTGACTGAGATCCATTAATATGAGTCAGGTGTGTTGCAGTACGGAAACGTCTAAAACCTGCAGGACAGTAGCTCACCAAGACCGAAGCTGGATCTCTGCTCTACACTAATGTCCAGCACACTACAGCCTGTTGGTGTGCATTTCTGAGGATGGAGACATGATGCTTTGTTACTCACATGCAGGTTGTTGAGCCAGCGCTGGGGGGGACAGTACAGGTACTCTCCACTCTCTGCTCCGACCGGTCTGAAGGCTCCACTGCAGCAGAAACACAAACAGCTTCACGTCTCCACCAGTCCTCACATTTTATGAATTTATTACTTCATTTCAATCCAGTAAACTCCGACACCAGGAAGACAGAGTTCAGCGACTGATCTATGTGCATGTATCAGCAGCTTAAACTACAGCCTACAGCTCCACATTACCTGTTGGGAATGCTGTGGTTGTAGGCGATCGGAGCGTCCATACAGACCTGCCTGGCGGGCTGCAGGGCAGAACAACACAACAACAGTTACAGCAGGTTTAAACATCTGTACAGCCGCCATGGAGCACACAGAGCTCACCAGTGATCTGCTGCTCATTTAAGGGTTTTAGTTTATTTTTACGAACACCACATTGTGGACGCGTCAAAGAGACGGCCTCCGAGAACCAACGCTTCTTATCACTGTTGATTCACTGATGAGCTGTCCAGTCTATAAAACTTGTCCAGTCTATAAAACTTGAGACGATGATGCAAAATACTGTTTGAAAAGTGTGTTTGTCTACAGCCCAAAGGTTCTCCGACAGCTGACTGAGGAATAAAAGCAGCTCCACTTCCCTATCAAGGAGGGTCAAAGGTCGAACAGCTGTTAAATGAAGGGTTGACTCACCTCAGGATCGTAGACGGTGTCCAGGCCGGGTCCGGTCTGGAGACAGAGAAGATACTGATCAGAGGCCGACAGACTACACAGAGATCATCACCACTCTATCTATCTATCTATCTATCTATCTATCTATCTATATTTCTGTATTTCTATATTTGGTCTCAGAGCTCATCTACTGGACTCATCCAACAACTTCCGGTCCAGACTGTTCACACAGCCTGGAACCACTGTACGAATGATGGGGTGCTGAGGTGTCTGTGGTATCCATGGTTACCTGAGTGGGCTCGGACCGGGTCGCTGCTCCACACTGGACCGAACCCAAGTCCAGGTCCACGTCCAGAGACACCTGTCACACACACACACACACACACCGTTACAAACTGACAGAACTCCTGAAATGAGCAACACACCAACAGGCACACCAGGTTCTGAACACAAACCTTCCCACTGTCGCATCCGGGTCCCGGAGGCTCGGAGGCGCCGCAGCGGGCCGAACCGAGCCACAGCGCGGCCAGCAGAGCCGCCGTCAGCCGCCGGGACGTGGCTTGGCCCGGCATGGTCCCAGCGGCGGACAGAGCCGCATCTAGCGAGCCTCCTCGGTCCGCTGGCCACGGAGCCGACGAGAGAAGCAAGCCCTCATCCCCCAACCAGAACTTTGTCCGACAGCAGCACCGAGCTGTGGGTCAGCAGGGCCTCGGTGTCGGTTCGTCTTCCCTCCGCTGCCGTTAGCCAGCTGCTCTACATTATGGAGTCAGACCGAGGACAGACTGAACCAGAACCACAGAGGAACGGAAAGAACTTTACTTCCCAGATACTCCCACCGAGTCCATACGTCAAGTCACACAGCAGCAACGAGACAACGGCTTCCTGGGAACTTTCAAAATAAAACAGTCTTCATAACGTAATAGTTTCTCTTTTCTACATATGACTCAGTTCAGAGTTGCATATTAATATACCGACCAGTACCTGCTGTGTTATTGTTTTATTTTATATTTTAGTAACCTATTCTGACTGTATGTCATTCTCCTATTTCAGGAATAAAAAATAAACTGCCGGAAGTGCCTGGTGATTCTGGCTAACTTTACTCAGCTGCTTGACTACGGAAGCTGTAAAGGAACAAAAGGCAAAGGTTTATTTCTCTCACGATCCCAGCCTGTGGCTTTGACTATGAACATCCTCTGGGGGGCGACACAGCGCTGATATCTGATTTAAACCAGTGCTCCTTCTGTACTTTTCTAGTTTAAACATAATTTCTACATTCTGAAGGGAAAGTTTCCTATTTTTGCGATCCATAAATCACTGTTTCTGTGCAACCTTCAGTAAAGTGCTCACAGATTATTATTTGTTCGGTAGGAGTCATTGACTTACAGCTTGAGTTAAAGTATAAATCTCTGCAGCTGGTGGTCTGTCGACTGTTCCCTGAAATCCTTTGCAGACTTTTCACTCGTGCATTCTTTGCAGACAGGCTGTAATCATGCCACCCTACGCAGTAAAACAAGTCTTACCTGTTGGCCAGGTGAAGCAGGCAATGCATCTGTGTACACAAAGCTGCTTTCAAAATAAAATCGGCTGCATTTACAAGAACTAGTGAAATAAAAGCGACCAATTGTTTATTTTGTCAGAATTAAAATAAATATTACTAAAAACACCAGAGCTGCTACATTAATGGTGCATTTTTTTTACTTGAGTAATGAGTATTTTCTCTTTAAGTGAGCTTAATTTTGAAATTTATTTAGGGAAGTGGCTCTGATTTCTGGCTCTTGACAGCCTTCCTGAGTCCCACCCTGAAGGTCCACAGACTCACCTGTGTGCAGAGCTCCACAGGTGAGCCTGTCAGAGGAGAGCTGCCCTGGCACAGGAGACATCTGGGCCGAATGGAGTCCACTAAAGGTTTGTGTCCAGGACTGGCATTTGTTTCTGCTGTGTACTCTTCAGTTTTCAGTTTAATCGGTGTGGGCTTGATTTAATTGAATTTGAATTTATTTATTTTCATTGTCAGCAAAAAGTAAAAACTTTAGTCAGGAAGCAGCAGATGTGATTGTTAATGTTTCATCGAAGCGTTTCTGTGGCAAACAGAACGAAGAAGACAAGGATGTTCCTATAATCTGCTGATGGGGTGTGGCACTTTACAGAACAGCTCGAGTAGCTGCAGTAACCATTTAATTCAGCACTTTATGTTTGTTTTCTCTGTGTTACAACCTGGTGTCCATTTGAGGAAGTTGGATAGTCAGGAAGTGCAGCCACACGATGCCCTCATTTGTTTTTATTTAGACCAGCGTAGGAAACAAAAACCCAGATCAGGTTAATTGGTGTCTGTCAGCCCAACATCTCTAACGCTGTCCCCTGGACCGCTCAGCTCCAGGTGGGGCGGGCGCTGCAGGTGTCCAGCAGCCGGCAGCAGTTCCTCCTGGTGGTTCTCAGACGCTCACCAAGGCAGCAGAGTCCACAGAGCCGAGCAAGAGAGACGAAGACAAGTGTCAGCCTAAAGGCCCTGCAGGCGGCGAACAGGTGAGCAGGACACAGAGCTGTCTGTCTTACTTCATGTAATATCACGTCTCTTTGGTCCAGTAGTTAGTATGTCATAGCAGCCATCAGAAATCATAAAACTAAGAGTTCTCTGAGGGTTCCTGTAGCAGCATTGATTCCCATCAGGTGCTGCTTCTTAATATTGAAACATGACAGGACATAAACTGTGCTTTCTGTTGTTGCTGGTACCAGGAGTATTCGTTTGACAGCTCCTCGGACAGCGAGGACAGCGAGGATGAGGGCATCGGCAAGAAAGACAAGAAGAAGAAGAAGAAGAAGCTGAAGAAGAAAAAGAAGAAGAAGGTGAGTGTGGATGTGATCATCGATCCTCTCGTGTCCATGAGATTAAATTGTGTCACCACGTGACAGTCAGTTCATCCTGTGGACACTTTTGGGTCAAACTTGATTCATGAGGCTGACCTTTGCAGAAATCCTGTGTGGTGACTCTGACAGTCGTGATGAGCTCCACCCAGCGACGGCCAGTCCAACAGGAGGGGAGTGGGAGCCGAGCTGTTTGTTTATAGTGTGGCTCAACTGTCGGTTCCTTCATGGCATAGCTGCAGTAGGTGTGTGTATAGTGGAGGTTTCTTTGTGTTGCCAACTGCTCAGAGCCCCTCCCTGCTGCTGTCAGGCCCTCCAGCTCTTCTCAGGAAGGACGACGAAGCCTCATGCTGTGTTTGTAGTGACTCATTCACAAGGAATCGTTTCTCACTTTCACCAACAAAAGGAGTGTATAAATAAACTTGTTCAAAGTGTTCACAAAGGTGAGCAGTGACACCCTCCCTCTTCCTCCACAGGACTCCAGCTCATCTTCATCATCATCTTCCTCCTCCTCCTCCTCCTCTTCGTCCAGCAGCTCCTCAGACAGCGACAGTGAGGTAAGCTGAGGGTTGCCATGTTCTGACCACTGACTCCTATGTCCTCACTTTGTCCGCTTTGAAACTACACATAAAGTTGACACATGAGCAGCATGCGGGGAAAGTAGTTTTCTCAATCAGACTCGTGGCATCAGAGGCTCGTGTTGCCTCCTGCAGCAGAAACAGCCTGCTGTGTGCGTGTTGTCATCACTGACGTCGGCTTGCTGTAATCTTTCACCACACTTTGGTGTAAAACTCCTTCAGCTGCTCGACGTTTGAGGGTTGTCTTGCGTATATGTCCCTTTCAAATCCCCCATTGTGCGGATTCAGAGCTGACCTGGGCTTTGACGAGGCCATTCCATAATCCTCAGTTTCTTCTGTTTGAGCCTGTCCTTGATAGATTTGCTCGTGTGCTCGGTATCATTATCCTGCTGAATAATCCTTCAGGTTCAACTTGAACTTTCTGACAGATGGCCTCACATTATATGTGATGCTGAATTTATGGCTGAATCAGTGGCTGCGAGCTGCCTGGTCCCTGAGGCGCTGCAGCAACTTTACTGTCTGTGATTCGTCTGTCCAGAGCACATTGATCCAGGACGTCTGCTCTGTGCTTGTGTTTAAACTGATGTTCAGCTCTAACTAGCCGAGGCTTTCTCCCTGCATGCCTGTCATGCCGGTCAGATCCCTTCCTGGGTTTAGGTGCATGCAGCAACACTACAGACTTACCCTGTTGGAACATGTCAGACACACACCGCTGTCATCACCGACTTTGCAGTATCTCAGATTAAGTCATGGCAACACTGCATGCTCGGAGTATTTGTAGACGTCGTGATGCTTGATGTATTTTTATTCTATGCCAGAGTATTAGTTTTGTTTATGTAAATCCCTGTAATGTCCTTCCACTGGACTCATGTCCTTGGTTACGTGCACAACTGCTTCAGCTCATCGGTGCTGTTAGCCTCCTCTAACTGTATGACCCCAGGGGAGGATGTCGTCTAAACTGAACAACACAGTCTGGTCAGAGTGTAATTAAAGAAACAAAAGCTGTTCGGTGTAATTGAGGAATCTAAAAGTTTTTATGTCTTTTTGGACATTCAGGCATGAGAACATCCTCTCTGTCCAGCCTGCTCTATCAGCACTGAACCAACGCTCAGATATTTAATTACGTCTAGTTCAGTTGAGTCTGTCTTCATGTGACTGCAGCTGTTTTCATGTTTTGAGGGCGTGGGTGAAATATCAGGAGACTCAGGAAAAGCCAGTGATTCTTCTCTTACCGTCGTAAAAGACAAAAGACCGAAACAAAGTCGGAGGTTGGCGTACAGCAAATGGCTTCCCGCCCACTGGTTCACCTCTGATGGGACTGAGTGCTCGTTAAACATCAGCGCAGAAAAATTTACAAGAGCAGGAAAACTGAAAAGCAAGAGTACATAGCGCTGGAATGCATTTCACCTGAGGCAACAGGCGGTGGCTGCAATTTACTGGATCTGATAGTCTGACAGCAGAGGAACACGCCCCACAGAGGATTCAAAGACCGTCCGTATCTGACAAACTAATCTGGACTGTAAAGGCAGATGTTTCTGTAGCTTTATTAGAATCAACCAGAAGATATTTAAGTGTGGGTTTGTGTTTCATTCACATGCAGGACCGTCTGTACAGGTCAGGTCAGTATTTATGTGTTGACTTATTGCGTTACTGATAGCAGCCACCCGTCCTGGTCCGGACCTCCTCTGAGTCCATACTTTATTAGTCAAAGGAAAATCCCACTTTGCAAACAAGGTCCCTGCAGAAGCACACATACAGTAAAATGCAGGTATAGAGGAGTTCATCTTCAGCATTTGCTTGCAGGATGACAAGAAGAAAAAGAAGAAGAAGAAGAAGAAGAAGGGCGAGGAGAAGGAGTACGTCTGGGACAACGTCATCATAGCTCAGACTGGTGAGTCAAACAGGAGGTCTCTCACTTACAATGTGAAACGTTTTTAAGTGGCAGCTAAGGTCAATGCATTTCCACGCTCGCTGCTTTCTCCTTTACATAAGCATGTATTGCTCATCATGGGATGTTTTTTTACCAACACAGTGGTATTGAAAACCTCCGGCTCCTTGCCAGAAGTTAACTCATGTGGTCTACTACAGCTTTATTTTCTAATCTCTCCTTAATTCATCTGCAAACTGAAGTAAATGCAGCCGTTTAGCTTTAGTTGCCCTTCACAAAGTGGTACAGAAGCTTCTTTTGTAGCTCGTCAGTGGCGTGAAGGTCAGAGCGTCTCCAGCGTTTATCATCAGTGTGGTGTCCTGCTTCAGGCGCTCAGCTTGTCCCCATGCTCCCCTCATAGCCCCGCCTCCAAACCGCCCTCACTCCCATGGTCGTGGACCGGCGGCTACATACGGTGTACATGGTGGCACGGCAGAGAGCTGCTGCTGAACGGCTGACGTGAACATCCTGGCACTCATTACCGCCGTATGGTCGCTTCCCGCAGTGGCAGGACGTGTGTTTACAACCGCTCATAAAGACTTTATCACTCGTGTTTAGTTTCTTCCATCATTTAATCATTAAATTAATGTGTTTGTGATTAAATTTGATTGAATCTTATTGAACAATATTCAGAATGATTGGAAACTCTCCATTTAACTGTGATGATGTGTGATCTGAACCACGGATGGGATTGTCTCTGAGCTGACAATCCAAGGAGCTGTTTGTTTTCTCTTCATACTCACGTGTTGAATGTTTCCAGGTCCGGACGGCCAGATAGAACAGGTGTCTCTAGAAGGTGTGAAGATGAGCCAGGTGACACAAAACTCAAACGACCTTCACTTCAAACACCCTGTGGCAATAAAACTTTGTCATTCTACATATTTTATTTGGTTTTCTCGCCTCAGGAGTTGAGCTCATCAGACGAGGAGGATGACAAGAAGAAAGAGAAGAAGAAGAAAAAGAAGAAGGACAAGAAGAAAAAGAAGAAGAAGAAGAAGGTACATCGAGCCTCCTCAAACCTCAAAGATGACACAACATGAACCAGCTGTTTTATTTTGACTTGTACAAATCATTAATGTAAAGAGCATTAACATAAAATACACTTTTAATCTTAATCTTACCAAATTCTTGCTTCCTCCATCACAGGATTCTTCTTCCTCCTCATCTGACAGCTCATCCTCTGACAGTGAGGACGAGAAGAAGAAGAAGAAGAAGAAGAAGAAAAAGGATAAAAAGAAGAAGAAGAAAAAGAAGAAGGTATTATTTTCAAAGAACAGATCAAAGTATTGATCGTAGTTGTAACGTGCCCAATCTGTTGGTCTGATGAAATATGAAATAATCTGAACTGAAATGCAAATAGTTTATTTCATTCTTCTTTGGCAGGACTCCAGCTCTTCTTCCTCTGATAGCTCGTCCTCTTCATCGTCCTGTTCTGACAGCGAGGATGACAAGAAGAAGAAGAAGAAGAAGAAAAAGAAGGACAAGAAGAAGAAGAAGAAGAAGGACAAGAAAAAGGTACATCAGTGTGGATGTCATCTGTCCAATGCTGCCTCTGAGTATTTCCTGTTGTTTGCTGTGTGTTTATATCAGCACCGGGAGGATTCTGCTGAATGTTTACAGTCATAATGTCACATCCAGGCTAAGATGGACTTACATGTCCTTTATCATGTATTAACAGTGACTTATTTACAGCGTGTGGTTTGTTTTTAGAATACGTTGCAAGACTTTTTGCATGAAGGCCAAACTGAGACTTTTTTTGTTGATACAGGATTCCAGCTCTTCTTCTTCATCCTCATCTTCTGACAGCGACAAAGACAAGAAGAAGAAAAAAAAAAAGAAGAAGGACAAGAAGAAGGTGAAACTCTCCTGGGGTTGTGTTCTGCTGCAGGTCTTCAGAAACATGTGAACCTTCATCATGTGACGTTTAGGCTTTAGGACTGTTCAGGGTCTCATGCATCAAATACAATAATGATGAGGTTTGTTTCAGTCCATAAGTGTAAAAAGGTTTATGTTAGCAGAAACTACAGCAGCTTCCACAGCAGCTCACACACTTCCTGCAGACATGCTGGTTCCTTCCTGTTAGAGAAGGACAGACGCTCAGTGAAGCCAAGCATCCAGGCCGAAGCATATTTGACCCAACAGCTGCTGTGATGTCATCTCTGTGATTGACCCACGGCCTCACTGGATGACACACAGCTCTCATTAATGACCTGCACAGAAAACATCCAACACTCTGAGTTCGTGGAGGCCGGTCATTCATCGTGCACTTAGAGTGCCTGTGTTCCTTCAGACTTATACGACTCTTCCTCTGTCAGCAGCAGTTAAAATCTAACGTTGATCGACAGCCTGGGGAATCACTGAATGCATGGAAAGACAAAAAGTAGCTATATTCTATTGATGTCATACGAAAAAAATATGTTTCCAGGTTACAGATAAGGAGGATTATGATTTTAAATACAGAAATAAAGAGCGATGTACTACCATGCACACACATTACAGAATATTATTGATTTTTATTTACTCAAAGGTAATCAAAAAGTAACAAAAGTAATCAAGTTACACTACTTTAATGGATTAATTATAAGTAATTGTATTGAAATACCATTTTTAAAGTAACTGTTCCAACCGTTCACACATAAATCTGCAGCAGATGAAACGTGAGAGCAGAAAGCTGCACTGAACACTGAGAGCTGCTCCTCAGGATGAGAAGGTCCCAGTGAGAGGAGGTCTGAGCAGACGTACAGAGTAAACTTCTATTAAAGTTCTATTAACGCTGCCTCAGCGCTGGCTTTGCACCTGCAGGAACATCCCAGTAGTTCTGCTGCATTAACGCAACACCTCCCCTCAGAGTGTTTCCAGCTTCATCACGGTTCAGTTTGTAAAGTAATCCTGAGCTGTTCTTTACAGGATGAGGAGCAGAACGAGCTCTGCGCTGCTGCAGCAGGTGAGCACTTCTGTGCTTTAAAAGACAAACTAAGCAAAACAACAGCAGCAACCAGACACGGTGTTGATGTGATGCTGCTGTGTTTTCTCTTCTGCAGACGGTGAGACTGCTGGACCAAGTGGAGATGGAGAAAAAAAGAAAGACGGTGAAGCTGAGAAGGTGAGGCGCTCACACACACACGTGCACAGCGCCATGCGACGTGCTCTAAACACAGGAAATCATACTTTCTGTTGTCTTGACAGGTTAAAGCCAAAGACCTTAAAGCAGGAGAAGAAGGCAAACTCTCCTCTAAGCTGGCTGGTACGTGTGGAAGCAGGTCAGACAGCGATGGGAGGCTCTGAGAAGTGTCCTTGTTTTGGGTGTAATGATGTGTCCTGTCCATCAGGGGGAGCAGCGGCGTGTCCTGATGCTACTGAGGAAGGCCACCTGAGCGATGATGAGGGAGAAGGAGGGCAGGACAAGGAGAAGAAGAAGAAGAAGCTGAAGAAGAAGAAGGAGAAGAAGGTGAGCAGTGATCCAACATTTATCTCTGGCTCAGCGTTTCATTCGTTACTGAACACGTTTAGGACACTTTTCACGCGTACGAGCTGATATGACGCTGTGTCGGTCTGCTGGAGGGGCTGGAGGAGTTCCACTAAAACCTGGTTGGACAGCACCTCCTGTAAACCAGCTCAGACTCCAACTGGCTCCGTTAGACCCATCCGAGCCCATACGCCTGCTGGTTTTATTACAGTTGCTTCCATTGTTGTAATGCAACATTCATGGCATGAGTCAAATTCACAGCAGTTTAAAAAAGGATTCCTGTGTTGAGCTTCAGACAGCGATGACGATAAAAAGGAGGCAGACGGCAGGAAATACTGTGTCTGCTGATAAATCAAAACAAACTGCAGCTTGTTGCATTTTGACGTTTTTACATTCAGAATAATGAGGAGTTAGAATCCTCATGACTCCATAGTTGTGTTTCGGTCTCATATAATTTAGATGTTTGTAGTAAAATGGATTTTGGTATTTGATTTGATCCACAGGATTCCTCCGGCTCGTCCTCTTCCTCATCTGACAGCTCCTCTTCAGACAGCGAAGATGAGAAGAAGAAGAA
>NW_007577763.1:122592-123975 GCF_000690725.1 Stegastes partitus
GATCCTCAGAGCTCCTCTGCCTCCAAACCCTCCGCCTCCAGCTCCTCCCTGACGATGGGAGACAAGGCTACAACTCGCAGGCCTGCCAGCCCCATGGAGTCCCTGATGGGCAGCCCGAGGAGGTATGGAGACCGATCTACCACCCACCTCACCTCACATGACCTGCTGAGAGGCCCCAAACCGTACCAACAATGAGATGTCATGGAGCCAGACAGCTGCTGATGGAGAGAAAGGCGGCTTACGTACCACTGGAGGCAGCTGAAGTGATGGGGAGGAATGCTTTTGTGATGCTCTCAGGAGCCCTGATATTTTATGCATGCAAGATAATACAAGATGAGAGAGATATGGCATGAAAATGATGATTATACTGGAACCGCAAAGCCAATTTATGGAGGAAATGTCAATTCACAAACAAATGAAAGAATTCCAGATGTTTGTTGTGGGTAATAAAAGTGTGTGGGCTCAGGATTGTGTCGTGTGCTGTGTTTGATCGCCATGAGAAGGTTCAGTCATGTCCTGACTGATGACACCTGGACTCTTATGTCTCAGGTACAGAGGAAGAAGTAACGCTGTGCTCGGTGGCTCTGGATGTAGGAGTGGTACTGAATGAAGATGGAAATAGGAAGAACCCGCTCACAGATGTGTTACTAACATAAATGGAGCTGATTTAGGGAACAGCCAATAAATCTACTGTAAATAATGTATGTAGTAAACTACCGGTGGAAACGGGTGCTTCAGTGTTCAGTCCTCGTACTGGGCTGCTCTTCTCACATTTTCCATGTTTTCTCTCGCTGATAGTTTACCGTCACTGTAAACTAT
Organism: Stegastes partitus; assembly: GCF_000690725.1. Classification (NCBI taxonomy): domain Eukaryota; kingdom Metazoa; phylum Chordata; class Actinopteri; family Pomacentridae; genus Stegastes; species Stegastes partitus. The sequence goes on from NW_007577763.1 coordinate 123,412, forward strand.
AGCCATTAACACACAAGCTGCCTGAGGAGTACGCAACACAAGTTTTCTTTGTGAGACAGATTCTATATCAGGTCATTAAAATCACCGGCTGTCTGCTAGTATTCTATTATAATTCAAAATACTAAATCAAGAAACACAACAGCTATGCAGTACTGTACACTACAACAACAATCAAAGAATTTGATTGTTATTGCAGTGTACAGTATTTTATAATACTTCACTCCATTTAAAAAAAAAAAACACTATTACTACAGTCAGTTGTGGAAAGTAGTACTGCACTTTTTACTCTACTGTGAACATTTTGCAAACAAAAGAAGATGAAAAATCTGGGACTGAGATGGGATCATTTGATCTTATTTTTGTTTTAAAATACAGCAACACTTCTTTTACATTTCTTAGTCTATCTCTTATTCAGTACACTTCAAGATCCTTCAGGATTTCTGAAAACAAATTGAAGCAAGTAGTTTTTTTTAATGTTTTTACTCAGATATTGAGGAAAAATAACATGTAGGACTCAATGATATTTACATATATATTAAATTGAATATTTTTTGCAAAACAACA
>NW_007577763.1:124243-125731 GCF_000690725.1 Stegastes partitus
ATAAATGTTCAGTTTTCTGGTTCTGTCAGTGTTTCAGCGTTAACGTTCTCCCAGTTCACTGTGAAAATCAGTTTTCTTGAGTTCACTGACAAGTCTGTGACTGGCTGATTTTCTTTCCAGAAGTCCTGCTCTTCTGACGACAGCTCCTCTGCGTCTTCGTCTTCTTCCTCCTCTGACAGTGATGATGACAAGGTCAGTGGACGTAGTAAAGCAATGGTTTGCACCAAAGTTTAAACAGCTGCACACTTCATCATGTGCTCGTGTTATTTCTACTTTAGAAGAAGAAGAAAAAGAAGAAGGATAAGAAGAAGAAGAAGGTGACAATGTGTTATTTTTTCTTTTCCATTCTGGGTTTTTAGTGAAACAGAAAAACATGTTTTCCATCACAGTGTCCAAATGCTTGAACACCTGTAGGAAGTGAAAATGAAACGCCTGGCTGTTGGCAGCAGGACTCCCGTGTCTGCTCGCTGTTTTCTGTTAATGTTGGGTGTACTGTTTATTTTTCTGTCCAGGATTCTTCGTCTTCTTCTGCTTCTGACTCCTCCAGCGATTCTTCTAGTGATGATGGCAAGAAGAAGAAAAAGAAGAAAAAGGATAAGAAGAAGAAGAAAAAGAAAGACAAGAAGAAGGTAAAAACATGTGGATTCGTTGTCTGTTCTAGTTCCTGTCTGATCTGAAAGCTACGGCGCAGTAACACATTTAATAAATTTACACCCCAGGACTCTGACTCCTCCAGCAGCGATGATGACAAGAAGAAGAAAAAGAAGAAGAAAGACAAGAAGAAGAAAAAGAAGAAGGACAAAAAGAAGGTAGTTTAGTGCACGATGAAGAAAAACACATTTATACTCAATTTATGTTCCAAAACCTGGATGACGGAGGGTTTTTTATACCTGAAACAGGACTCGAGCTCCAGTTCAGCGAGTTCCTCTGATAGTTCCAATGGCAGCGACAAGGAGAATAAAAAGGACAAGAAGAAGAAAGACAAGAAAAAGGTTAGCTGCTCATAGAAAGGTACTAACACGGGTTAATGTGAGAGAAGGGCGACTAAACGCTGCTGTCTCCCTGTTTCCTGCAGAGTTCAGGCTCATCAGGGAGCGAAACGGACAAAAAGAAGAAGGTTAGTCTGCTCTCAATGTGAACGATCAGGAACCTGTACGGCCTATTACAAGCTTGACTTTACTTTGGGTCGAACTGATCCTCAAACTGAAACCAGTTCCATCCTCCTCGTGTAAAGCTAACTTGCTGTTGATTTCATTCCAGGACTGTCCTGACACTAAGCCAAGCAGTGAGCCGAAGCTGGGAGGTTCAGGCTCCGGTGGTGCTGGACTCTCTGGTCCCAGTGGCAGCTCCAAGCCAACTGCTGCTCCGGTCACCTCCTACACCTCCCTCCCCTCCAAGCCTGTCCTAAAGCTGGATCCTCAGAGCTCCTCATCTGCCTCCAAACCTGTCCAAAAGTTGGATCCTCAGAGCTCCTCCTTTGCCTCCAAA
>NW_007577763.1:128511-135757 GCF_000690725.1 Stegastes partitus
AAAACAATTTGTGAATTAGGAATAATTTAAATAAAGTAAATAAACTGTAAAATTGTTCTTGAAATGCAGTGTTCTCACAAGGGAAGCTGCGTTACCAACGGATGTAGATGCAACAGAGTTCAGTGTTCAACCAAGTGTCTTCCAACCACAGCTGGAGTATGTCATAATAAAATATAGGACGCTTACTTATTGATGTCTATGAGCTGCTACTGGTATAACATGCAAGTGAACTGTTCTCTGATATCTGGTTTGATGCAACATTTTCACTTTAGAATGTTTCAGTATTGAAGTGATATTAAATGTTCAATTATACAGTTTTTCCATGTACTTTGAAAAGTAATGCAATCGTGTTTGTGCTGACTTTTTACTACGATACCTAAATAAAATATAATAACTTTTAGAATGTGTATTTATTCTAATTCCTGTGTAGATTAACATGCACTGAAATAAAATCTATACGTGTGTTTTCTTACATATTCACAATAATCCCTGTGTTGTTTTTTTTTAATGTTAACCAGGTTTGCAATACCAACCGCAATCTATCTACCAGTCTTCAGAGTCGTGGTCTCTACCAGTGGTGATGTAAATGGTGATGTTTCCCAGCTGCACTTGAACGCAGCTTCCCAGCTGATGGTGGTTTGACATCATGAGCAGGCAGGAGGCGTTTTGGGGGCGTGGTTTGCTCAGATCACGTGGTTTAGGTGCGGCCAGGTTGATTCAGGGTTAGAGAAGCAGATTGCTCGATTCTGTGGCCACTTGCTGGAGGAAGCGCTGCAGCGGGAGTCAACATGTCTTTCAATCTGAGCTCAGGTAAACTCATATTTACGTCTTTCCAGGATGTACCTGAGAAACCAAACGTCACAGCAAGGTGGATTTAATATCACTTTTATCTGAACCTTATTCTGAAGCCTTCTTAAATCTGCCTCATTTGAAGCTTTGGGAGAAGAGACAGTGAAGAAGGAGGACGCCCAGAAAGATGAGTTCTCATGGCCATGGAACAAGGACAAGGACAAGGAAAAGGAAAAGGACAAGGTAGGAGATTTGAATGTTCACATTCCAACAGAGATGCTTATGCAGGGCAGCAGAGAGTTTCCAGGTCCTGACATGACCAGTGAGGTCTGTCCTGGTTGAGAGTTGTTGATTCTAAACTTGTCAATGCAAGTTCCAGAAAACTGATCTGAAGATGATTCTGTTGTAAATCTGCTCCATCAGGTCCATTTAGCTTTCTGCTCGTTGGCCCTGTGGCCAGCTCACTGCTGATGCTGCATTTGATTCATAACTGGGCTGGATGCTATGTTCAGTGTTAAAGTTCTGCTTTTTCTAGGGCCACAGCAAGGACAAGTCTGACAGCAAGGGCAAGTCTGACAGCAAGGGCAAGTCTGACAAGAAGCACAAGAGTTCAGATGGCAAGGAAAAGAAGAAAAAAGAACATACGGGTGAAAAGAAATCCGGCAACTCGTCGTCCTCCTCTTCTTCGTCTTCATCCTCCTCCAGCAGTGATGAGGTAGGCCTGTTCTGCCGTTGAGTTTTCAGAGCCTCTTGCCCATCGAACTTCTGATGCCTCAATGATGTTAGTTTGCTCTGGTTGGAGTTCTGGCACAGTGATCCCTATGGACCCGCTTTCACTCGCCCTTTTCTGAAAGTGTCCACAGGCACAGTTCAGTAGTTTGTAGAAGACGGGTAACATACCTGTCACACCTTGGTGCTACTGGTGTTTATGGAACGTCCACAGCTGGTCTTTCCAGCAGTGCCAGTCTGAGTCAGTTCACCACACCCCCATGTGCGTGATCATTGTGTTCACAGCTCAAACTGCTGTCTAGTGTTTATCTGCAGGTTCATTTCTGATGGTTGTCCTGCAGCACAGTGAAGGTGTTATCAGCTCTGAATTCCTTCTCTTTGTCTGTCATATTTCTATGAATAGTTTTCCATGCAAATGACGACAGAGCAGCCCAGCCCAGGGCGTGAGAGGAGAGAAACAGGTCAGATAGGAGGCTCATAAAAGAGATGTTGTCCTGTCACCTCAGTGGGAGTGAACATGTTGTTCTCTGTGGCCCGACTCGACTCGGTGACATTCAACCTCCCAAAAAGAATGGCTGTCATTTGGTGCTCATGCTGCTGCCAAAAGGATTCATACATTAAAGATAGCAGCTGTGGCACTTAAGATGTTCGTTAATAAATCATCATCCTGTCTGCAGTAACAGCATTGTCCTTCTTGTCATTTCAGGACTGATGCTTCCTGCAGGACTGGACTGCTCTTGTTCTCTTTATAATCGTGTCCACTTGACAGAGGGAGTGTCTGGTTGTGCTGCACCAACTCTTCCTCTTGTACTTTCACTGCTGTCATAGAAACATGACAATCTGGTGTAAACAAATGTGATCATTGAAAAGTAAATGTTCTGACGACAACCCAAATGCCTTCAAGAGTTTTTTTTTTTTTCAGTAGGTTCCTTCTATCATTTTTCACCACAAGATGGCAGTGCTGTCCATTGTTCAGGTCAATCAAGGTTTCAATTTAAAGTATAAGAAAATATAAAAACACAGGCGCTGTTGTTTTGTCATTGTGAGTAATTAATATTTAAGAGCATTTTAGGTGCACAGAAAAAGCATCAAGAATCAATCTTGTTAAAAAGACAATCAAAATGTTTTTTTTTGAAAAAGAATAAATAAATGAATCACTTTATTAACTAGAGAGTTTTTTATGGATATAACTCAAAAAGTTTGAGATGTTGAGGAATTAAAAACCGTATAAATGGAAACTCTTAGTCTTCAGCCGAGGCCTGATGGCTGCAGAGTCGACTATCAGCAGAGATGGACGGAGCAGTCAGAATATTTACTGAAGGAGTAGTGCACAAATTCCACTTGTTCTAGTTAAAGACCTTTAACACGACGAGTGCTTTAAGTCTGGTTTTCTTCACTGTGATGCGGCTCTACGGTTTGGAGCTACAGATCCTATAATGTGGGGGGTTTGAGGGATGTGAGATGTGGCCACGGGACCAGCTTTGTAGCTGGTTTCCACAGAACAGAAAGCCCGGTCCACGCTCCATCAGAACAGATGCAGCTGTGTAGCCAATTGTCAGCTGCATAAAGGGGACAAAAGTGGATGCCAGTTGCCAAATATACCCTTTATTTGTTCACGTTTTGGCAGATTGGCTCCATTAAAAGAAAAGAGCACTTCCTGTTAGCAATTTACTCGCCAGTTTATTGGTAACGACTGTCAGTGAATTACTTTATTCTGCTGAAAACTGAAAAACATGCAGGTTATACAGAAAGTGGAATCATAGAAGTTTTTTTTTAGTATTGTAATAAGCATTCCTTAGTTAGGGGTAAATGCTTCATGGGGACTGATAAGTGACCCAAAGTGCTTTCTGTTTACGATTTAAGATTTGTAAATTTCCCTGTCTGCAGGGTGGCACAGTTGATTAGCACTGTTGCCTCGCAGCAAGAAGGTTGCCGGTTCGCGTCCCGGTGGGGGGGGGGTAGAGTTTGCATGTTCTCCCCGTGCAGCGTGGGTTCTCTCCGGGTTCTCCGGCTTCCTCCCACACAGTCCAAAACATGTTGAGGTTAATTGGTGATTCTAAATTGTCCGTAGGTGTGAATGTGAGTGTGCTTGGTTGTCTGTCTCTAAGTGTAGCCCTGTGATAGACTGGTGACCTGTCCAGGGTGTCTCCTGCCTTCACCCTAAGTCAGCTGGGATAGACTCCGCCCCCCCGTGACCCTAGTGAGGATTAAGCGGTGTATAGATAATGGATGGATGGATGGACATTTCTCTGTTGAGGGATCAGTGACGTTTAGAGTTTATCTTATAAAGGACTGACATGATGAGCAGAAGTTAAAAAAAGGTCAAAATAGGCGTCTTAAGACACTTTAAAGGTTAAAGTCGAGAGAGAAAAACTCAGATTTGCTTTCAGCAAGCACTTGGCAACAGTAGAGAATAGACAGGAAGGAACCTTGGACAGAACCAGGTTCAGGGTGGGCAGCTATCTGGGTGAGGGGAGGGAGGAGAGAGAAAAGATGATCAGTAGAGAAACAACATCCGGACCTTCTAGGCCCTGCAGCGGTGTGGTAGGTGGGTTCTGTCCTTCCCAGTCCAGAGGGCTCCATGGACCCCTGACGTCTTGGTTCACCTTCCTCCACTTTTTTCTCTGGATCTTGCTGTCAAGTTCTTATCCTTTAATATCATGCTGGTCCAGCCTTGTCAGCATGTCCTCAGACCGCCATCCCTTTGACCAGCCTGGTGGTGAACCTGGTGACCCCTGCAGCTCACGTCCACCAGTCGAGTCCAGCCCTTTAGAGCTGCTGCAGTTACTAGATCAGAGTACTCACAGTTCATCTCTGCTCATTAAATGAATTCTATCTATAAAAGTTTAATAGTTGACATTTTTTCTCCATGAAAATGTTTCCTGCAGGTTTGGATTTGTTACTCATGAAAGCCCCCAAATCTGAATCCATGTGTCTGAGACTGTCAGCGGTACAACAACAGGCTGGACTGCTCAGCCATAGTGTTTATTTCTCTTACAACATGTCTTCCAGCGTATTAAAAACAGCACATGGACCAGAGGGGGTTTGCCCTCATACACTTCACCAGCTCTCGTGGCACCGCTGCTTCTATGATGACCCGTCTCTGACCAGGTTTCTGGTCTAGGTCTGCCTTCATCCTCCGGTCCTGGGCTGCATCCAGGATTGTTGATTCTGTTCCTGCAGGTGCACTCTTCGGTCGCGCTCCTGCTGGTACGAAGGCCAAGGAGTTGATGGAAGGGAGGCATTGTTAGGGCTCCTTTTGCTCAGCTCTAGTTCCAGTAGCCGACACACCTCGTTCAGGTGCGGTGCTCTGGGACTGACTGTATTGTCAGAAAGACTACAAAAATGTAAACGTCATGTTTCTGTGAGCTCAGAGAATTGACAGAAGTCATAGCGTCCATGAGCTGTGTGTCGGTGCTGCTCCGGCTGCTGACCAGGTTTAAAGGAGCCAGGTGACGGTAGCTAACTCCCCCCTTGTTCCTGGAACCTCCCTGTTCAGTCCACCAGACCTCCTGCTGTTGCACGTTACTGGATTGTTTTATGTGTTGTAGTGTATAAGCAGCGTTTTATGTTCTAGCTGTGGAGGTGGAGCGAGTGTAAACTACTCTACACACTGTGTGGGTAGTTTTTCTGTAAATTAGAGTCAGAAAAGTGGAGCAAAAAATCAAAATACTCAGATATTTATCAGATGAAACGATTCAACAATAAAAAAAATAAAAATCCAAGGGCAAAGGTGATTCCTTTTCTGCCAACAAGGGCCCAACAGCTCAAAGAATGCATAATGCAGCACAAAAACAAAGGATCACTGTACCTGACATCAATATTCAAGTTGTGGTGAACTCCAGCCAGGACTGTCAGGAGAAGAGCATTACAACATTTAGCATTGAGGATCTCCTTCAGGTCTAATGAATCTTTTATGGAGGTGCAGGAAAAAGAAAAATGGAGCGGTTTCAGAAAGGAATCAATAATGAATCAAGCATGTATCTTTGGGGGCTGCTGAAGAAACACAGTTTAACCCGTTCATTGTGGTGAAAGCGGTGTTTTATTTGAACCTGTGAGGGATGAAATCAGGGAATGATTTACAACAGACTGCTGGCGATGAACTGATTCGGTCACAAAGTTCATGATCGAGCTGAGTCACCCGCCGACAACAATGTTTGTCTCATCAGAAAAACACGATTCTTAAAATGCGTTCTGCATCGTTTGTCACTGTCGAGGATTTTAGTTTCATTTCATTTCTGTTGGTTAACTTAGCACGTGTCATTTGGATTTAACTTTGGTAAATTAATATCCACAGGAGCTTCACTAACTATCAGTACATGATATGAGTTCCTTAAACACTCGGGGAATGATTGACAGAAAACAAAACCTATTTTAATTATTATAAAAATAATAGTTTAAGTCATTTTTTTATTTAGAAATCTGAAATGTCATCTGGTTTCTGCTTTCCAAATACGAACATCTGCAGTGTTTTCTTCATCCAGTGTGATGGTCAGTTTGCGGTCAGCCTCGAGACGTGGATGCTGCCGTCGGTACCATCCACCTGCTGACTTCACGGCAACGGCTTCCTCTGATGGCACCAGCCTCTGTCAGCATGCGGTTTGAGGAGCACGACAAAGAGTTCAAGATGCTGACCTTACAGATGTGGGATGTCCTGGGACAACAAGTCTGAGCCTCTGAGGCAAGAGAAAACTTCCAGAATAGTTTTACGGAGGCAGTGTGTCAGATATATGTTAATATTTAAATTATATAAAAAGCCTTTGATTCAGAATCGCTCTGAGCTCTTAAGTCATTCTGCCTGTGGGTGAGTCCTCCATCTATATGTACCACCGATGTTACCCAGTGCACTTGATTTTTCCTTTTTGTTTTTTGTTTTTTTTGCGTCTAATACAACTTGCATACATATCAAAAGCTACAGGCCATTTCCAAGAGGGAGCTGAGGATGCATGTGAGGAAAGTTCATACAGAAAGAGGAGGAGAGGTGGATGTAAAGGCCTCCGGCGATGCTTGAGAAGCTCTGACGTCCACCTTGTTGGTCTGCTGTGGAGGCTAAACAGGAAGAAGGATGGAGTGGACAGATGGACAGATGGCCGCCGTCCCCATCACCACCTTCCCTTTGAGTTTAAGTCTAGACATTAAATTCAAACTTCTGCAGCAACAGTGATGTTTGGATGCAGTGAAAGCGGCTGAGACCAGAAGGCCAGCGAGGCAGAAAGCAGTAAGCAGCCGTTTAGTGCTGAGGTGAACCCAGCGAGGCCTGAACACACCGTCTGATGCATCGTCTCTAGAAGCGTCTTTAATCACCTTGAGTAGCTCCTTCAGCCTAATTGGGGAAGAACATTCAGAAGAACTTCAGTCTTTTGATGTGTGGATGCTGTGAAAGTGTCTCAGACCAGAAGTCCTGGGAGAGAGGAGATGTGAGCAGCCGTTTAGTGCTGACGTGAGCTCAGTGTGATCAGCGATCAGAGGCCTGGATGTATTGTTGGAAGCTTTAATCACTGTGAGTGGCTCCTTCAGCTTGAAGCTACCACAGGTCCTCCCCTCATGCTCGTCTTCAGCTGCCACAAACAGCTCTGGAAATAAGTATTCAACCACTGTGGAGCAATGAGCCGCTGTGATTAGAACTTGTTGTCATGAAGGTTTCAGTCAGCTGTATCCCTCTAAACACAGAGGACTTCTCTTCTTTTAGGTGTTTAGTAACACATTCGTCGGATTTTCTGCTGACTTT
>NW_007577763.1:136556-212048 GCF_000690725.1 Stegastes partitus
ACAGCCGGGCTAGAGCTCATTTCAATCATCCTCTCGTGAGCGCCGTCAAGCTGCGCAGACGCACTGAGGCCGAGTTTTCTGGTGCCTACAAAATAAAAGCCCTGTAGATTGTGGGCTCTTGCAGCCTGGACAGTCAACCTGCTGAAAGACTTTGACTTTGTTTGTAGATGAAACAGAGAAATGCACTCTGCTTTAACTCATGTACAGTTTCTAAACGTGCACACTAGTGCTGTGGAAGTGCAGGTTTTACGCTGGTTTAAGAACCAGAGCATTATACAAAGAAAAAAAACATTGTTTTCTGTTTTACAATAAAAACCCTAAATCTTTCAAACAATGTCCAAAATTAACAAGCAACTTCAAAACAAATAATATTCCTAAATGTGGTTTAAAAACTAACAACAAACATTTAAATCATGATAAATACCAGCTACTTTGGTCCTCCATATGTCCACCTTTGTTTTAATTTACTTCCATGAGCCTCACATAGAATCTGTGACTTTCTCAGTTAGTTCATGACTGAGTCCCATGTGCTGTTTCATGTAAATCTCACGTTTAAAGAGGACTTAAACTCACAATGGGATTTAAATCTGGTGAACAAGAGTAGTTGGCTGCCTGGGCCGGAGCAGTGTCCTGTGTAAATATCATGTGTTCCTGAATGCTGCAGACTATTTCTTGTACTGCTGCTTAAAGGAAGCGTCCTCCTCCAGCTCGCTGTCCACGAATCCAGCACAGGTCAAGAGCAACTCTCATTTCTGTCCAAAACGCCTTTGAACATCAATCTTTAGGTTTTTTTTTTGGTCCATTCTTGTCATTTTTGCTTGTGTTTTGAACCTAATATCGGCTTTGATTTAACTTTTCTCGCTTTACCAATGCCTCTGAGAACTCTGCACCTTGTGCTCCTGCAGATTCTACGCAGGTTGCAGTCCTGGAAGATGATGCACTTGAGGCTGAAGGCTTCATTCTTCACAGTTTTTTAATGCTAATTTGGGGCCTTTTCTCTAAAAGCATTTCAGGGACCCTGTTGACCTCCACTGATACCTGAGGACTTTGACCACTACAATCATCTTGCATAGCTCACAAAGTCATTGGAGACTTTCTGTCATGCCACTGTCTGAGCTTGTCTATTGTAGCAGCAGCAAAAACACACCTGACAGGACGTCATGCTCCCTGTAAGCCACGCCCATTTAGTCAAGTCCACCTGGAAGTGATTCCCTCCAGCTAATGCTGAGCCTGAACATGGTTTGACATCCTATTGACCAAACTACAGACTTGTCAGATTATCGTGTGTACACAGTCTTTCACAGTTTTTAAACTGACTTCTTAAATGGAGTAAAGATTGGGAAGCAGGTTGAAAAGGAAGTGGTTCAGCCCTCCAACCCTTGACCTTCTGCGACCTCAGCTTCTTCCTTCAACGCCTTCCTCCCTCCTTCCATCATGCCCACACTGCGCTCCTGGCTTTGCTTTATTTTGAAAGACGCCAGTCGGAGGCGGCGGTGTCCTCTGCGCTGCCTGACTTGCTCTCAGGTCCGCTCAGCTGCAGCAGTACAGACGAGAAACCATGGAGCGCAACAAGACGCGTTGGAGAGACTCACCGAGCGGACGGGACAAGTGCCAGTTTCAGATCTGTTTGTAAGTCACTTTGAGCTACACGGAGCGGATCTGGGAACAGCTGCAGGTGGACGCTGAGTTTTTTTCCAAGCGTGCGTAAATTGACTGGAGAGGTCTGGGAGAGAATAACGTTGGAGTGAGCAGCAGCGACCAAAGGCGCAAAGGAGTTGTAGAAGAGAAAGCGAGCGGCTGCTGGATGGAAATGATTTCTATCTTGTTCTTTCACACACATCTCGACAGTTCTGGGAACATGTCGTGTGCTGCGTAAAATCCCCGATTTTTATTTTTTTATTTTGTATTTTTTTAAAAGTGTCAGATGCCATTACAAGGAACAGTTACTTTTCTTTAGGAAACTGTGAGCGGAGCTGAGATTTCTGTGCAGAGGGAGGCGCTGAGCTTAAAGTGAGAAGCAGTCACCGAACCGTCAGGAGCCATGGTGAAGTTTCACAACTCAGACCTATGGATCGCCTGGATGGTCATTTTCTGCATGGAGGGTGAGTTGTATCTCTGAAACTTGTGACTCCAACTACAAGCGCTCACACTGCTTCATCATCATCAACAACAACAGCAACAATAATAATAATGATGATGGGAAGTTCAGGAGAAAAACGGCTTACAGATTTGGCATCACGTGAACAAATGGTTCTGACAATACGTCTGCATCAGTAATGCTAAAACAGATGTATGTGGAATTAAATTGTGCCACCGGCTCAACCTCTCCAAGAGCGCGTGCCACAGCCATTTGATCCCCTCCTTAATACTGTGTTTGGATCAGACAGAACAATCCGCATGTCCACAAAAAACATCAACTAAAGCACAGATTTAGGTTGACTTTTACGAGTCGCCATGTCGACTCTTCCCAGAGCGCTTCTGATTGTGCACATCTTCTGCGTTCTGCGCGTCTCACACAACACCAGGTCTACAATCTATAAATCTACAGATGTTTAACACCACGGTCCTGCCGGTGATATAAACGTGGTACCGTGGCCTGGTGGGAGTGCCGGTGATTTGAAATAGAAACGCAGCCGGCGGTGGGAGGGCTGCGCCGGTAATCCGTCCGATTAACAAGTGTGGTGAGCAGGCAGCACAGGAGAGGAGGCAACCCCGAAGGAAAACCAGCACATTTCTGTAGTTCTCCTGTGGGAATCAGACTTTGTGAGGAAACAGCACGTCTGGTGACCTCAGATACTCCTGAGTCCAGAGCTGCTGTCCGGCGGTGTTGTGATGCCAGTTCAGAGTCTGACACACTTCAGGCTGACCAACCTGGAATAAAAAGCTTCAGCCTGCAGGGAGCACAGTGCAAAACTTACAAAAAGATAGATAATAATTACAAAAGATTACTGGCTTCCATCACTAAATGAGTCTCATTTGTGGTTAAATGTTTTTATGCAAATGTGCTGTTGGATAAAGTTGGTTCAACACTTTGCTGTGACTGCAGCTGTTAGTTTAGATCAAATAATCCACAACTTTCCCTTCACATAATGTACAGCTGCTTAAGTGGTGGAGCAGAGCAGTGCAGGAGTGTCTGAATGTGGACCAGGTCCCCTCAGAGCCTCATCTCAGGACACAAAGCTTTTCCACTGAACCATACAGACACACTGGCCTGACATGTGACAGCTCGGACAGAGTGAGATTGAATCTGGCCCTGATTGGCCAGGTGTTTCACTCCGCTGCTCGCTCATTTAGCCCAACGCCTCTGCAGCGAGCGGCTGTGTGGCGTCTTGTCAGCTTCACTCAGGGTCACGCACGGCAAGAAAACAAGATCTGATTTTCTCCCAGTCCGTGTGTTTGTCTGGTAAAATGGTTCGAGATGAGAGCAGTGGATTGTGGTCACTCCTCCTTTTTTCCTCCCCAAAGTGATCACATGTCTCTGTGAGGCGGAGGGCCGTGGCTTCGCACTCAGTGAAGGTTTCAGTCCACATGACTGGAGGAGCAGAGTGAGCTCAGCAGCTCTATTAACAAGACAACTGGCTCTGGAGGAAGCTGCACTGGCTGGACAGTATTTCTTCTCTGCTCCTGTGTCTTAGTGCGGAGCTGCCAGTGTTGCTATAAATAAATTCTGATGCAGCAAAGTCGGTATTGATTGTGGTTGCTTGTTTTGGCTGTGTGTACTGACCTCCACTTTTTGCATGTCAGACATTGTCACTAGATTGATCAGATCAGTTCAGATCAATTGTTAGCGGACTCTTGATTGTTTTGGGTTGTGACACGATGAGACCAGACTTGTTTACCTCCATGTTCATTTCTGGCTTCACGTAAAAAAAAAAAAAAGTAGTTCCTGGCGTTAATGCAGCTGAGAAGAGAAGTGAAAAGAGGAAAGTTTGGAAAAACAGAAAACTGTCAGCGACAGATGGAAGTGTGTTGGACAGGCGTCAGTCACGGCCCGGTTGGTGGCAGGACCTCCGTACTCAGCGCTGTTAGAGGACATGTCACGGCCCTCTCAGCCTTCACATCCACATGAATATTGTATCTTCTCCTCTCAGCAAACGGGCGTCTTGCTGCTGCAGTGAAGACAAGTTGTGTAGTTCGGATCTGCAGCGCTGACAGCATTTGACCAAAGTGTCCAAAAGTGACAACAATGACCAGCAGAGGCTCTACGCTAATAAACTGATTGGTTCAGCTATCGTCACCCGCGGCAACACAACAGCAGAGCTGTTCACAATGCCCCGGTTCAGTGATCACCCAGAACAACCCTCCAGGGTGGGGCAGGGGCCGATCCGGGGGTTCAGTCAGTTCAGCAGATTAAATGGGAGCGGAGGTGGTGGCTCTGAACTTTTCAACCGCTTCTGTTTGTTTTGGTGTCTGCATAACGGATCTTATGGAACATTTTACATTTGCATACACAGAAAGGTCCGGATTAGCCTCCAGGCTTCCATCCCGCTGTCCGCATGTTTGGAATAAAGAGTCCAGTGTGAACAAAGAGCACTGGAGCGTAAAAAAATAAAAAGGACAACATGGAGGGTTTCTGAGCTCATTGACATTCAGGGCATTCGTGCTGCATCAAAGCTGAACTTAGACCAATTCTCTTCTCCTCTTCCTCTGTGAGCTTGTTAACCTTTGAGGCTCCCGGTGTGAAATTACACATCAAGCTGCTGTTTTGTATGTTGTGGTTGCTGATTTATTTTAGTTCAGTTTGTCTCTAAAGTAAGACTTCCACGTCGCCGTCGCGCCGGGTTCACATCACGGGTCAGAGTGGTTTTCTCAGGCAAAGACACTGACCCATGTCACACATTCACCCAATAAATCTGCATCTATTCTCAGAAACTGCAAATATATCAGAATGGACAGCAGGCGCAATAAAAAACACACGCAGAGCCGATCTATAAAACCATGTTTACTGGGATGTTTCTGTAGAACCTGCATTGTTTTACTGAGTTGGAATATTTATTTTTTTTATTATTTACTGAAAGAGAGAAGAGGTGGCACAGCCCAGCTCAGCACCTTTAACACGCTTCGTTTTAGTAACCACAGGTGATCTTGCACTGATTTTTTTTTTTTGGTAATGCAATGCAACTAGCGCCTAACTCAGAACACGCCTCTCCTCCTGCTAATGCAGAGTGCGTACGATTTAAAAAAACAAAAAAAAAAACCCCGTCTGTGTCAGTTTCATCTGATAAGTAGTGTTTTTTTTCCCCCCTCCTCTTTCCGCCTGCTGCTAAAAAGGAGCAGCTGGAACAAGAGTGTTGGACAGATGGAACTTTCCACCTCGATTATTTTTCTCACTAAAAATAGCCTCTCAAAAAATTAAAAGACCTCTGGGACCGCTTGCAAAGTGCATGTGCGTGTGTGCGTGCGTTTGAGCGACAGAGGCGCAGAGAACTTCAGACGACGTGGTCCTCAGATGATGGCAGCAGCGGCCATCCTGGGAGTGTAAATGAATAAATGATGGGCAGATATTTGGAGGAGAGAGAGCTCAGCGTTCGCCCGGTCCCTCGGTCTCTTAAGCACACATTAAACTGGGCCCCAAAGAGTCCACAGGCTGCTCTGCTGCACGGCAGTTGGCCAAGCATCTGGGGCAAACATCTGATGTGGTCAGCCCACAGAAGTCGGGAGGTTTGGATGTTTGGGGGCTTTGAGGTTTTGGATTTGGTTGTACCTTTAATCAGAGTGGCAAATGAGGGAGAACATGAGTAAATTATGAGCGTGTAGGGAGCAGGGTGACGGCGCTGTTGATGCGGCAGCGGAGCCGCTTGTGGTTTAACTGCATTTGGGTTAGATGACGAACGGTGGCGTTGGGAAACAGAGTGTCACTTATTAAAACTGAAGCTTGTTTGGAGGCAGTCGCTGCGCTTGTCAAACTGGCTTTCAGTTCAGGGTTTGTCATTTAAAACGTGTAATGTGGCAAACAGTTGCTTTGCTGCTGCTACATCAGTCTGCGCAGAGGAACTGTGAAGCTTTTATTTTACGACGTGAGACACTTCGCGAGTGAATGGAAGCCGTGCTGCAGTAATATGAGCAGGAACCAGTTTTATCTCTGTGCTTCAACCACAGGATCGATGCTCGCAGCAGCCAGATCTTCTCTCTGTGGATTAAGTGTGATAATTGCACTGTTGTGGAAGCTGATGTTAGTTAAGAATCTGCAAAAGGAAACTCTGCTTTAAAACTCAAGGGTGGAGTGAACCACTGTGGTCCTGTAACGTGCTCTGTATGTTTGGGTACAGAAGGATGATATCGATCAAAGAAATGAAAAAAATCCACGACTAGATCACAAAACATAATTGAATCTACACACTTTAAGGGTACATAAGAGTATCTTGGTCTGTAACACACTGTGACAGGTTGTTCAGATGGGAGGATCTTGTAATCTTGTAGCTTGATTTTCTGTGTGTGTGTGTGTGTGTGTGTGTGTGCGTGTGTGTGTGTGCGTGCGCATGTGGTGAGCCCTGGGCTTATACATATTTAAAGTGGATGTCTTCCTCGTGTCGTGGCACCCTGAAGATGCTCTCCCTGAAATGAGCAGTTTTGCTATGCTGGCTCTTGGCGTCTGACAGGGCCTTTGCTGACAGGACTTGAACATCACATCAGGAGATGTTGAGTACATGCAGATATGACATTAAGGTGACCACGTTCACTCTTACAAAACCCCAGAGGTTTGAACAGTGTCACATGGAGAGCTGAGCCTCTGCGGTCACAACATCTGCCATTTTAAACACACAGTTCTCGCTTGTGCTCAGTGATTGTTCCAGGAGCTCCGAACAAGCAAAGGAAGTGCAAAAAAAAAAAACTCTGTTGAATCCAGTAAATCGGAGCAAAGTCATGCGTGTAAGTCAGCGCTCTAAGCTGCAGTCATAAAGCGGGGCTTTCCACAGACGATGATCTAACAGAAGAAGCACTGTGTTTCTGACTTGCACGCTCTTTCATGGGATCCTGTGCAGTAATATCACAAAAACACTCTTAAATTTATGTAACCTTTCTTTTCTTTATTGAGCAGTAGTTGTAGCATTTAGAAGGCTGCACTCACTGCTATAAAATAAAGATCTTTCCTCTATTTATCCTCATAAAGCGGATAAAAACAATGCTGCTCTCTTTGTCTCGAAAACGTTTGCTCAAACTTTCACGGCCGTAGTCAATGTTAATTGACGTATAATTCACAAAAGCCCTCCCACACCATTCACTTCCCTGTGTGTGATGTATTGCAGCTTTCACTCAGCGACTGCAAAGGAGTCGTTAAGTTGATCTCTGTATTACCAAGAATAGTTGCCGTGTTTGTCTCTGTGAGCCTTTATGAGCTCCGATCAATGGCCAAGGAAATGCTCCTGTGCACACATTATTCCCACAAGTGTGCGCTAACAGGCGGCGTGTTTGTTGCTCTGGCCCTCTTATTCCCCAGGCAAATAAATTACAGTCGATCCCAAAGGATCAAGGTTTCCCTTGGACTGTAATGACCTCATCACTTTGATCCACCAATCACAAATCTCCAGGTGCCAGACAGTCAGATTGTCTCTGAGGTTCATTAGGCAGATGGCCGCTCTGCACCGAGCTCACTTTTGTCTGCTCAGCTGTTTATTCTTGGTCCTGTACAGAGTAAATGTGCAACTTGGTAAGTTGCACCTTCTCTAAATGAACTGACTAAAGAGTATATTTAGGCAGCAGCAGTAGCAGCAGGCTCGCCCTCACTGCACAGCTGAATTAGCACAGACGGCACTAGTGGCTATTGTTTGTAATTAAACCCTTTAATGACTTCATTTCCACCCCAGAATTGGTCATTAATTCATTCAAACAACCAACATGAGCTCAGTAATTTCTTAAATCGTCCACCCACTAATCATGATTTCTCCTCACCGTGATGCAGTCGAGAAAATGCACTCAGAAAAACACACAAGTGATGTCAGAAGAAACACAACAACGAACCTCACAGACAATCTGAAGTACAGCAACATGTCTGAGTCCAAGATCGAATGAGACGGTGTTAAACAGGAGTGTTAGCAATGAGTGTGTTTAAGGGATGAAGTGTAAGAACAGAGAACTGAGTGTGAAGAGTGCCGAACTGTGTTACCAAATAAGTGATCAGATGCTAAGCTAATGACAAACTCACCGCGTATATGGGCCAGAGGTGAAGCATCTATTAGAAATGTGTGGGAAAGCAGCAGTAGATGTGTGGAGGGGGAGACGTTGAATACAATCTAAATAGGCATGACAGAGACTTTAGTTGGTGATCGCTTCAGATGGAGATCAGTGGTGGAGACCGTCCGGACCAGGAGACCGGAGGATGCTCACCAACTCTTTGCTGAACATCACTGGAGTTCTCAACATTCTTCCGCTGGAGTAGTCATGACGGAGCTGCAGACTGACTGAAGAGGAACAGCAGAACCCTTTTCTGTGTTCTGCTTGAAGAAAAACTAGTTACTAGTTTTGAGCCAACTTGTACCTGCTTGATACCCACCAGATCCAGTTAGCATGGATGAGATCCGGAAGCACAATGAGGTGTTACGTTTCTCACCTGAGCAGACTTCAGAGCACCAGTGATTAGTGTCTGACAACAGGAAAACCACACAGCTCCTCTGAGGGAGGCAGGCGGTCGATTCCCAGCGATGGTGGCTGCTGCGTTTCCAGCAGGCCCAGAGCAGCGCTGCACGTTCAGCTGTGGGTGGTTTTGGGTCAGAGCTTCCTGATACGAGTGTGTCCTGAAGCAAGGACTATTTATAGGTATTTTCAGCTGTACTCCCTGGAGTACAGTGGCCTTGCATCACTAATTTGAAATTGATTGTTAATTGATCCACACAATGACTAAATGACCTTAGAGCACTTGATGAACCCGGGGGGGCTGGACTGGCTGGTGTCACACTGAGGGATGCTGCAGATCCTGTGGCCTGCTTGGAGTGCACAGTGGTCCGTTCGGTTGTCTTGACTAGATAATTGCACAGGCTCCAAAAATAAACTGTGGATAATTTCATATGCTGGATGAATATAATTTGGTAAATTGCATACCGTTGCACTCGACGGGCTCTTCTGTAATGGCTACCTCTAATGCTAGGTGCTTGGCTCAGAGCAACCACTGAATCACTTCTCTCCTGTGAGTTTTTTAAAAGCCTCTGAGGGTCAGGGATCTCAGACATGATGTGGTTTATAAAAAGCTGGAAAATTATCCAGCATCTGCGAGCGTCTTGCTGCTGCTGTACATACAGTCATTCCTCTGTGCTTTAAGAAAGATCAATTCCAGCGAAATTCCTTTGCCGCTTTATCTTTCAAGGTGAATGAATCTTGCCTGTTTGGGAGCGATGGGCATGAACTGAACTTAAACCCTGTGCTTGTTGTCCTGACACTCAGTGAAGCTACGCTGCTAATGGAGTGAAAATGCAGAATACTGCAAAGAGAGGAGCGGAACAAAGTGAAAAAGGGACAGATTCTCCTGCATTAAATATGCCCAGGGCTTTTCTCCACCATAGGTAATTCATAAACTGGCTTTTGGGGTAAAACACTGCTGTTTTATTCCTGCATGTCTCTAATTCAGCTTCTTTACTCTCAAACTGTATGAGCATGTGGCTTGAAAATCCCAAAAACAAAGTTACACTTGAATTAAATGTGTTCTAGTTTTACTAAGACCTGGGAACATGCTAACGCTGCTGAACATAGCAGGTCTAAAGTAAAGCTGTATGGTCTCGCTTTAAGAACAAAATAAAATCAGTGTTTAAATGACCTGTAATTAATAAAATAGTCAGGAGCCTGAACCATTCTAGATTTTAAGGGCTGGTCTTTGGAACAAAGATCAATACATACAGTATGTTAAGGTAAGTTGAAAATCAAATGATGGCATCAGTGGTTATTACAGTCTGTATTAAAAAAAAGAAAAGTTTTAAAATCAGAAGGAAGGCAAATGTTGAAATGATCGGCCACATAGTCGATGTGTAAACTGTGATTCATGCTTAAGACAAACACTGACGTCTGGGTTCAGCTCTCCCTTTGGAAACTGGTCCGTAGCTGCTGCATTTCTAAAGTGCTTCTATCCAAAGTGCAGTTTGGGTTTCATTGGGTCATTTGGACGGAGAGTGTGTCGGGTTGAACCGGTAGCAGTGGAGCTGCTCTGCCTGCCGAGCTCAGCGGAGGCTGGAAGAGCAGCCTGATGGCCGCCGCTGAGGCTTCAGGAAGCCCAGTTGTTCAGTGCAGACTACATTTCTCTGACTGGGACGGATTGAGCTGCTTCTGTTTTGTTTTTTGGTTTTTTTTACAGATGAAGAAGGTTTTGTTTTGGTCGCTGGTCGTCCTGTTTTTACTTTGTCACAGTGTTTTGATGGCTAAATATCACCATCACTGATGCAGAGGGCTGTCAAAGCAAAGACAGCAAGACCTGAGTGGGAATAAACTCAATGCTGCTTTTAAATCTCTGGACGAGCTGTATTGTGTGCAGCCTCTTCCTCTAAGTTCTGGCATCGCACGTCATGAGCCACCACAGTGCTATTGTCTGTTCAGTAAGGACACCGAAATGAGACATCCCTGCAGGAGTGGAAGGTGAGCTCTGGATGTGACACACTTTGGCACTCAGTAAATGTGTGTTAACTGCCTGGATCGCTCCCTGTAGGAACGGTTGTGCAGCAGCTCTCCGTAGTTTCATTATAGGCCCCTGTTTTGTTCGCTGCCCTGGAGCCTCAGTCCCTCCACCAGCGTGATTCTTCTGCTCGCTCTCCTCCAGCTTCTCGCCTCTCTTTATCATGACCTATATCCCTCTACATTCCTCTTCATCCTCCTTTACATTCGCCTGTTTTCCAATTTCCCTGTCTTTTGCAGTTCCTCTTCCTCTCTGCTTTCACACAGTCACATCTCCCTCCTCGCCTCTGTTGCTCTGTCCTCCCACACACTCTGTCGACGCACAAACGACTTTCCAGGGATGAGGATGAGACTGAAAAGTGGTCCCCGGTTGTTCTGTCCTTGCAATCAACGAATGAGCATGTCAAATCTGATCCGTGTGAACAGCCAGGAAGAATGGCGCATTAGGCACCGAGTGAGAATGAAGGAGAGAGAGATCCCATCTGTGCATTGTTACAGCAGACTTCACCCTCACATCGACTCTGTTGTCTCCCTCAGAGCAGGAGGGGGCACCAGGTGGGACTCTGACAAAGTGTGGAGCAGACACTTTTACACAGTTTATGCATGCGCGCGCAGACACACACACACACACACACACACACACACACACACACACATACCTTTGCAGTGCGTGCACATGCCGACACAAACATATAGAGAAACCCTGTTAGTTGCCCATATGTGTGCATACAGGCATGGACACACACACACACACACACACCTGAGGCCTACAACAACTTCACACAGAATTACTCACAGTTTGTATGTCACAGTCTTATCCTACTGAGGATGACTGATGTTTGCGTTGCGGCCTCACAGTCAGTTTTTTTTGTCACCGAGCTCATGCAGCTCAGCAGAACTTCCTGTGAATGGAGGCTAATGATGAAGACCAGTGAGCACTCCAGAGGCTCCCTGGGTTGATGTGCACTTGTCCCAGTGGTAGGACCTGCAACTTTCCTGTTGTGGAACGAATGATTTAACTCTTTCAGTGTTTTTTTCTTTGCCAGTAAAATGTTGGAAATCAAATGAACAAATCAACGAATGAAATGTAATCAAGTCTAAAACTGCAATTTGTAGGATCCTGCTGAACTGTAGCTCCATTTTTTTTATTGTGTGCAACAGCGTATTGTACATGTCTGTGCTATGCTTTGGGGAAGGATTTAAACAAAAGGCAGGGGAGGACAGTTAGCAGCTAGACAAATGTTCCTCTGCGTAGTCAGAGTCGTGTTCTGTTGTAGAGGTCCCAGACTTGTTCCATCGTCTGACAACAGAAACATGTCAGTGAGAACAGCTCTGTTGGGAACGTGGCTGTACTGAAACAGCGTATATGTAACAGCAGAAAGACAGAGAAGAGCAAACGGACGTCAGCACTGGCTGAAGCACAAGGCGACATGAAAACACAGTGACCCACACGCTCCTGGTTTATTTAATTACTCCTAAAGTTTCACCATCTTCCTTCAGCGTCACTACAACGCTCTGAGGGCGTACAGTCACAGCTAATGGCAACTTTAGCCAGATTAGCTGTGCAGTGTGCTCTTTCCTCACTTTAACATTTTCTGAGCTGCTCAGTTCAGCTTGATGATGCTTTAGCCACTAAAACTCGCTGGGACTGGATGTTTAACTTTTGAGGTCAGATGAAGAAGAGGAGGTGACCTCTGTGTGCCTACACCCGGTGAGAGCTGCTTCTCATGGCGTACATGTAGGCGGTTTGGTTCAACAACAATATAAAGGGCAGTGATATCGGGGGGCACCATATGTCGCAGTGCCCCTTCAACCCTTAATCCATGCCTCTACTGTCTTAATCTGGCTGCCCTGCCTGACAGCCTGGTGGTGGTGGTGGTGGTGGTGGGTGGGGGGAACACGGTCCGGTACGCTGCACACTGCTTTGTGTTTGAAATGCACTCGATATGCAAATCCACTTGGCCTCAGATAGTCGTAGTGTCAGAATATGAGAGGCCAAATTCACCATCGCCCACACACGAACACACCGACATACCCACCCACCCACCCACCCTGATCCTCCAGCCCACCCTCCCCCAGGCATTAGCATCACAGACTGAGCTGATAATGCCAGATCGTAGCGCTGTCATACACACTCTGTTTGTCCACTGTACTACAGAAAACCTTTTAAGCAGATCGCCGCTACTGGAGGAGCTTTAAATAGGCGTCACACAATAATGGAGTATTGGTCCTCATGGCATGGACAGTGTCACGAGCCGACGCTGGTTTTATTATGACACCTCATAAATACAGATAATAGCTGTGTGATTAAAGGAGACCACTCCAGGACTCTTGCAGAAAACTGACACTGAGTGCTAATGAGCCCACATGCCAGCGATAGCGACTGGCGAGATGGGTTGCTGGTTAATACACTAACACAGCCGCTGTAGGATCGCTTTGGCTCACGGCATTGTCCTTCTTGTTCACAAAAGGCTTTTGTCACCTCAAGGCTAACGCCGTGTCTCATTAAACGTTTTGCGTCGACTGTCACAAGTTTGAACCTTTTTCATTTCTCAACAGAGAAAGACATTAAAAAAAAACAAAACACCTTGCAAATATATGTAAATAAAAGAAATCAATTCAATGGATAATGAAACTTCAATAAACAGAAAGTAGACAGCTGTCAGGGCGGCAGCATGAGAGGAGAACGTACGAAGCACTTATTAAAAGGTAGAATTGATTCTGTCTATTTCGTCTGATGATTTGGTGTAATGTTCAACTGTACGTTAAAAAAAAGAGGATATTGATTATATAAGCTCCAACTTTCCCAACTGAAATAAAACTGTTTTACTATAATTGTACTGAAACAAACACTTGAATGTGTCACCTCACTCTGGAACTACAAAAACAGAAAAGCTGATCAGCATGTGCTCCTTTATTCTGTAATATGGAGCCCAAAGTTTATTAAAACATAAATAAACCTTTGATGTGGTACGTCTGCACGCAGCGTTCTTCCTCCATGTAATGCCTATTGAGTCCCTTTTGAAGTTTTCCCCTTTTATTGCTTTCGACGTTTAATCACGGCCAATTGGACTTTTTGGACAACAGTTTACAAAAAACATGTTTTTATGAAAAGAGAAAACTTCTGGAGGCGGTGAACACTTTTCGAGGCACAGTTCCTTCTTCCCTCTGAGCTGTGTTTGCTCTGAATTAAACTCTCTTTGTGGCGTTCGTGTGCCTGAGGAGGCCGTGACTGACTCTGATGAGCCGCGGCTGCTGATCCCTGCAGCTCGCCGGCTAAGAGGTGATTTGTGAATATGGAACAATGTGTAAACTATTGAGCAAAGGTCCAAATCATCTGCTAAGACGGACTTTGCTACAGATTATGTCTGTCATTTGGTTGTTGACCCTGCTTATAGATTATAGATCGCTTTGGCTTTATCTGATCAGTTCAATGGCACACGAGCAAGAAGTCACATGTGAACAGAGAAGCATGCAGGCAGTCGCAGGAGGACACAGGAAAGCTTTGTTCTCACCAAAATGTGATTCACCTTCCATCACTTTTTCTCTTTGTTGCTCCGTAAGCAAGTCTTTGCACAGTTTCTGTTGTAGAAAAATGAATTATGAGAATCGTTTAAGACGCATTGGTTGCAGCCTCGGAGATTTTTATTATCTCCTGGAGGAACACATCTCGACAGACAGACGCCAGATCCGAACCCTTCCTCCGGAGCACGAGTTTTAAAGTACAGGCAGCGCCGTGGAGACGGGATCACTGTGACCTCTTGTTCTGGTGATCACGGATGCTAGACAGCTGATTTCTTGGAAAAGAAAAGTGAGCTATAGCGGCGCCCCATAAATTGAACATTTCTGAATAGAAGCGTACATTACAGACTACGTAGCTGTTAGCGTCAAAATACATCAGATGATGTTACCACCTGTAAGACAGTTGCTCAATTACCATTCCAAGACAGAATGGAGAGAGCCTACAGCATTTATACAGCGTCCAGATATAACAGTATAACATATAACGCTGTCATTTAACTGTGTTTATATTAGCTTGAGGTCGTACTAGATGCTCCTTATCATACGCCCTCCGTTGTCCACGCACCTCCTCCACTTAGTAAATTGTACATATGGAAATCTTTGTATTCTATTCTTTTTTTCCTGTTTGCTTTTTTACTTCTTATTTTTAGGTTTTTTTTGTATATTCTTATAGAATTATTTATTGTGATGAAACAGTTTCCCTTGTGGGTCAGTAAAGTTTATCTGAGTCTTAGTCACCTCTGTTCCGTTTGCACTGCGTCCTTCAGTCTCCTTGTCCTCTGTTCTTTACAACAGAATGAGTAAGATCCAAAATGGAAACAGGTAGCATGAAATGAGGGAGAGACTGAGAGCTGTGCACACCACTGCGAGGTTGTCCTGAATCATCCTCAGGGTTCCACCGGGTCCTCGGGGTGTATTGGATCCCACAAACACTGCTCATGTGCAGCTTCCCCCCACAATCCTTCTCCGACGGATGGGTTTGACGCAACACTGCAAAATGCCCACAACAATGAGCACCATTATTACCACAATACCAATGTTCATTCCCAATGCACCCCATCGCCCCAACATTTTCTCAGAATCATCCCACACATCCCTGCCAGCGTTCTCCTTCAGCTCATGAAGGCTCAGTGTACTGCAGAGAAACGTCCAGAGTGATCGCTGACCGGAGGTCAAGTCAGCTCCTCCCTCTAAGCATGTCTCAGCATGTGAACGCAGCACCAGGTAAACCACAACGTACAGTTTGTTGTGTCAAGACAAGCTCAGACAAAACCACACTCTGGAGTCAGATGTGTTGAATCAGAGGAAGGCGAGGAGCAACAAAAAAGGCGGCGCTCCACACGGCTCTGAAAGGCTGGTTCCTGTGTTGGTACTTTTTAAATTAAAGGAAGAGAAGAGAGTGTGTCTTCCCTGTGATAAGTAGTGGATGGGATTTGAAGATTTTCACACAGGTTTATCTTCCCGGAGGGGCTGGTGGTTCTAAAGATATGTAGCTTGCTAGGATGTGCTCTGCTGCTTGCTAATTTCCTCTGATTGTGGGTGACAGTCTGCCAGCCAGCACCCTGTGATTGAAAATGGTGACAGGGTACATGAGGGATGGTGAGATCAGATAAATATGATTGTGTGAGCTTGTTTACTATTTATATGCAGGCGGAAGCTATTTGAAATGAGATGCGGTGCGAAGTGGGAGCCACTGAAGGGGTCGAAGCGTGTGCAGCGCGATCAAACTCTCTGAAGCACAACTTTGTCTGAGGAGAAAAATATTTTCCACGCTAGTGATTGGTGGCCTCAGAATCTTGGCACGAAAGAACATGAATGTTGATAAAACAGCATCATATCAGAAAATGTCATATTTAGATGTTTCAAAAGTTAGTTCTGGTTATGTGTGTTTTTAGGTTGCCAGAATTAGTGAAATGATATTAAAATATGTGAATATCTTGGATTCATAGCGTTGCTCCTGATTTGACTGCTCAGGGCTGGATTCCTGCTTTATGTGTCAGATGGGTTGAATTAGGAGCTTTTTGGAGCTTCAAGCTGAATTACAACATGTGTGCAGCAATTAGTTCTTGTTAGCATTTATGCAATTAGAAGAAAAATGGTTCAAAGAACAAACCAAACATATGAACGTATGTGTAAATCCCAGTTATGGCCCTGAGCCTTCTTACAGCGAACATGTCCAGGAGTCAAAGCTGGCGGATGTGAAAACAGAGGACAACAGGTCATGTGAATTTTGCAAAGTTCAGAATTTATCGTGTTTCTTTTCATGTTTGTTTCGTATTCGTGGTAATTTATGTTCCTACTTGGATCTGGCTTCTGTTTTTCTTTACCGCTGTGCTGTCAGCCTGTGTGTCTGTGCTGGCCTCATCATTTATGCATGACACAATAATAAAACCAATAATCATAAATCATTAATGAAATGATTATGAATGTAATTTGTCAGTTCAACATGCAGTCTGTTCTGTGTTCGTTCACAGGCCGGTTCTGTAAATGGGGCACAGAGTGTTTACCATAAACTGTACATGAGAGACTGACTGAGCCTTCGGGTCTGAAGCATGAAGCCGATGCAGAAGTGCCTCGCGTGCATTCTGTCTAACAGCCAACAGGGGGCGACTCCTCTGGTTCTGATTGTACAGACACTTATGAGTAAAGAATCCGATGTCTTAGGTGATGCGTTACCTCAGTACACATGTTCCTTAATGACTTTAGGGTGTCTGTCACTGATGTAAAGACTTCTTGACTGCAGCATGATGCTCAATCAGTAAATGATGGTCCCATGTGGAGGGAAACAGACGATGAACCAGGGTCTGTTATAGGCTGGTCACTCCTGGATCACTGTGGACTGTTGAGATCCATCCTCTCACATGGCATTCTGGTAGCAAGGTGTTGCGTTTCAAGAGACAGGATGTTGCATTGCCAGCTAGCTGCCTGCACCTCATTAGCATAAGCTAGCCTTGACTCCAGCTGTATGCAATGGAGCCAGAGCTAGCGGACGTCTACTGCCTCACGAAGCTTTCGTAAAACGTTTAAACTAGCTTTGTTGGACTAAATTGAGAACAGATTCAGCTCATTTCTTGCCTCAAAGAAATACGTTTCGCTGAACTGTTTTCATAATAAAAAATAAAGTTTGTGACTGAGCCGCCATGTTGGTTCAACGCCTCGACAGGACTGAAAGTAAAACAGCTGTCATGTGACCTGCTGGTGACGCCTGTCTGTGGACACGTAGCATAAAACACATTCAATGTAAAAATACACAGAGATCCGAGTGGTCGGAGAGGGTGGCGGTACGATTATGTCCGGCTGTTTCTACAAATGGAGTCTCCTGTGGTTATTTGTTTATTGTCAAGGCCTCCCATATACATACACACACATATTAATACACACACTCACACATGCCAAGATGTACACATCCGCACAATGTCAAACAATCCAATTAGCTGCCATCCAGTCAATTGGGGTAATTACCCAGAGACTATTAAGTCGTTTTCTCCCTGTGCACTATCACAACTGTAATTATGGCAAAGCAACAATGATGTGCAATTACAGTTCAGTGTCATCGCTCCATAGTGACGTGATGTCGGTAAAGATGGCAGAGGGAGGGCCGGGATGATGGAGAATCACTCTCTATAACATTAACACGGATAGAAATTGCATTGCGGAGCAGAGGGGAGCTCAGCCAGCGAGCAGGACCGGAGTATCCTCAGAGGGAGCCCGAGTCACAGTCTGACTCTTCATAAACATATCTCATAATCAATGGCAGAATATCAAGTGATCCATCTTCTCCGGCGTGTAAACGGTTGACATTTTCCCTTTATTAAAGCTGTGAGATGAAACGCAGGGTTTTAACGATGACATGGGATGATCAATGACTCCATTGTGTTCGGCTGGAGGGTACTTGAATAACGTGGGGCATTGTCCCATTTTAGAACGATTTCTCCGTGTTTAGACGATGATTTCCCCATTGGAATTTGGGTTTCCAATAGCCAGAGCTGAATGTGTGGCTCTGCCTCTTTTGTGCATTGTAAATAAGTAGAATGGAGCTGCGTAGCACTCTGGGAGCAGCAGTGTAGACGGAGGGAGATGCAGCATGTCTTCATTACTGTACCACTGGGTGACGAGAGGCGTGGAGATGTGTGCTGCTTATTAGAGCACAATGGAAAAAATTACTCTTTGTTAAAATGAGGATCGTGTAGAATAGCAGGGCCCAGTGAGACGCCATCAGCGAGCCTGGACGGCCGCACGAGACTCCACTGTTACAATAACACAGTGCTCACATAAAACCTCATGAATGCGGGTTGCGTGGAGGAGCCAGAGCAGGAGCAGATTACAGCACCGCCGTGCACAGCGGGAAGGAAAAATATGACACCAAATTTAATTAATCCTTGTTTAAATTAAGATGAAAGATGAATGCCGTGCAGATGAGATGAGGCGTACATGATGCGGCGTTTCATAGCTGCTGATCGCAGCATCGAGGCACCGGGAGGAGCCGGGTGGTGGGCTCAGGGCTGAACTCTTAAAGAACGTAATAGAGACAATAACGGGCCGTTAGACTGTAGATGGGAGGTAAGAGTGAAGCTGAGAGAGTAAATCGGCAGTATAGACGGATTTCACACTTGATTTAGCCGTCAGTCTGATGCAGAACTCAGCACAGAGCCAGACAGAGCTCGGTGGTCTTCAGCCTGCAGCCCTGTCTCCTACAAATAGCCTTTATGCACCACTAATGTCTGTTGCCAGCTATGTTGAAGGAAACCAAGTAGCTTTCAGTATTATATTAGGTGGGAGTGTTTCCTCTTCCAGCAGCAATGTGTTGGGTTCTTCTGTGGAGCTCATAAGCAGGTGGTCTCCTGGATGGTGCATTGACCCTGGAGGTCTTTATCCTGAGGCTCACAGGTCGTTGGGATCATGCAGTAAACTGTTGACGCTGTTGGCTTCAGTGCCCTTCATAAAGACCACGATCTTTCCTAACCAAGTGCACAGAGTACCTAAGCACAGCCTCAGTTCCTCAGTCAGTGTGTGTAGACATCATCGGGGAAACACAGTAATGTCAGAAAACACAACTGAACTTCACTTGCTCAGCTTTGTCTCTTATATTTTGCATTTTGACTCTGCAAAGCCTAAATACAGTCTGCTGTCAGGTTACATACTACTCACATGCTGTATTAATTACCAGAAATATCAGTTAATCCAGGCTCCTCATTATGTTGCATAGAAAACGCAATCCAGGTGCAATTATGTGTCTTCAGAATGTATTTTGTCTCACAATTTAATCATACAGAGATGTAATTTATTGGAGACAGAGTTTCCTGGTTAGCTACGTGAATATGTCACGTAGATGGCTTCGTCTGAGATGGCAGCACAGCTTCACCCTGGTCTCACTCCAGCTGGTCACAAACTGATGCAACCTATGATGTCTTTCAACATAATCACGTTGTTTTGTGTCTAAATCCAACCAAACCTCCAATTAGCATCATCTCACCGTAAAAACAATACTTTTTTTTTTTTTTACAATAAATAAATCACATATTTTTGTGTTTAATTAGCTAAGCTGTTCTCTTTGGGACACATTAGCTGCTTTGCAAGTTAAACTTTTTTTTTTTTTTTTTTACAAAATAGTTTAAAGTGCAGACATTATTTAGATTCAATGAGTTGTTATAATAATGTTCTTAACAGCATCAACTTAATATTATGCTTAACTTAAATTTCCATATCAGTTGATTTAAAACTAAAGTTGAGGAAACTTAAAAAAAAACTGTCTGGATCATCTCATTTTTCTTCACTTTGAGTCAGGATTTCAGCTTCCTTCCCCTACATGAGCAGACTGGTCATTAAAACACCTTCAGTTGTCGAGGAAAAGCAGTTTGTTGGTTAAACATAATTTCATTTTGTCGTCACAACTCAAAAACTCTGATGCAAACTGTTGTGTTAATTCCCAGACATCATGTTTCAGAGTTTGGAGAGCTGAGCTCTGAAACAGGAAACACTGAGACTGAAGTCGATCTGAAAGTTGAACTGAGCGGCTGAGCGGCTGCTGTTGTGACCTCAGACCATCCCGGTTATCTGTTTAATGTGAGCCTGAATCAGTTTCTGCTCTCTCTGCTGTACTCTACACCTGTTTGCTCTGTGCCATCCCTGGTCTTTTGTGTTGCCTTCAACAACCCAAACACTTGATTTCCTGCTTTTCATCTTCTTCCTTCCCTCCCACCCCAGTGACTTGTGAGTGGAAATAATAAAACAGATCATTATTTTTGTAGTTAATTTGCACTGTGTTTCTCTCCTTAGCCTGGTGGAGACTCAGGTGGGCATGAATATTAATAGCTTCCCTCGTTGGTGACGTTAGCTGAATCACACATGCGCCTCTTAATGCTCAGATGGTGTTTTATGTTCGTTAGACATCACGCTCGGCACCTTCAGTCGCTGTACAGCATGAAGCTGAAGAGGAAAATCTCAGCTGCAGTCGTGTGTTCATGCCTGTTTTCTGTCATGAGGAGTGTTTGTCCTCTGCTATCTGTTGCTAACACTGTCCTCCATCACTTTCATCACTCCTCTAAATCATCCTGCTCTTTAACGTGAATGTCAAACAGTGTTTCTTTCTCCCTTTTCTCTCTATTTCTCTGCATGTATCCCTGTGACCAATCTCTCTCTCTCTCTCTTTCTTCATTGAAAGGCTTGTATATGCTGCCTGAAAGCTTTGTGGGGTCCTAAATGCTAAATGCCAGTCTGTCTCTGCCAGGCGCCCGCTTAATGCTGGTCTCCTTGGTGATGAGACCAGCAATCAGGCCGCTCTGCAGCAGACACTGAGGGGTTTGTGATGGAGTGTGCATGTTTGTGTGGCTGTGTGTGTGTGTGTTTGTGCCAGTGTACAGTAGATCTGTGTGTGTGTGTGTTTTACCGTCTCTCTGTGAGGAGACGTGTGTACTGTACGAGAAACATGGATTCACTCGCTCATTATCATGTGAATGCGTTATGCCTCCCGTGCCAAACAAGGGCGCCCCTGTTCTCCCTGCCAGGCCTCCAGCGCCACATTGGCCAGGCCCAACGTGGTGCACTTCTTCGCTGGCACAGTGCACCAGGAGTTTAGCTCCACAGACTCTGCTGTTGGCCTCGTCTCCGTGCAGTCCATCTGTACTGGCATCTCAGCAGCCGGCGAGGACTCAGTCTGTGGGAACGAGATGGGAGGACTTCATTCAGAAACATTTAATGACTGATGGAGGGCTCCTTGTGATAGAATCCTGACTTTTAAGTAAGGCAAGATGGTGTGATGTGCAGAATAGCATTCTGATTATTAAATCAACATAGAAGAGCTGAGAGAAATACCTTAGAGAGGCAAACAGCTCGACATCCATCAGCTTATATGAGTTATTGGGTTTTTCTAATCGGTTAAAGGTTTTTTTTATTGATACTTTAAAACTTGAAATACTGATGTTAATATAAATACTTTGCAATGAAAAAGCAACCGTGAAAATATTCTTGAGCTCATAGTTAAAAGGTCATCTGTAGTTTTTCATTAAAGTTGTGTTTCAGGGTGTTTTTATTATTAAATGACTGCTGTAGATATGCATGATGCATTTTTATTTGTGAATTTCAAAACAAGCAGAGAAGAGGAGCTCGACTGTTTGTTCCTTCTCTGTATAAAGTCAGTGAGTTTTCCGGCTGCAGGTCAATCGTCGGCTGTCCTTAACTCGACAGCATCACCATGTATGGACAAAAAGAGTTGAACAACTACCTCCTCTCTGCTGCCCTCTGTTTCATAAAGTCGCCAGGCCGGTAGTTCTGGCTCGGTTCCGCACCGGCCTTGGCTGCCCCCTCAGCTGATTGGCAGGTGACTGAGCTCATCGTTCCTGGCAGGCGGACAGGCCAAACATGACGTCCATCATATCTGTCCGTCTGCACAGCGGTCGGGTTTGGAGTCTCGTCGCTGTGCTCAGGTGGCCGTGGCGACGGCGAGGAGCCCAGCATCAGTCCTGTCTGTCATAAAGCCTGGCTGGACAGAAGGGCTCTGCAGCAGGACGCTCCTCAGTGTCAGCCCGGCTTTACTCACCTTTACATCAGGAGAGGCAGAGGAAACATCAGAGACGTGGTGCATCACGTCTGTTATCCCAAAACCCACCAGCGGGCTTATGAGGCATGTTGTCTTTAAAGAAAATCACTCAAATTACAGCGTTTTCTGAGCCAGAAACTGTAAACGGAGAGATCCATGTGATTTTGGCCACCTGTGATGTTGGTTCAAACACACAGCAGGACACGTGATAGTTCATCAAAATCACTTGTTTCATTTAAAATAAAGTCTTTGTATTACCAAGATTCTGTAAGACTGGTGATTCTGGTGAACTGGGTCGACCTGCAGGCCAATAAGAGACCAGTATGGATAGACATAATAAAGTAAATAGTAAAATACTGCTTTACATCTAACCATGACTCTGCTGTTTCCATAGAGGTTATATTCAGAGAACAATGAGCCCACAGTGAGAAAGAAAATGTGACAGGAGCAACAAACTGCTTGGTGTCCAGAGGATAAACCTGCTTTTAGCTCGTGTAGATGTCTGTGAAGGAATCAAGACCAACTGAGGTGAAGTGAGCTACAGCTGTACATCTTTAGGGGTTTCCAATAGAAAATGAAAATATTTTTTTTAACTAAGACAAAATCTTAATTGTCTCTAAAAAGAGCCAATGAAGCAGACTCATTAAAGCCCATGGAGCTGATTCTGCATTCCTTAATCATTTCCCAGGATGGTCTAACAGGAGGAGAGCTGCAGGAGGACTTCCTGAGATCAAGCCGAGGCTCAGACTAGAACCACCCAGCAGATGGCCTTTGCCATCATCATCATCAGCCCACTAATACTCAGTCCGCCTACGTCGGAGCCGGGTTTCTAGATGCTGTTGGGTTATTGATTGGACTGACAGACTAATTCTTTGATGCATAGGCGTCGAGTTAGAGGTCAGCCCTGTGGTCTGAGCTCTCACATCTCACTGGGACCAATTTAAAGACCAGAGTGGCCGAAAGTCCTCACAGCGAGACTTCTCCATTCATGCAGACCTGTGAAGCTGTGTGCTGTGGCAGGTACATACAGGTATATACGGAGGATTTATATGCACGTTTCTTCATGCATGTGTATGTGTTCTGTCCTAAAGTGCTTGTGCAAGCAACACTGAGATGCTCCGAACTGCATCTGTGAGCAATTGCGTGCGGCTCACACACACCTATTATGTTAGTATGTGAGCACAAACGAGACGGATGCATTTACCCAGAAAACGGCTCCACTGTGCCCTCATGTTTTATGAAGGCCACAAGCTACTGTCTGTGGTCTGAACTCAGGTGGAGGTGGACTGAGTGTCTGAAGTGGGCTTTTAAGAGCTAAAGCCCTCCAGGAATAGCAAGGAGTAACACACAGAGTCAGCCTCGAGGCTTGTGGTTTGATCATCTAGATAACGTGATTACGTTTCATCCAGGATGTTGACAGAGGATGCCTGACCAATAGCGCGACTACAAACACATTTCAAAGTGAGTCCTAGATAGTCTCTCTGCTTCATAAACAAGTTATTTTTATTTCAGGACTTAATAGGATTTGAACACAGTTCGGACATCAGAAGCCTTCTGAGAGAACATTGAAGTCTCGTTTGTAGATTTTTACCTGCTTTATTTCAGCTTAAATCAAAGATTTTCTACCTACCTTACAGTCAGGATAACACCTTATTTTGGTGTTCAGGCTGATTTGGGGGGATGCCTGATTGAGAGAATGTAAAAATAATCTGGCTACCTCAACTTCCAGACTGTAAAACGACCTTCTGATCAAATCATATGTGAATCCACGAAGTTGGCTGCCACCGTCTCGCGCTCTGACGTCTGCGTGCCAGACTGGGCCACTTTAACGGCTTTTATTTCCTTCACACTTCCTCCAATTAAAACATGACTTGTGACTAAAGGACAGCAGTCTGCTTGGTAATATGTACCGTATGTGCGAGTGCGTTCGACAGAAGCAGACAATGTATGTGAGTGTTTCTTTATGGTCTCGGCCCGTCAGCGTGCACGTGTGTGTCTTTGCTTTGCCGCGCTTGTGTGTGCATGTTGGCTTTATGCGTCTTTGTTATCTCGGCTTATTGGACGTCTGCGCCAAGAGTTCTCAGTTCACGTATTGGGTTAATTGACCTCTGGAGACGCTTCTCTGCTCAGTTATAATGAACGTTTGGATTAAATGATTATTCTGCGTTGGCCTTAGATGTGAGATTTGTAAAGGCTTTGAGTTCTGAGGTGGCTCATTATTTTTTAAATGAGACATCTGAACATACCATTGCTCATATTTTAAACGTGTCTTTGATGCCTGTGTCTGATAAATATTGCCAGAGTGAAGCACAAGATCAAACTTGGACTTACTAGCTTCTGCAGCATTGAGATAAAGATTGTACAGTTTGCTTTTTAAATGAGCGTAATTTAAAGGTGACAACAAAGACTTGATCTCATCAAATTAAAACAAATTTCGCTCCTGAAAGTAAATCCTGGACAGACCTGGACAGATCCCATATTAAGAAGTCTTCAGGTAATAAGTTCCCCCCCAAAATGGATATCCAGTGTTTTACAACAGAACTCTTCATTTGTTTTATTCACGTGCAGATAAATTTTATATGAGCAATATTAAAAGGTCTGATCATCAATGATTAATCGTCTTTGTGCTGTAATGTAGGTTAGGGCCCGGGAGGCCTGCGAGTCGGAACGTAAAACAAACAAATCACTCTCCATAAAGGAAAACATCTTTTAACGCCCTCTCCTCTGCAGCCTGCATCCTAATGACCTGTATTCCCAGAAACAAAGAGAGCTCACGATGAGGAATGATCAATGTGATGAAGCCATGAGGGGTTTCTGCTACTTGTGCTTAAATTTATTTGAGGCGCTCTCAAGGACGGCGTGTAGGTGTGTGTTTGTGTGCCGACGCTAAATGAGCGTACACATGTTCACTCAGAGGCATTCGCACCTACACAATCAAAGAAACAAACTAATGAAGTCTTCCTGAAACAAACAACTTGATTAAGACCCAGGAGGGGAGAGAATCAGGTGTGAACACCGTGGGTCATGAAATCATGTGTGAACGTGTGCCAGGGATGTGTTTTTAAAGATGCAGTTTGTATGGTTTGAGAAGCGCTCCGCCTCCTGTGGGAGCGTCGTCCCTGCTACCTGCTGATCGGCTGCTGGCTCAACACGCTAGCAGCAGCTTCGCCTCTGGGAGACACATGTTTTGCTTTAAGCCACATTTCTTCATCGTCCGCTGAGCAGTTCTCTTCCTCTGCTTGTTGTCTTCACCAAGGTAGAGGTGAACTCTGTTTACCGGCCACAACTAAAGAGGCGTTTGGATGTGAGGCGTTAGGTTTCCAGGAGCTGATCTGTACAAGTTTAGGGAACGACACACTTCTATCCACAATGGAACTTAAAGGAATTTAAAGAAATGTTCTTCCCCCTCTCCTCTAAATCCTCATTCTCGCTGCTCAAACAGTGTGTTCTCTGGAATGCAGGAGACTCTAAAGCTGCCCCAGAGAGATTTGTTTTTTTGGTGTTGGTTTGCTCGAAGAAGAGGAATAAAGAGCTGGGCGAACTCACATCATTATGCTGCAGAGAACAAGCAGCAGCTGGGATTAAGACACAAATAAGGGGAAAGATTAGAAATAAAATCATGTGCTTTCAGTCCTGACACATTATGGCATACTTTATGAAGACATTGCTTATTATTGTTCTGAATTTCTGCCCTTTTTCTGTTCTCATGCTTCATTATTTAACAAACAAGCTCAGAGCATGTGCAGGTTCCTGGATTCCAGGAGTGATTTGTTTGGATGGGAACAGGAATAAGCTCTGAACACAACAATGACTTATGATCACCATCTACACACTGGCTGGAGAACAGTTTCCTCTGTGCATGAAGCAGCATGTGAAGAGCAACACAACCTTTCATTTGGAGTTGTGTTTCTCACCATGTGACACATTTTAATCCAATAATTGCTTGCTTTTTGCTCCGTTTTGGGTCTCAACCAACTCCTGAGATAAATATCTGTCTCTGTAGCTGCACAATGATCCAGACTTTATGAGATAATGTCTGACTTTGTCTAAACTATGCCATGGTGTAGGACTTTTGTATATTTTTTGATGAAAACAACTGCCAGCTGCACTTCTGAGAGATACGATGAGAGATAAATAAAGAGTTGCTCAAGCATCACAGAGAGCTGAATGGCACTGAAGTCCACTAATAATGTGTTGTTTATGTAAAAATGGGCGACTGTGGCTCAGGTGGTCGAGCGGTTGTCCGCCAATCGCAAGGTTGGCGGTTCGATCGCCTCCACAGTCAAAGTGTGTTGCCTAAGGACAAGACACTGAACCTATTGGTGTATGAATGAATGTGAACAGGTGAATGAGAAACATGTTGTAAAGCACTTTGGATAAAAGTGCTATAAAAGTGCAGACCATTTAAAAATCTGGATGAAAGCCGACTGAAAGTCCCTCTCTGGTCACTGATTTAACCCTGAACAGCTCTGAGTATCAAAGTTGCATTTTTATTTAACCTTTATTTTTAAGTTAATTTAGAACTAGTTCTTATTTTCAATACCGACCCGGTCAAGAGGCGACACACAAACAGGATGGTCAGCAAAACATGGTGAGAGGATTGTTGTATGAAAACAGACTGTTCCTACTCTGAAGTGGCTGAGATGCAACTCTGTTAGAATCTATGAAGTCTTTGCCTCCTTCGTCACTTGCTGCAGCTCAAGCACACCAGCTCACCCACAGCTCTGCTCAAACACAGTAGAACTACTCGACGCTAAACAGTGGCAAGTTGTCGTATCTGCGTAATTCAGCCACACATGTTCAAACTGGGGCTGCAAGGTGGTGCAGTTGGTTAGCAGTGTTGCCTCACAGCTAGAAGGTCGCCGGTTTGCGTCCCGGTGGGGTGCTTGGAGTCTCCATGTTCTCCCCGTGCACCGTGGGTTTTCTCCGGGTTCTCCGGCTTCCTCCCACACAGTCCAAAAACATGTTGAGGTTAATTGGTGATTCTAAATTGTCCGTAGGTGTGAATGTGAGTGTGCTTGGTTGTCTGTCTCTAAGTGTAGCCCTGTGATAGACTGGTGACCTGTCCAGGTGAACCTGCCTTCACCCTAAGTCAGCTGGGATAGACTCCAGCCCCCCATGACCCCAATGAGGATTAAGCGGTGTATAGATAATGGATGGATGGATGTTCAAACTGGACATTGATTCTGAAGAAGGATAATGACAGAGAAAGTCCACAACATGACAGGATTCATGTGTTCACATCCTTGTTTGTCTGAATCATGCTTTTGAGACCCAAACGACCTAAACGTAAAGTGGAGATGCCCAGCTGTGTTGTTGCCTCCTTATTTCACTCATGACGACCAGGTGGACATTTTCACTGCTGGGGTCTTTAAGGAGCCAGGTCAGCTGTTGTCAGTGTTTTGTTTTGTCTTGAATCAGGATCCATCTCCTATCAGTTCTTTCATCCTCGTGACCCAATTTCTTACTTGTCAACTTTCTTTAAACCTCTTCACTCTTCCATTTATTCCCATTAAAGCCTTCCAGGCCTGCGAGAAACTGCTAAAGAACTGCAAATGAGCATTCGGTAGCGTGGTTAAACACAGAGGCAGATGTTTGCACTCGCTGATATGAAGACGAACAGTTAAGAGACCAACACGGTGCACGAGACAGAACTGCAGAGCGGTTTGTGATATGTGGCCGTCAGAGGGTTTTCTGCTCTCGGTGAGGGGTGGTCTCGGCTACGGATGGGGGGGTGGCATGGTCTCCATGGAAACTGACATTCCCTTGAAGGTGCTTGGCAGCCACAGTCAATTGTTGAGCTCGGATAATGGGTGGAAATTCTCCACAAAATGCCTCAGAGGTTGACATTAAATTCAACCTGCTTGGCGTAGACTGGCGCGGTGACTAATCTCACCGTTTTAGGAAGGTGGACAGAAAGAACTTAATGGCATTCAGATAGGGGAAATACAATATGTACATCATCGCATTTTTGTTTCACTTCCTTTGTTCTTGGCTGCCGGTCTCTATATAAAACATCACTTCTCATTTAGTAGAAGCCTCTTCTTGCATCGACAGTCGTTGATCATCTTGTATTCTCACTAAGGAAGGTGTCTCGTATCATCATCGGCTCAGTCCTGCAGTGCTGTCACATCCAGGCTGTCTACTCAGTGGCGTTTTCTTGATGTGAGATGTATTAACTGTAAAAATTGAGTGCCTTTTCTGTTATTTCTGCACCCTCTCCGCCTTTCCCATGAGCCTTTGCTCCTCCTGAATGGAAGTGGTCAGGCACCGCTGCCTAACAACTGATGAAATGATTGTGCCGAGCACTTCGGCAGCATGTGGCAGGTAATGGGAAGACTTGCTGCTGATGGTCCTGCCAACGTCAGCTCCTGAACGCGATCAGCCAGACGAAACATCCGCCTCGCACCTCTGCCCTCTCCACCAGCTCATGCAGAAAATATGGAAGATTATTATTGTGTGCTTGTTTTTCCTCGTGCCTTGTTTATTTGATCTTGTCATACTTGAAGGGAGTGAAATGTAATAGGCTTCTGTATTGAGCAGGCGCCGCACGGTTACAAGATTATAAGCACTCAGCTCTAAAAAATGTTGTTTGCATTGATAACACAAAAGAGCAATACTGAGGCGTTGCTTGTGCCAAATAGGTGCCATAAGGAGATATATTCAGACTTGGGATCCATGTAGAGGGTAAATGGGATTTGGTCCTGGGATATGAATGTCTTTGGTTTCTGGGAATGCATAAACCTGCACATGAAAGGCACAGTGTGCTCACGTCTGTGCGGGCAGCAGATAGTGAAGCTTGTTTGTATGCCACAGAAGCTCCTGTTGTTTCCAGGACTCCTGGACCCCTTCTGGGTGGTCAGCCTCTGTTTAGACGACAGAATCAAAGGTTTTCAGCAGAGCACAGATTGTAACTGCCCGTGACTGCTTTATTCTGTGGAAGCTGTGAATGGAGCTACAGTGGAGGACAATGAAGCAGTGTGCTGCATGAAAAGAAAAGAGAGTTTGAAGTTGGAAAGAGTCAAAAAGTAGTTCATTTACTGCTTCTACAGAAAGTACAGTTTTCAGAGAGACCGAGACCCGCTGCATGTGTACTTCTTTTCTTAGAAGACTGCATGTCATGTGACTGAAAGGCTGTTATCACTGATTATAACATTCAAAGCACTTCCAGAGGAGGTAAAGAATCTTTCACACTCGCTGCAGCTCAGCAAAATGCCACCGATCAATCCGGCGCTGGACCATCCCACTGAGCAGATCGTGTTATCAGACAGCAGATGTAGCAGGCATCTGTTTGCACATGTACCGACCAACTAGACGACAGGTCTTTCATCCAGCAGATATGAGCCAGTTTGTTCCAGCGCATCGGCTTCAGATTGGAAACCAGTAATTGAGGGCACAGTGGTTTGTGGAATCGTGGAGAAAATGTTGTTTTAC
The DNA here is from genome assembly GCF_000690725.1 of Stegastes partitus. Lineage (NCBI taxonomy): Eukaryota > Metazoa > Chordata > Actinopteri > Pomacentridae > Stegastes > Stegastes partitus. The sequence goes on from NW_007577763.1 coordinate 166,138, forward strand.
AGGAACTGTTGGTGGACTCGGTTTGGCCCTGGGAGGGATATAAAGTGTTCACTTAAACTCCCCAGTGGTTCCATTCTTTAATATGTTTCAAAGTGAAGATGCTACCGTATCTACAAAGCGCTCTGCGGCCAGTAAGCATTGCTGAACCTGTTAGACAGTGCATCCTATTTTGCACTGTAGTAACATACCTGATGCACCCTCACACGTCTGCAGACTGTTCTATGATGTTATTCCAGTTACATGTAAATCAACTGGGTTCATCGCAGGCGACTGTAACGACGACGGCAGCAAAGATGATGTTGGCAGCCTGTCAAATGCAAGTCAATGCAGTCACATTCAGCTGCCATCTGTTTTTATTTTGCCGGGGAGAGATTTAAAAAAAAAAAAAAAAAAAAGTTAATTTGGGTGCACGTGCCATTAAAGAGCAGCTGCTGGTGACGTAAAGGTTCTGTTTGTATGTAAATGCTCACGAGACAAGGTGCAAAAAATTTAGTTTGCAATGTAAACGCTGGTGGATAGAAATGTTTGCACAGGGTTTAATAAAGAAGTGCACACATGATGTGTATTTAACACATGTGGACTTTTTCTTTGGTAGATATGCATCCATGCACAATAATTGCTTTAAGCCCACTGCCAGGGAAGGATTTAATTAACTGTCCCCAGTCAGGGCAGATAATTAGTCAATAACACACACACACTCTTTTATGCACACATACAAAACGCCAATATGTTTGCCATCCTCTCACTAATGCTGAGACTAGAATGTCCTGACTTACTTGCTGTTGCAGGAACATAAAGTACAAGACTTGAGTGACACGGCTCAATAGGCAATTACAGAGGAGCATTGAGAAGAGCTGCAGACAGGAAGCGAGCATGGTGCAGGTTCTGTCCGCCTGCAGAGACTCAGTAATGTTGTTGATTTTTTTGTTTAAATTGCTTCATCAGTGCGGCAGTGCGCTGTATGATCTACTCAGCCACACACATGCTCATTCACAGCACAGCAGTAATTATGTTTCCCTCTCTCTGTCTTTTTTTCTTTTGCAGGTTCAAAGTTTGATCTACACACAGGGAAAGGTAAAAAAAAAAACAACACAGCTTACTTCCAAATCTCTGTCTCTGCTCTCTTTTTCCTCTCTGCACGCTGGGGGGATGATTAGCAGGCATTAGACTGTATCTGCAGTTTTGTGTGTTCACGTTGTGTGTGGAGGCATTATTGGGGAGATTTGTGGAGCAGTTTGTGGCTGTTTTCGCCACGCACACATCCGTGCGCATAGTTAGTGCAGCAGGCTGTTGTCCTAATCACAGTGAACATAAAATGTGGATTAGCGGCGTCTTATGGTATCAGTCATAATCACACACAAACACATTCTGAAATACTCCAGCACACAGGCACCTGCTGCAAAAAACTGAAACCAGCACATGTGTTACATCTCCACATGAAGGCCATTTAGCTCGTTTTTTAAAATAAAAATATCCTGATTTGAAGTTCCTTGAAAGGTCCCATGCTGTGTGTGTAGCATGTGGAACTAATGACTCAACAGGACGTTTCTCCGCAGAGGTTTTAATACGAGCACACCAGCAGTTCATTTATCCTGAGATTTATTGTGGTGTTCGTGGTGACGAATCGAGGCCGTTGTGGGTTTTGCCGTCCAGGCAGGGTTTGATCATCATGGCGATGGTGGACCTATGGCTCTTTTTGGTCTATTTCTGGCAGATGGAGTCTGTAACGGTTTATGTCTGCGGCCTTCCCTCTGTAGATCCCAGAGTATTTTAGTCCAGAATAATCCCCACCATCTGCTGTCTCCTCTGCTACATTTTAGCGCTCACTATCTCCTGTCTATCTGTCACTCTACTTTCTTTCCAATTGCATTTCTTTTTTTTCTATATTTTTCTGTGGCCTTTCAGGGCTTTTTATTTTTTATTCGTGCTGCCTCTCTTTTTTTTCCCCCATCCAGGCCTTCAGTCTCTTTCTCTTTACTCCATCCCAGGCGGACTGCTCCTTCTTTCTCGTCGGTTTTAATTTTCTCACTAATTCCTCTGTCTTTCCATCCTCTTTTCCATCATCGCCTCCCCATGACCTTCTCATGCTTCCCTTTAACTTTTCATCTGGATGCTTCTGCGTTCTCCTTCGTGTTCCCTCATTTATCCCTCTCTGTTCCCACACACACACATGACCGGGCCAACCACTCTCCAGTCAAATCCTAATCTGGGCCTCCACAAATTACACCCTCTGGGTTCAAATTGGAAAGTCCTAAAAATCCACTCTATTAGTATTGTGCAGAGCGACTGTTTCATCTGCATTATTCCAGCAAAACTGTTTCTTAAGTTGCACCACCACAGAGTTTGTGTGTAAAGATCGTCACATTATCGCCTTCTTTCAGGCTTGTGATCAACTAAATTCAACCTTAAAGAATACTTCATGTACTTCTCCCAACTCAACTGAATTTTAAATTATGGGCACCCATTATTTTTTATTTTTAAAAATGCATGAACTCACAAAAAGTGATTATTAAAAGTGCAGCTTTTCCTTTTCCCAACGTTGGAGTGGTTGTGCACAATAGGTCTCATTTTCTGTCAAGATTTTTTTTTAACCCTGAACCGGTCAGTGCTCAAGTAGGTTTTCTTAAACGAGACAAGTATGTGAGCAAAAAGTACACAAACCTCAGTACAAGTGACACATCCAGTTAAATGTACTACTTCATGTAAGCAGGACAATATCTGCTCTTATCGTGTGCAGACTCATTCACGCGTTGGACAGGACGCCTACATGGAGTTTTTGTTTCAGACAGTGTTCCTCATCCAGACCTGCTTTAGCACTTAAAAAATTACCGCACCTGCAGAAATCCAACCGACAGTTTCAAGGCAACAAGATGAAAAGCTTTTTTTGTCTCGATCCAACACTTAATACAGTCGCTGATACACATTTTGTACTTTTTATTTTTAAACACCTGAATATGTGAAGTGGATTAAACATGATAGAAACAAATACCAAAGCACAAAGGTAGTAGTTTCAAGGTCAGAGAAAGACTGCGACTGAAATCACAATTGTACAAAATGATCACCTCGTTTGGAGATAATCTGAAATGTGGAAGGCTCTCGTCGTTCCCTCTCAACCCTACTGAGGTGTCCAGGGAGAAGTCACTGGACTCGCAGCTGCTCTGCTCTGATGGGAGCTGAGTGTGTACGACTGCATCTCCTGCTCTTCTCCAGACTGATGCCTTCAGTGAGGCTGAGCTGTTTGTCGAATACGACGGAGAACATGACGACAACGTGCCACTCAGTGCACAGACACGAGAACCGATGTTCTCCACAGACAGAGATTCAGTGTAGTGTGAAGGGCAGAAAGCCAGGTTTGTTCTCCTGCAGAGGTTCAGGTGTTCTGCGTCCCCGGCTGGCTCAGGTACGACTTCAGCACAGTGACTTGGTTGTCGCCATGTACAGCACATCTCAGCACCCCGCTGGGTTAACACGATGGATCAGTGAGCGTGTGTGAAAGTTAAAGCGTAGGACGGAGACGGACTGATCAAAGTGTGGTGACTCCTGTGTCCAGTGGGCATTTGATAAAGCCATAAACAGATATTGATAATACCTCCAAATCATCATGTTTTGGCTGGACTGCTAATGACGTCACAAAACCATGCAGTGCACATGTACATGCACACGTACACGGCCACACATCCTCGTCATCTGACCTAAATCCATCAGCGCTAGCAGTCACAACCTCCTTTCCCTCAGTTCTCCCCTTTCCTGCTTCCTCCTCTCACTCGTTCCCATCCAGTCTCCACTGTGGGACGTTTCCTGTGCTCGCTCTTCTCCAGTGACCAGGATGTAGATGACTGAGTGGTGGAGCTTAACGTACAGCTGTTCATCTCTCTAACGTGAACTCCCTTCACTCCACTGAGGCCGACTCGTCCATCAGTTCTTACAGTGACGGCAGACTGTTGGATAAAAGCAGAGAGCAGAAGATATGTGATGGTAAAGATGAGGCTCCTGGAGATATTTGTCTTGCTTAGCTCCCGAAAACACACCAAGACTGTGTGATTCGGTTGTGCCTGACAGTTTGATTGCCAGCTGGGCCATTTATGCTAAAACTGCATGTCTCTCCGCTGCTGTAAATTGCTTTGGATTGCTGTTAATAGCTACTTTTTGTCATTTCCCTGCGAGACCAATATTTAAATCTGCCATGATGTCATTCTTCTGTTGCTCTTTTATCCTCGCTGCCGCAGTGTGTTTCTTGGATTACTGAATCTGAGCATCGTGCGGCACTCTAAGAATGCCAGTAATGAATATAAGTCATGCAATCTGCTTGACTATTCAAAGTGCTCCTAATTGAAATGCTGAAAAGACAGCTCTGGCTAATCAGCTTAGAGATGTAGTCCACAGTTGACAGATAATAAAGAGGATCTTAGTGCTGAAGAGTCTGCTACCACCCCTGTAATGAGGGTTCATATACCGTCATCTGGGGACAATGGAGGGACGGGGAAGTTAGGAGCTGAAGTGGGAGGCTGGAGACGTGAAAGGAGGATGAAGAGGTGGCTCCCATTGTTCAGAGAGAGGGTTGGAAAAGGAGAAACCTCACATCAGTGGGGCTGAGCAGCTACTGCAGCGTGAAAGTTTGATTTAAAGGATTAGATTGAGGCAACGAGGTGAGCTCATGTCGGACCTCAGATTGAGAGCAGGCGTGTGACCCGACGGATGTATGTGCCGAGGCGATGCAGCAAAGTTTAGAGCCGCTAATATTTATAACGCAGTGTTTGAAAATCACTTCCTGTGATGAACCCACAGAGAATGTTCACCCTCCTCTGTTGCTCCCCTCAGCTTTACCAAGACAGTTTAATTCCCAGGACATCAGATACTGCCATTATGTCAAAGCTGCTGCCTTCTCAAAGACATGCACAAGGTGTCCTCTGGCGTCAGAGCCAAACCCATCAGAGTCTGACGGTTAGGCGTTCTTCTTTTGAAGAGAGCCTCGTCAGGACGTTGGAGGGGAGGTGATAGTGGAGGTCACAGGACTTTCTCCAGGACACTGAGGTTCATGTCCCATGTCTCAGCGTTACCGTTACGCTTAGAAAAGATCTTGGTTTGGGTTAAATACACACTTTCTCAACACACAGTACCAGAGAAGGGTTCGGGATGTGTATCGGTCTGTTTGACGACCCTCCATGTTGAAATGATGCTAAACGCTACACATTTAGTTCAAATGTGACCCCCTGTGGTCCTGACAGAATGACCGCATGTGAGCGGTTGGCAGTGAGACCGGCTCGCTTCGCTCTGTGCTTAGCTGTCTGACCCACAGCTTCACTGTGTGGGCCACTCTGGCTGCTTTCTGTTTATAATGAGCAGAACTCTAAAACCTGCAACCTGCCCCACAGCAAACAGCAGACAAACACGTTCTTTGACTATCCAGTGGAGCCTTAGCAGCTAAATACCCAGATGCTTCCCTCAGGAGACCAGACCTGAGCTGAGGCTCTACCTTTCAGACAGCTGCATCAGTTAACCCTTGACCTTCAGTTCATAGGGCCCAAATGTGTTATTTCTGTATTCAATTTTAAGTTGATATTAACAGAAGATGACACATTTGGGCTTTAAGTGTAAAAATATATTGTTTTAAATATGTGTTATATTACACAGTTATTATTTATTGGGTTAACCTCCCATGAACATGTCCAGTCCAGTATGGTGACAGATAGAACAGGGAGGACTTGACAGGTTTAGTCACATCTGTACTGTACACTGGTAAAAACAAAGGTTTTAGGTCATCATCAGTCCATATTATCCTGCTCTGCTGATAGCACAAAGACTCTCACAGCACGAGCTCCTGCAGGTAGCTGGATGCTGATACGTTGAGGAGCCTGCGGTCTGTTTGTGACGCTGCAGCGAGTACAGTTTTTATCCCAGAGTATCACAGAGCTAACATGCTAACACTCTGTCACTCACCTCCCTCCACTCTCACTCTGTCACATGCTCCCGCTGACCCTCCACCTTCACCTCAACACACAGGCCTGTTTACGAGGCAGCCGGAGGTCAGGACTGTGCGGTATGAGAGGAATGACAGGATGCATGACACCTTTCCTCGAAGCTCACGGCCGTCCTGAGGGAGGGCTGCTGCCACGCTGTGACTTACACCTGATGGAGCCTCCAGGCTTCAGTGTGGCTGAGCCTCCAGTTCACACTGAAAATTAATCAATTATTATGTTTGTGCTTGTTTTTGATCATAATTAGTAAATGTTCAGTGACATTAACTGGCCATTACTGAGTTCATCTGATTTCATCTCAAAATGTTTTGTGCCTTTTTAAAGTAAATCCATATTTTTGTGTTTTAACTCCAAGCAGCTTCTTGGTGTTTTCCATTTGAACTCACTGTGGGTTCATTGTTTGTGAGAGGTGTCACCAGTACTGGAGGAAAACACACACATATGTAGATATTTCACGACTGACATTTTAAATTTGTGTGCATAGTTTTCTCTAATCTGCTCTGTGTAAACAGTCAGAAGTTTAGCCAAAAGTCCTTAAATCTGTTATCGCTGTTGGTCACAGTTAAGTCAGTCGCGGCTTCTAAGGTGTGTGAGAGATGCAGGAGAGTTTTATTTTAGGATTACAATTTTTGCGATATTGAATAAAGTGATTGCGATGAAATGTCACAACCTCAAACGGGCAGTCACACCACTTTTTAAACGCAGTCCGCCTTTCGTAGCCTCCTGCAGGGCTCAGAGGGTTAACTGACCCCTGACCTGCTGTCATTTTGCTAAAGTGGCCCCGAAGCGAAGCAGGTTGAGCGTTTTCTTTTCTTAGAGTCACAAATAAGCCTCGCTCTTCTTACCTTTCATCGGGCAATTCGGAAGAATGTATTTTATAATCCCATTAAAGATGAAAGTTGAAACAAACACCACCTCGAATTAACAGTGCGTGCCGCGTTGTTATTGAGAGGCCTCTGTGTGATCAGATGTCCACTTTAAATTAACCTGCCCTTGCAACGTCTCATAGTTGGCACCGCACCCAAGCTCCCAAGAACATTGTTTTCTAGATGTACTAGATGTCATCTCTGCCCTCTGTGTCCTGAAATATGAGGACTTTTCCTCCACATGCAGGAAAACCTTTGGGCAGCTGTCTCATCAGGACCACAGGTAGAGAGCTTAAAGGTGTAGTTTAACAAATCTGTTTTTTCTCTTTCTTCTTGAGAGTTAGATGAGATCTTTAGCAGGCTCATCAAACAGTAACAGCTGGAAACAGGGAAGCAGATACAGGGCCAGTTAGCAAATCTGCCGACATATTTATGAAATAAAGACTTCATAACTCCATTTTTGTAAATTTTCAGGAAACTTATTTTGTTGTTGTTTGCTTCAGATAACATCAATCAAACTAAAGCTGAGTGGATTTGACTCAGTAGAAATGACAGCAATAGACATAACTGAAGTTTGATTGGTGTTGTTTCAGGTAGACAATGAAAAAGTGGGTTTTCTGAAGGTTTGTGAAGATGGAGTTATCTGTTTTTGCAAATGAACTCTTCAAATAAAGAAATAAATTGGCATGTTACCACTTGTAAATGGACAATTGTTCCTTTTACACTTTGCTTTGACGCTCTGAGTGTCACCGATCACCCCGTGCAGGCTAACCATCGGCCAGGAAGTGACTAAATGTCAGAGTATTCCCATAAACAACCACAGAATCGAACCCTGAGCTGAAGAAGTTGGATGCAACTCTCAGCTCTCCCCAGTAATCTCTGCTGGCTGTCTCAGCTCTGCCCTCCAGCCACAGTCAGGTCCACTTCCTCTCCACCAGAGTGAGGCGGGCAGATGCCAGCCACAGGAGCAGAAGAAAAAGGGCGCTCCTCATTAACGCCAACAACACCCACATTAATCATCACACCTTTAAGTATCTCAGACCTGCAGGATATAAACTGTGAGTTCGGTTCAGAGGCGAGCAGCAAATTGGTGCGGACTAAACGTTATATAGGCCACAACAGCAGCCGAGTGTTCGTCTGCAACGAGGTCGGTCTGTTTGAACCTCTCAGGATCCGTGCGACGGTTCTTTGTTTAATTAGCACCACAGAATGAATCAAATGGAAAAACAGGCTTGAAACTTAATTACACATTTATTTCACTACCTAAAAAAATACATAATGTTTGTATAATTTTTAATTGTCCACATTTGAGCTGTTGCCTCAGAACTAGCCTCACGTAGCCACGCCTGCACGTCCCGGTCTGATTACGCCTCAGTATCATTCTGCTGTAGCTGAATACAAACACTCTGGCTTGTTTGGGTTTCTTTAAAGCAATCAGAGGAGTCCTGGGTGGCGTTTAGTCCAGGACACGATGGAAGCAGATTGTTTGTACACAGGGAAGGAAAAGAAGAGCCTTACTGCACAACCAGATCTGTAGCAGCGTTCTGGAGGTGGTTGTTGTTGTTCTCCGTAGGATGGTCCGGAACAGTTTGAAAATAGGCAAAAGTCATGTGACATTTGATGCTCTGCTCAATCTGAACAACAGCAGCAATAAAACACGGTGACTTGTGTATATGAGTAATGTCCACATGCGTCTAATGGTACAGTCCAACCACAACAAATTAAGCTGAGAGACAGCTATCCATTTATGAAGTAGTGGAAAACAAAAAAATAAAAGTGTCAGCCTTTCTTTCTCTCCTCCAAGCCCACGTTGTTTCACTTACATATGCATCTGTTCAGAAGCTCAGCGATACAGAACCAGCAGTCAACAGGATTTGGGTCATTTTTTTTTCCTGATGGGATAATTTTTAGGGTGCTACGTTTCACATTGTGATATTTTTGAAATCCCAACCTGAGCTGTGTGAGTGAGGGAGACATTGTGAGTAAGCATGAGGTCAAACCCCGAGGCTTGGCAGTGGTTAGTGTCAGGCAGCTAATTTAGAAAGTGTTGTGTCGGAGTAATAGGAGCTGAGAGGAAACTCCTCGTACACAGAGCGGAGAGAGGCTGCCTGCCTCTCTGACTGACTAACTACTGCCACTATACACTGGACCATGTGCCTCAGCGGCACACAATTTATTCTGAACAAGTGAATGGGAAAAAAAAAAAGACTTTTCTGGAAAGACGGGAGATTTATAAGGACAGACGCCAGATGGAGAGAGAATCTGAGAGTTTGGGGAGGTGGGGCTGGAGGAGGGGAGCTGAAAGTTAGTCTGTGATTGACAGAGAGAGGAAGGCAAGAGGAAGAGCAGCTGTCCTCAGATGTCAGTCTCTGAGGGCTCAACAAGGAGACGTCTTTTAAGTTTCTCAACCTTGGCATTTGGACACCAAGAGCAGAAGCATGAAAACAGAACCCTGAAATAAACTGGGATGGAGAGTGTTCCTTGACATCTGTCTGATTCTGAATAAATATGTTTAAGTGGGAGATTTTCTCAGCGTGCAGTCACCTGACCCGCCGCTGAGCATGTCGAGGAGCTTCACATCCCACTAGACCCGTTTAAAACCGATTATTGCATAATTTGAGAAACACAAAGGTGACCAGGGGATGAGCCAGTCTTCTCATTGATTGACCTTTTGGAAATAAAGAAGGTTTTTGTGTGCCAGGAGCCAGCAGAGCACCGTGATCCACACTCCGGCCTCCTAGAGCGATTGTCATAATCACAGGAGCCCCGATGAGGACTCAGCTGCAGCCGCTATTGATTTCTGCTCAGTCTCGATTGTAGTTTTGGCACACAGGGCGACGACTACATCACGGCAGTCTGTTAACTCTGCAGCACCGCTGGGACGCGAGGAAAAGGCCCGTGGACCATCCATCTTCTCCGGACTCGCTGCTGCTGATTTGATTTCTTGTCCTTGCCGCCCTTCGTCTGCCCGTGCGGCGGCGTGTCCTAATGCTCTGTCATATTAGCGAGGAGCACCGATTGCTAACACAAACACAAACGGCTCGCTGCCCCATCGATTATCAGGCTGTTTGTTTTGGGCATGATTTGGACCGTGATGCGGCGCTCATGCATTATGCAGAAAATATTGCACTCTTCGCCGCAGGAGAAAAGCAATAAACGTCCCGCTACCGTACGTTATTCAGGGAAAATTAAAGGAAAGTAATGTGCTCGCTGAGCTCCCGCCGACGGATAACGTCGTTTCCCAGTTATTGTTTTCTGATAATAGCACTCGTGGACATCGTTGCAGTCACTGCCGCGATGACTTACGTGGTTTCCAATGAGATGTTTAAATGTTATCAAAGGCAGATGTATCGATGAAATATTCCGTTTAAATCAAGCAGCACCACCCCCTCTTTGAATATCAATGTGAATAACTGAATTTTGAGGTGAGGTCTTTTTTATGTGTGCATCTGCTTGCCTGTCATATCTGAGCTCATCTCCTACACAGGAACTCATTACTCAGCATGGCAGCAATCTTGTTTCTAATTTTTTTTTTTTTAGGTGAAGGCCACTGGATATATTTTATTTACACCTCTGTGAATTATTCAGATGAAGTGTTTCTAGATGGAGCTAGCTAGCTAACCGTCCTACGTCTATGAATGGCTGAGTTAGTCTAACGATCCTCGTCTCTGCCGTAGTGTATTAGTGCGTGCCTGCAGGCTTTAACGGAGCTCGCTGCTCATCAGAGAGTTTCTCCGCAAGTGTGAGGATTCTCTCTCAGCGGAAAGTTTCTGAGCTGCAGCTTGCACCGGGGGGATGAGGTTCGGCCTCTCGCTAATGTTCCACATTCAACTCCCCAGGTGTGCCGGTGTGGCGTGTGCTTGCTAGAGTGCACATCAATCATGTACAGCTTGTATCTGCAGCTTCATCCTGCGTCCTGCTATCTTCTCCGTGCTTCCTCTTTCTTTTTGCAGAGTAATCCCTCCCTGCGTTTCTTTTCATCTCAGCCACACTTCATTCCGTCTCCTCATCCCTCACTCCTTCCTCCTCCTGCCTTCTTTATCCACGTCTTCATCTCTGCTTTGAAGTGACCACGAGGCGAATCCTATCAAAAGCAGCTTCATCAGGCCCCTCAGCCTTTTCCCGGGAGTGTGTTCTTGTGTGTGTGTTGTGAACAAGGTGTGTTTGTCTCCAACGGATCTCTCTTCCAGGGAATCCGACCTGTCAGCGCTGACAGGATGTTCAAACAATATCCACTTTAGAAATGTCTGACTTCAGGCAGCAGCCGTGTTGCAGATTGAGAGGAAATGAAATTTTTGCAGTGCAGGAAAGATTCAGCGGAATTCTTTTGAAACTAAACTGTTAGATGTATAGTTTTCCTTCTTCGCTTTTGTCTTGTAGTCGAACTGCTCGGCTTGGACTTGGGCCAGCTGCAACTGGGTCTCCAAAAACAGCAGTCATCAGTCGCTCAGCGCCGGCTGCCTCCTTCCTCCTTCCCCCCAACACACACACACACACACACACACACACACACACTCTGGCCCTCCTTATTCTCCTCTCCAAGCCTCCAAAATTCCCGTCTTACTTCCTCTGATCTTCTGAACATCAATCCCTCATTCCTCAGAGCGAAAAACGAGGGGAAGGGAGACGACAGAAATGAGATGACAGATTACCTGCTATATATAGAGCCGGTCTTACGCCGCTTTCCTTATTCATCTTCTCCGCGCGCCCTCAAGACATTGGATACACCTTTTGGTTTTGCGACCGGCAATGCAAATAGACTCTCTCCCTCATCACAGAGCTCTCCACGCTCAGCGGCTCGGGGCTCGTGTTTTCTTCCTAAACGGACCTCGTGGTGAGAATGTGGCAGCAGAACGCTCTGACAGACTCTCGGGTTCATTCGCAGATGGCCTTTATGATGTGGTAGCAAACCCCCGTTATTTGTCTTCTCATTAAAAATACGACACGATCTCATTTGCTCAGCCAGTGAAAAGAAACAAAACAGAGATTGGCATTATTTTATGTTGGAGGAGGCACTGAAGTCACACATCCGTCTCTGTCTAATCTAACTCCTGTAACCACACAACATATCCCACTGAATAAAACACATTACAGAGCCAACTTCTGCTTCTGTTCATTAACTCACTAATTGCGTCTGCTGTTAGAAGTATATTTCAATATTAAACTTAAATGCAGAAGTTCCAGCATGTTCAGTATCGAATAAACAAAAAAGGAAAGATCTGTGACATTACAATAAATTTACAAATGCACTTCAACACTCTTTTGATGTAAAAAAAAAAAAAAATCCAAAATGGAAATTTCCCTTCGCCCCAGGAAACAACAACAACAACAACAACAACAACCTCCAGGCAGCAAACGGCTGAAAATAGAAGTGAAAGTTTTCAGGATGTGGTTGTTCGGTGAGGCTGGTCTGCTCGTGTCTTTCGCTGGATTATCTTTTTGAATGAACGCCGTCTGCTGCTTAGCCCCGCCCACCACGGCTGTGATTGACTTAAAGGAGTACAGAGAGCGTTTCCCTCCAGCAGCATGATGGCGTGGTGCATCCTGACCATTATGGTCTGCTAAGCGAGACTAATAGACCAGTAACATACTTATCTGTCCAGAAAGATGCAGATAACCCGTCCAGCATCCTCTGTCCTATATGGTCCATCTGTCTAAGTGCTCCTATACACCGTCATACAGCAGATTTACCGTCTCTTGGCTCTGGGCAGCAATATCGTAAAGTATGGATTAGAACCACAGTAAAAGGCCACACATAATCTCACTGTCTTGCTTTTTTTTTTTTTTTTTAATTCTTACTCTTTTGTGCTTTCTCTGCCTCCTCCGTCTGCTGAGATTTAACCCGTTGATGCGCTGAACGTTACGCACCATTGGTCTGTGTTCTTACCTGTATTCATATAAAGTCCCACGTTGTGCCACTTTCCAGCAAATGAATGAACGTCTTTCGGTTTAAATGCTGCAGTGATGGTAGATTTATCAGTCACTGCCCAGCCCCTGGTTCTACTCCTGCTGTCCTCCAGGAAGAAAACTCTCTCTGGTTCTGTGATTGGCAGCACAAAGTGAAGCTTTTGAGTGAAGGGAGTGTGCAAGACCAAGGCTCTCTATCGCTTCTAGCTTTCTTCCTGTGAGGGCCAGTCTTTTTCCTGATCAGTGGCATTGTACATCCCATATGCAGATAATAAATAGGTGGACTAAGCTGCAGCAGCTGGTCAGATCTGTAACGGCGAGCAGCAGCTGCCGTCACAACTGAAAAGACTCCACAAGACTGAACGTGACGATGTAGAGAAAGTGTCCAACAAGGACAACGCTCACCTGGCTGGTTTATGTGGGCTGTCTGCAGGTGAGGATGAGGATGGTGGTGAAGAGGCAGAGGCTGAGCAGAGCAGGGCTTTGTCATGCTTACATGCTACATGTTTGCTGACCTCAGGGACTCGATGGTAGAGTCCTGTCGCAGGTTTAACTGCCAGACTCGGAGAACTCCTCTAAAGCGTTGCATCCTATAAACCTACGAGGCCGATGATGTTTGATATCCAGCCCAGCGATAACAATAATTAGTGAAATACCTGCTCTACAAGCTGCACAAGCAGGTGAACACGGCTGTGAACAAGAGAGGGAAGCTGGAGGAGGAGGAGGGAGCAGGAACCAGCACAGATCCAATTAGAGCTTCTCCACTGATGTTATTGTGTGACTGAGAGATAAATTAGAGCACAATCCATCATTCATACCACACAGACCGCAACGTTTTACTCACATTATCAATCGCTGCATTACAAAAAAAATAAATGAATGGAAATAACAGTTCTAGAAAAAAACACACCAGCTGTTTAGTGAAGTTAGGTGTCGGGTGAGAACCGTGGATTTGTTCATTTTACTTCCCCTCAGACAAACAATACCAATTAACAGGTTTTTGATTTGGCGCTTCTTTTACACACCTGTTGTCTCAGTGCCAGTGTGGTGCATCTATCTGGAGCCACTAGACAGCATGTTCTTCTGCTGCTGTTTGCTGCCAGTCTGCATTGCTTTGCTGTGTTTGACAACCACTACTGCATCTGCAAATGCTCCAACAGGAAAACATGATTTCATGGTGAAATACATTCACAGAATACACCGTTTGACGGCTTGTTATGGCTAAACAGTTCCAAGGAGCTTTGCGTGTCACAGTGTCTCACGTTAGATTCATTTTCTGTATTTTCTGCCGTTTGTTTGACTTTCTGTCCGTCATGAGAACCTTTTTAATCTGTCGCAGTGATCCTCTACATCACAACCTGTTGGTGTAGCAGCATAATAGCATTAGGTACTATTTGGTACGCTTGCTGTAAAAAAAAAAAAAAAAAAAAAGGGAAGTTGGCCAGAGGTTAAACACAGTCAAACAAACAAATGGTTTGTTTAGCGGTTGCAGCCAGAGGCCTGAGTAGCTGCTTTAAATGTAAAACCTTTGTTTTGGTGAATAACAAAGCAAATAAGAGCTGTCACTTACACAGTTGTACACAAGACTCAGTGCATATTCATTCATTCTAAATTATGCTCTCTCTCTCGTGCACGCTTGCCTTCTGCTTCTTTCATCTTCTGTCTTGCTCATCAGCATCTCATCAGCATAGTGCTGGCGTTCTTCTTCATCTGTCACTGTGAAGAGCTACTCTCCCTTCACATCACCGTTACTTTAATCTTCACAGCAGAGAGGAGGGAGAAGGAGGGAAAGAAAGGCTGAGGTAAAGGTGCAGGCTCCCTCTGGGTTACAATTTATATTATCACGTGTATTTACATTAGGTCCAACAGTAAGGCTTCGTCTGCAGCCGTCAACCTCTCCACCTCTGACTCTGAAAATGAATTAAGATTCTGCATCTCCAATTGGATTTTTCTCTCTTCTACTCCTCATGTCTTTGCCAGTAGCATAATTTTTTCACTTTTTTTTTTTTAAGAAGAGACGCAAAAATATGTGCCAGCGAGGGCAGGGAGAGACAAATTGGAGCCGTGAAACTATTCCTTTTCATGCTGAGAGGGGAAGGAGCGCTCTGTTAGCCTAGCTGACATTCCACTTAATTTGATTCATTACTGCGTGGTGACGCTATTGTCGCCACATGCAGGGAACTGGGCCAGTTGTAGAGCCTTGAAACCTCCTGATGGAGGAGGGTTCAACCAACACGCCACCATCAAATATGAATCAAGCCCAAGTGGCGTCGCTTTTTCCAGGCCACGGTGTGAACGGCAAATTGTCTTTACCAAAATTTGCCACCATATTTGTGGGCCAATTGTGAAAACAAATCGTTAGTAGTGATTCAATCCACCCAGAACCAAGCCCATGGGGTTCATAAAGGTGGACGTGAACACCTGTTGTCCCAGTTGGTCCACATGGAGAAGGTTCAGTGTTGAGGAGCAAACATGGTTTCTGCAGTCGGACGTCTTGAAGCTGCTTCAGGGTTGGAGCTGCACATACTGCCATTTAGAGGACAGCGCTTGTTGTTTTTGTCAAAAACATGACATGAAATCTTTAAATTTAGGCAAAAAAATACACACTGATCAGGTAGAACATTAAATCTACGTGTCTACTGTTATGTAGGGTTAGGGTCAGGACCCCACTGTGACGCTGAAACAGCTTTGGTCCGACCTTCTAGTCGTCCTGTTGCGTCTGGCAGTGTTTCCTTTGGGTCCTGAGGGTTGAGGGGGCCCTCTGTGGACTGGACTCTGATTGGGTGTCTAAGCAATGTTCCACATTAAGCCCAGAACCCAACAGGATGATTCAAGATAGTTAACGTGGTTTTAATGTTGTGGCTGACCGCTGTAACGTCTGGCTGTGGATTTTAAGTTTTACTCACACAGAAATAAACGGCTCATTTGTTGCAGGTAGTTTCACACATTTGATGCCCTAGTTGAGCATTTATGTCAGCAGAGGACAAATGACTTATTTTTTAGCAGGATGAAGAGGAGAGAGATATACGAGGCATTCGCTACACTGACAGCACTTATTATTGGATCAGTTAGTGAGATATTGTAATAGCCTTATTGTCATTATGCTCGAATTAAACCAAATGTGCTGCAACTATCTAATTAAAAAAAACAGCAACAACTAATTAAGAGTAAAACTTTATGAATATGACCAGACTTTCATGGTTGTGCAGCGATTGAACAGAAGAACTAGACGCCCATGTGGACCCTCCGTGGACACGGTTCCAGTTCTGCACGACGGACAATATGTTCAGTGGAGATGACGGAGCAGAGCAACAATATGTGGCTGTGATTTCACTGACATATGAAGGGGCTCAGATGGAGAGCAAAGCACAATCTGTCTGGGTGACTTGCTGTCGTATGACTCATGCAGCACGCGTACAGTACGGACAACTGGTCGCTGGGAGGTTTGGCCGCTACAAGTCGCTCTCTGCTGCCGCTAGTAGTTCAATACACTGATTAATGGTTGGTGTTGCTCCAGACCGTCATCACGTGAAGTCGTTTTTATTTTGAAGCATCTTTCTCTGTTTGAAAGACACATTGTTGGATGTAATGTCAGCTACCTTGAGGCTGGTGTAATGGAAGACTGTCCCCACTGTACGCATCCAGGAGACTCATGTCATTGTTATGCTTTGCAGCGCTCCGGTTATTCAGGGAGCCGTGGGGAGCGGCTCCTTACTGAGAGAGCCACACATCACACGGGCTCCACTGCCACAGATATGTAGGATTTTATTTCTATAAAATAAACCGTATGAATTGTATTAGCATACTAATCAGAAACCCGCCCCCGGCTCTTTATATCAGTAAAAACATGCATTTAAATGAGTAATTATGGTATCATTTGTTGGCCAGAGCCGTGTAAAGACTCCCCTGTCCTGGTGGACTACCTACATTTAACGTGACACCAGTAATGTGTATAAACTGTCTAGTTGTGCAGTAAGCATTGCTGACAAATGTCTGAAGGAGAACAATAAAGAACGGGCTTTTATGTTCAGAGGAACCCATTATTTTAAACCATCAACATCCGGCTGAGTTCTGTTTTATCTGTGATGGTTCCTCCTTAATGATTGCTACACAGTGGGCTGCTGTTTCCTGCTGCTGACAAACTACATATCGTTTCAGGCGTTAAAACAAAGACGTGTTTGTCCACAGACTGTTCAAGGGTTGAGTTGAGGCTTGGCTTTTTTTTCTACAAACATTCATCTGCTCATTTTAAACAAAACCACTACTGCCCCGTGTTGTGCAGCTTTGCAGAGCAGGTTCTTGAGGGTATCTTCAAGGTTTTGGTGTTGCTGTGCATCTCTATTCTAATACTCTGGAGTGGAGAGAAAAATAAGATCACGGGAAGGCAAAGCTGCCCAGAGCCTCTGGATGGATCTGAAACCTCCTCTATGTCGGAGGAAGATCATTGTGATTGGCGTGCAGAGACTACATTCATTCATCATGCTACGCTTTCATACATCGCCACAAGTGATTTTAAACCTAGCCATCCACCAACTCCATCTCCCAAGCCCCCGCTTTCCTCTGCTATAAATCATCATCTGGCTACAGGCCGCTGGGTGCTGAGCAAGGTGACACTCCACCCTGCTGCCGACACCACTGGAGGTGGGAAGAAGAGAGAGCGAGAGGAAGAGGAAGGCAGGAGGGAAGGAGGGAGGGAAGGCCAAGAGGTTGAGAAGAGGGAGGCGAGATGGAGTGAGGGAGGGGGAGCGCATGCATCTCCTCGGCTATCGCAGTGGGAGGGAAATCTTTGATGTAAACTCTATTAGTATTTGGCGTGTAAAGACACAGCTCGGACGAGAGTGAAGCCCAGCTGCTTCACAGCGCCACAAGAGTCAATCCTGGCCGGAAATTCAGGCACACGAGAGATCATAGCCTCGCAGAATTGTTGCTCAGTTGTGAACAACACAGTGCAAAAGTTTTAGGCACGTTGGGGGTTTAGATTTTCATCCATCATGTAACACCCTCAGGGAGGCGTCGGATCGATCCGCAGCTCATTCCTCAGCGCGGCAACGAGGTCAAGAAACAGCCAGAGTCACAAACAACTTTCTCCAGTGTCAAGATGAACAAGGAGTCCTTCAGAGATGGGAGCTGATGACTCCTACAGAACCCGATCTCAACCTGCTGAAACCTGCCGTGCGGAGGAGGGTTGATGTAAAGGGTGGATGGACTGAACTGTACATGGCAGCTGGAGGTTTTATTCTGCGAGTCCAAACCGCAAAAATTGCTTTATGTACCTGTCTACAGATTGAAGAACTGAAAGAGATTAACTCAGTTATTTAATCCTGGTGTATTGTCGTATAGAAACGTCTACAGATGTATAGCTTCAATAGCTGCATTTTTATAGATAGATAGTCCAACATCCCAAACATCTGAATGTTTATGGAAGAAACTGTTGAATTGTTGTCTCATGTGTCCTAAAGCTGGTTATCTTCGCTTAAACAAACAGAAGCAGCAGTAAACAGCTGGCCTGACTCAAACAGATCTTCTTTAACCTTCAGGAGGAGTCGGACTGGCTCTTTCCCACCTGCTCTGAGCTTGTATGCTATATAAAAGAGCCTGCATCATGCACAGTTCATTCAGGGGCCTGCTGATGTGTTCACCTGCTTAACATCATTGGACTCCTTCTGTACATTGCTGCGACGCCTCTTGCTGCATTTCTAGCCTCTTTAGGGCCTCACCATGAGGAGCCAGTCTTTTCTGACTGGTCAGCTGTTCTGATGCTGGTGAGGTAAGCAGCTTGGGTCCATGTCAGAACCAAAGATCCATGAGTGCCGCTCTAATGAAGAGATGATGGAGGACTGCCTGTACGTTGCTCATTGTTTATTTGAGCTTGTGTCAGATTAGCCAGAATAGCGACGTAGTAGGACGTCCTGGTGTTTATAACCTGGATGTTAAAACACACCCTGAGCTACATGGTGATGTAAATATGGACCAGAGAGAAGTCTGGACCTCCAGTGAGCACTTTTATGCAGATAAGAGCAGTGATTTGGGCCAAAGAATTACTGCCTTCAGCGTGGACTTCAGGATTTGTGAGGTTGCTGATGTTTTTCAGTAAAGGAAAGGGAAAAAAAGATAACGTGGGCTCCTTAAGCGAACCACTTGCTGGCTTCCCCCCATGTTCACCACATGAGAGTAGTAGGAAGCCTCTCATTAATGTTAAACTTTGGTTAAATTATATCCTCGTTCAATCTTCCTTCAGCAAACCCAAACACACCGAAGCCTCTGAGCGTGTTTACCTGAGAACCAGCGCACTCCTTTAGTCATTCAGGGATGAGGCGTGCTCAGAAAGTCAGATCGGAAACTCAGAGAAATGCTTTGCTCACTGTTATTTTCTTGCTTAACTTAGCAACTTAAAAACTCCGTGAATGTCTGTACTTAGAAAGACATATTTTTAGTTTAATGAAGAACAAAAAAGGAGGGCGGCAGAGAGGAAGGACTGGCGTAGGAGGTGAGTGTGTGTGCAGCGTGATGAGCACATCAGTCACACAGGAGGCCGACGGGTTTAACTGTAAGCCGCTGGAGCGTGAACACTGTACGTTTGTGTGTGTGCAGGTCCGTCCTCTGGCTGCAGACTGTTGGTTTATTATAAATACGGAGTTTCACGAGGGGATCTCATTTTGATCTGCAAGACAGTGGCTTGTGAGGAGCAGCTTTTTATTTGCCTGCAACAATACCGGTGATTTATGCTGCCTTCATTAATCAGCTCTCAAATGTAATGAGCTCATCCAAGTGGGAGCAGAAGGTTATGATAGCAGCTTAACAGGGAGTTGGCTCACTTAACCTGGGCTGCAGTGGATCTTATTTTATGTGGGATGGTATAGACAGAAAATCAAATTTTATTTAATTAATCACCAACTGAGCTTTAATGACCCCTGTGTATTTGGACTATAGCAGCGCCGCTGCCAGCGCTCGGCACAGTCGGACTGCTCGTTACCGCTTGCATCACATTGTCTCATTCAAACACAGATGAAGCCATTTACAGTCTCGCGTTCATCACTTCTCCAACTGAAATGAAGCAGGCAGGCTGGCTGTAATGGTATGAGATTGACCCAGCTGGCTCAGTGGGGAAGGTTCAATACCGCCACGCTTTTATTTCCCAGTTTATGAAAGAGAAGCAGGGGAAGGTGAAGTTAGCCATTCATCAGCCCTCAATGGTAACGATGCAGCCCTTGTGCGGCGTTATGAGAGCCGCAGCAGGAGCGAGAAACGAGAGACAATCCAGGTTGTTCCTCCCCTGTTTCCTCTACAGCAGTAATGGCATGTGGAGGCTGCAGGCTTGAGGGGGTCTCAGCCACGTTGTCGGGCGTCTCTATGGAGCCAGAAGTCAGAACAAAGGGGAGCACTGTGTCATTTGCTGCTTCTACAAATCACAGACAGACCACTGAGTCAGTGGATGCAGGCTGTTGCATCTATGAGCCTGTACACAGATACCAGTACATGTATACTGCAGATACTGAAGCCATAACTGTCGTATTTTGAACAGCAATCGTTGGTGAACAGAAAAAAACCAAATAGTATCAGCCCCTATAGATTCTTTTGATGTTATATTAGATAGTGAGACAGTGGACATAGTATATTTAAACTGTGCAGTAACTCGTGATTTTTTTTCTTTTTCATTTTGGAGATATTCGTGGTTGAAGCTGCTGCCCTGATTGGTTCCCTGAGGGGGAAATTAATGCACCTCCTCTGCGGAAGTTCAACCACAATGTGTCTCTGGTTCAAATGCAAATCACTCTACACTGATTGCTGTATTTTTTTTTGGAGGGACAGCGAGCCCTCCTCCTCCTCCTGCTCCTGCTCCTACTGCTTCTGCTCCTCCTCCTGCCCCTGCCCCTGTTCCTCCTGCTCCTCCTGCTCCTGCCTCCCCCTGCAGCACTTGTGTTGCCACAGACCAATGCAGACACACAGACGGCGTGTGAGCAGTGATTTCCTGATGTCAGCCACAGATGGCCTGTGCCATGCCAGATTAATGCTGATATTGGGAGGGCAAAAAAAATACACGCAGCGTCTGACACAAAATCAAGTTCACACTGAAAGCAAAGTGCAGATTTGAAGCTACATCACAGTAATTGTCTTCACTGCTGAGGTTGATTCATGTCAGAGTCGTGTGTTGTGTGTAAGTGTTGTGGTTTTCCAGTCGGCTCGCTGTGTTGCGATGAAAGAATCTGGAGAGGAGCAGCTTAAGATGGAAAGATGTTTTGTTTTGTTGTTTGCAAGCTCAGCATCACCTCATGCACCGGTTTCTGCTCACACATTGGGTGGTGGATTACCATGAAGTCCTCGTTTGCCCCCCACTACAACTGAACCGCTGGTTAATAATATACAACACCGGCACTGAGGCTGTTGTCTGCTGCATTACAGGCTTTTGATGGCACGTTTTCTCACTCACAGATCTCTTGTTAGCCGCAGAAAGAGAGCGATGCTGCCACCGACATGAACACACACAGTTGTCTGTCTCGCTGCAGGCGTTTCTTCTGCTCGGTTTGCAGTGCTTGTCCTCTTGTTGGCTAAATGGCTGTGGGTAGCCTCTCCGCTTCGCGCTGTGATAGCAACACTTAGCCGTCCCTCCAGTCAGACTGGCCTCCTCCATTGTTCAGCTGTGACGCTGCTTCCATTCGCTCCGGCATGTTTTTGATTATGAAGACAAAGAATCAGACCAAAGCCAGTTTCTCACGCTGCAGATGTGACGTTACAGATGCAGGAATCTGCCACCTACACACCCACGGACACACACTCGGGATGGTAATCCTCACCTTCACTGTTTTTCACCGTCCACATGATCACACCGACTATATAACTGTGAATTCCAGCCTGAACTAAAAACCAACATCTTTATATATTTATGTAACAGGAGGCCTGGTGATGAAGCTTAATGGTTTCCTCGGCAGCAGAGTCGGCATCCTGGGGTTATGCTAAATATTCCTGGGTTTATATTGAATCCATATATCGTGAGCTCAGTAATACCCAGTGGTAGAATTAAAAGTTTGCACTTAAGCTGCAAGTTGTCATCACTTTGTATGTGCTTGCTTTTAGTCCCACAGCTAGCAGATGCTGGTGTCTATTTGTAGCCAGTTCCTTACTGGTCTCCCAGCAGAGCAGAGTCGACGTGTGAATTCTGCTTTCAACTCGGTGATAAATGTATTTTGGGGTGTAACACGCTAACAGGAAGTCAAAGTGTGGTGCAAATTATTGTAAAGCACTAACTTCAAAGAGGGGCCTCCCGTGTTAGATTAACAAAGGAGTGAAATGGTTTCAGCAGGTTCACGGGTGTTGTTATTTAGGTTTGCTTCTTTTCTGCGTGTAGCCTGAAGGCAGTGATGGGCTCAAAACTGACTGATTTCATACGTTGGCGGAAGCAGAGTCGACTGAGCGGCTCGTCTTGAGTAATTGGTTAACTAATCAGGCATGTCCGTAATAGAATTTTAAATTTGTAGAGGTCGTCTCCAGAATATTTTAGATCCGTTTTTGCATAATTATACTCTGACAATAAAACTGGGGGCAAAGGGGCTGAGCTCTGTTGGTGGATGTTGACATGTCGAGGTCTGAATGTTGAGCACTGATGGATTTAGTCTTTTCTTTTTCGTTTTAGATTGTGAATTTTAAGTAATTTTCTAATTAATACAGTTTATATTAATTTGCGTACCCCTCCTTTCTACGTAGAATATTTTACTCCACATTTTAAGTGAGTAATGATGCTCATTAAGTTCACACACAGCGAATCAGAAAGAGGCAAACAGAGGTCAGGATTTAGCTTTTTGTTGTGCTCCTACCTTATTAGACATTATGTAATATCATGCCATGACAAAACTGAGACGTACAAACCGATCCCATGGCCGTCCACCTGACACAGTGTGACGCTGGAGCTGTGGCCGACAGGGTGCTGGATGCTGTGTGGGCTGGGTGGCTTTACAGGTTGCGACCTGACCCAGCTGTTCACTGGCTCGGCTCTGCTCCTGCGTTTGTCTGCAGACGAGGCTAGGTAGCCTCCTGCTCTGCCTTCTGCCATCAGCAGTGTGATGTTGAGCCCACGGTGGCTCCTTTGCCCCGATGATCTGCCCACATCTCACCTGACCACCTCTCTGCAGCCGTTTCATTTCCCTCCTGTCATCCGCTGATGCTCACCTCAGATGCAGAGCGTGTCTCTGTTCTCTCTTCATTCGGCTTTTCTTCTGATTTCTCTTCTCGCTGTGTCTCACTGAGTGTGAAAAATAAGCCCAGATTTTGTCTGATAAGAGTTTGTGAGAAAGGAGGCTGAATTTGTTTAAACAGAAAGCTGTTCCAAACTGTGGGCATGGAGTTTGAAACATGTGAGATTTACCAGACAGAGACGAATGAGATGCTCCTGGGTTGCACCGGAGTTGCATCATGGGAAATGTAGGCTTCAGAATATTATGGATATTGTCCTACAAGAAAAAAAAATCAGGAAATCTTGGCCTCTACTGTTTCAATTTGACATTTCTAAAAAGCAAAACTTGCAAAATCTCTCAATTAAAAAAAAAAAAAAAAGTCTTGTTGAACAATATAGAAAAACATCATATTTTTTCTTAAAATCAGCAACTACGTGAAGATTTATTCAGATCCTGAAGTAAAAGTAATAACACAGCAATAGAGAATAAAGATAAATAATAATAATTAAGAAATCCTACTTTTGTGAAAGTGGTTATCAGGAGCAACATATAGTTATGTACAGTCGTGCTCAAATATATTCATACCCTTCCATTAAAGAAAAGGCAAAATCCACAACTGTCACTCAAATAACTTGAAACGGAAAAAGTAATAAGAAATAAAAATTTGCTAAATTATAATTTAGTGAAATAAGATATTGCTTTTGAATTGTGGTTGAAAACAATAATTTAAAAAAACAAACAAAACTGAAAATGAGAGCGCTTTGCTGATGAGCAGTGAAACCAGAATACCTGTCAACAGGTGTAGAAGTCTGACTGATGGCAGTGATTGGCTCAAAGGGTTGTTCAACTAAATGTCAGTTTACGGGTCCCATCATGCTTGTTTGCTTGTTTTTATTATTATTATTATTATTTTTAATATATTTCTGTTGAATCACAATTCATAATTTTCATTACATTTTTATTTATTACTTTTGTAATTGTCAACTTATTTCAGTGACAGCTGTTCCTTCTTTAATGGGAGGGTATGAATACATCTGAGGACCACTGTGTGAAAGCAGAAACACTGGTTTGTACAGTTTGGATTCAGCTGATCTTCTACCAAACATGACGGCGTTAATCTATGAATACGTAAGCGTCAGCATCTCAGCAGCTTCTCACTGCTGCAGCCGTCTGATTGAAGACGATTAATGAGAGAGGAAAGAAGGAACAACAAAGTTCTGATTCACTAATCTGTTTGCAGCTTTTTATTTTATTTTTTTTAACCACTTTTGGTGAGATGTTAGATAATCTGAAATGTGACTCCAGCTTCACACTGAATCTGTGAGACGTCAGAAGATGAATAACTTGTATTTTAAAAGCTTGTCATATTACCCATTGTGTAAAATCATTCTCTTAACAGTAACAAGCGACTAAAGCTGTCAACTAAATTGAAGCAGAAAGCAGTGGTGGGATGTGTTGTACTTCCCTCGGAAATGGAGCACAGTGTGTGTATCCAGTAACATAAAACAGAAATACACACAAGTACCTTAAAATTACCCTTAGTAGCAGTTCTGAGAATGTCCAGCATGTTTCTTATTTCAAGCAGCGTCACTACTCACCTCTGTACTTGGTGATTGGAGCTGAACTACTTTCATTAAGAGTCACATGTAAACACTGAGGGCTGCTCACAAGGTGTTTGGAGCCTGAACAGTGGTTCCTTTGTGAGCAGAAGGAATGCAGAAGGTTTGGTGGGTCCAGGAGAGCATGTGACATGAAAACCAGAAAAAAAAAAGAAGATGAGAAACAGCACATACTGAGAGATATGGAGAATGGACTGAGGTCACAACTGAGCTGCACTTGACATTCATCTAAAAGGTTCTCCATTGCACCGGCTTAATCTGGACTTTGTCACTACTTTGCGTGTCTGTGCCAGTCAGCAGCGTGTAATTTACTGTACGTTTTCCAATAGCAGCCTGTCTTATCACTTATCAGCACCTCACATCAGACTTAATGGTTTCTTGAGAGACACCTTAAGACGATGGCGCTATTTTTACACTGCAGCAGCTGCGGCATTTGAACGGCGGAGGAAATTGTGTCAGCGGTTATTTTGAGAGTTTTTACTCACCAGGCCAGACCATAAACCAACTTATCTGTGTGCCGTGAAGAAAAAAAGAAGGTGAGAGATGCCTCTTTGACCCCAGTGAAAGTGAGGAGGAGATCGAGTTGCCGCTGCCGCTAAGTGAGGAGGTTATTCCAAGAAGTGGTGTTCAGTTTCATCTTTGTCATGTTCAAATGCCAATCTCAGGCCCGGTCCGTCTGTCTTCCAAAGGCTCGGCGCTAATTCAGAGCCGTCTCCCAGACGCCTCTGCATACCGCTGGATTCATGTGTCGAGGAGTCTCAGTCTGCGTCACAACAGAGGCGTTGGTTGCGAGATGGAGCGCTACACAGATATCCCCTACCAGGAAATTGCTCTTGTGCCACCCATTATGTGTCAAGGTGATCTGTGCTCCTCATTTCGGCGTGTATCATGATCGCTGCAGCTATATGTTATATCTAGCTGCTCTGGTGGTCCAGCTGTAATTAGCTGCTAATAGCATAAGCCGTGTCCATTACCTGATACCTCTACAGATTTAATGCACCACAGGGCCAAACAATGCACCTCTTATCATCCTCAGCTTATCTCTCCCTTGAATAGCGTTTCCATCGTCGTAACGTTACTCGGAGACATCCTGCATGATTTACTCAGAGCCTCCTCGAGGCTCGTTTTGTGAGCTGTGTTTTCTGTGAAAGCAGTTTTTCATACACGCAGACATGCTGTAGATAATCAAATAAAACCAAACACCATTGGAGGTCCTCCCGTGTTTCTAAATAATGGAGTAAACGTGTTTCCTAAATGTCCTTTAATATGCAAAACACCAGCACCAGAGGACACGGTCGCTGCCTAACGAGCTGAAGCAACTAACGGTCCAAAATAATTAGTCTTCACCGGCGATCACCACGCTCGTTAATCAGCTTAGAGTCAACCGTGAATGCATAAATAGCTTTCATACTAGTCCCAAATCCACAGAACATAACGAGTATGTAATTACGAGCCGGATTACAGGGAATATGCAAGTCTTTAGTCACCGCTAACCACGCCACAGCTCACAATCCATTTCCATTGCAATCATTGAGGGCTTATGCCAAACGCCTCGATACAATCAGTCAAAGAGCGACGCAATAAATCAGCAGCAATCAAGCCTCAGACACTTTAACAAGCAGTCAGGGTTCCTGACGAGTGACGAGGGCTCAGCCGTCCGCTGTGTGGACGTCTTACAGGTTAAGCATTTTACATTAAAGAGCTCCGTGAAGATCCGAGCAGATAATAGTCCCCGTGATTTATTCTCGTTGCGGGCCAAACATGTTTTCCGTGCGCTGCGCGCTCGACGTGATTTATGACAGAAGTTGACCCGCTCATTACTGCCGGTTCCAACCGAGTTCACATACATGAGATCTGTGCCTCTCACTGCCGGGTCTTAGGTGTGAGGCAACTTATTTGCATGATGTGCTTATGCCTCCTAACTGCTTTTCTCACTGCATATAGATGCGTACATCAGATCTGAGCTTCCCACGTGTGCGTGTGTGTGTGTACAGTAAGTGTGTCTTATTGGTGTGAGGTTACCTGTGTGTGTGTTTGTGTGTGCGTGTGTGGTTGTGAATACATTGTGTGCTTTTAAAATAGAGACTCAGCTGATATTATGCGCGTCACGTCACAGCCAATTAAGCCCCTGCTTACTGGAGCCCCTTTAAGTGTGATTTTTCACAGGAGTGAGTGTGAAATCTCAAGGATTGGATGGAAATTACACCAACTCTATATTCAGAGACTGAAACCAGCCTCCTCTCATCTAAACCTGCTTCCCGAGGTTACCCACCTAATGAATGCGCTTTAATTCTGGTAATTTCGGTCAGACCTGCAATTTGTGTTTGAACGGCTGCATTCAGGTGAAAGAAAACCGAAAACATCTGCTTGTTTCTCGCTCGCCGTTTGATCGATTGATGCTCAGACGCTAAGAAATCGGAACAAGACGTGGAATAGATGGAGTCCACGAGTATACACAGGAATGCATTCACTATGGTGTTATTAACGACATAATCAGGACTAGGGAGCACTCACTGGTATGTTTTCCACATTGCTATCTTTAGAGAAGCCTGGAGACGCTCCGTTCACACTACACGCTGTCTCGGTGCTTGTCTCCGGGCAGACGTCTGCTGTCTCCACACTTGGCCCTGAATCTGACCCGGCGTTATCAGAGCTAGGTGTTTATGATTCTCCGTGGGAGCTCTCGTGGGATGCGTTTGAAGATGTGTGTGATTTAAACCTCCACTGGGTCGAACGGGATCTGTGGACGGCTCACGGCTGAACCGCAGCCTCCCTGGGACTCATGTGTGAAACGATGGGAAGATAACTGCAAAGTGGAGCCGACTGTCAGTTTGTATTTTTAGACGGCAAATTTGTTAACAAGCTCCCCTCTGTGTCTCTCACTCGGCCCTATCTTGTTCCTCTGGTTTGCAGTCTGAGTGTCCCACCAGAGAAATTAGATCGCAAATAGATGGTCAGACTTGTATTTGTGTCCCAGATGATGCTCCGTCAGTCCGTTTCTTTAGACCCGATGTTGTCACAATAACAACTAGGACGGGCCGTTTCTAGGCAGCTTACTTTGAAATGAGCCTTTTTAATTTCTTACAAGGTGAAAATGTTCTCGTCATATTTTGTCGTTACTAATCGTGGATTACGCGGTGCTGGTTCACGGCGGAGCGTTGAAATAACTCCGTTCATCTGGAAGCTGTACATTTTACCGCAGAGCTGTTGTCTAGACGTGAAATATCACCCAGCTGCGTCTGTCGGCCCACAAGTGCGTCTTCGTGTTCGTGTGCACACGCTCTCCCATCTGTGTGCTTGTATGAGTGTCTGTGCGTGTCTGAGTTTACAAAGCGTGACCTTGTCGAACAGGCCGCATCATGTGCTGATCATCCCCCCGTCTGTCCTCGGGACAAGTGTGTGTCTCTGCAGCCCTCTGTGAGGCCTCTCTGTCTTCGCTGGTAACTGTGTTAGGTTCGTGTCTCTCTAACTACGTAAGAGCCCCTTGGAGTTTGAAATCAGTTTCCACCGAGGCGGCGGCTGCTGTGATGCATCAGACGGGATTAAACGCTGATGAAGAGTTTACGAGTGAGACATCAATCATTTCGGGTGAGATTGTTTCGTGAGAACGCTCTCATGTCGTAGTCGTCTAATTTGGCTTCAACGTTCTCTGCTTTTCTTGTGCATTTCTGTTTTTGTTACACAACAGCCAACTGCCTCCCCAGACACACAGGTTGGCAGCAGAGCCGGCTTGTTTTTATGTCGTGGTGGTAATTTATTTTTAAGGAATTCAGTTTTATGAATAGCAAAAGTGGAAATATCCCTTTCTAAATGACATCTATTGTGTACTTTCTACCCGTTTTATGAGCTCTGAGCTCCAGACGTGTCATTTTTTTCCTATTAATGACTCACTTAAACTCTCACCTGATGCTCGTCTCATTACGATGGTTGCTGATCTCTTTGCACTCGCACACCTTTAAATATGAGGCAGATTCAAGCAACACACATCCTGTATCTCCTCGTGCTTCCCAACCCCCAACCGGCTGCTTTAATCTTTGGTGCAGCTTGTTCTTTGTATGAAGAAAGAAAGAAAAAAAAAAAAACCCTGCATCACCCAGAGCAGAATTTTCAGAGAATTGGTTGATGCTAATTGATATTCTAAACTTGCCCGTCCACCCCCGAGGCAGCCGTCTCTATTAAACGGTACAGGATAACCAACAAAACTTCTTTTCTTGTCGATCTAAGCAGAATGTTTCAGCAGCAGCAGCAGCAGCACCACAAAGACTGAGGGTTTCCTAGAGGACGCTCCGCAGGAGAGAGCGTTTAGCTTCACGATGCTCTCATTTCTGTTTGCCTGTTATTAGGAGATGATCTGTACAAATGCTGCTCTCTCCAACGCCTGGAGTTGTTGGGTAGCGTCTTCCTGCTGTATTAAACCATAGACCTTATCAGACACTAATGAAGCATGGAAAAGGCAAATCTTTCGTAATAATTGATCCCAGCGTGTTAAAGGTGGTAGCAGCAACATGTAGGACATTTACACGGCGTGGGCTGCTCCCTAAGACACTTCTCTCACTCTGCATTAAAACTGTCATGCTGTGAACATGCCGATTATCTAAATGTATGATTAACCACCTTTCAAAAATGATAAAAGCCGCTATTGCCCTCAGATAAACACTGTGAGGATGAACACAACACCCTTCCCGCGTCTCCTCGGCTGGGCCTGAAGCTAACACGTCTTTCTAGGACTATCCCCAAGATGTGGGTACGAGTTTCAACCAAGGTCACCCATTAATTTTCCAGGCTGTGACAGTTCTGTGGTACAGATATGGGTCAAAGCTCTCAGAGTGCTCGCCGTACTCCCCTCTTTCCTTTTTCTCCCTCCCTGACCCTCTGCTAAAGGGCTTTACGAGCAGAGGAGGGGCGCTAAAGTTATTGTACGTATATAGTCGCCGATTCTTCTGAGATGTCTCTGAGGAATTCCGGCGTAAATTTAGACTCTCCTGCTCCCCGCCAGCATTAAACGCTGAGAGGAAATCTGCGATGATCTTTCATTGATTCTGCAGCGCCATATGGAGGCCCATTAAATTGATCGCGGTGGCAACGGCGGGAGCAGCAGCACGCTGGGAGACTTGCTCTGCATCACTGTCACCTCTGGCGGCTTTTACAGGTGAAGGATGCCACATTTCACCCACGCTGATTGGTTTTCTCATTATTTGTTAATCGCTTAGCGGACAGACAACTAAGTTATCATGACTTCATTAGGTGGAGGCCCCACATGGGACCACAGACAGAGAGAGCAGCGAGGCAGAGCTGCACTTTGGTACCATTTACAGCACAAAGATGCTGCACATACTTCAGCTATTGATTCCCATCGGACAGACTCGTGTAGGTTGGAAGATCTCCGCCAAGATTCTTTTTCTGTTCAGAGAGTTTGAATGGTGATAATGTTGGCCATCAAAACACACACACTGTCCTGGTTTTATTCTCATTGTCTCACTTATAATGAATGTGGAGCACAATAGCCGGCACACACCGAGCCTCTGCCAGCCTGCGTCTTCCCCAACAATGAATCCTTTTCTTTGTTTAATGACAGCACATTATCGCTGCTATTAAAACTCACCCACCATCATTCTTGCTCAGCTCCTAATAATCTATGATGATCACATTCAGATACACCCTATATGCGAATATTTCCATCGAGGGCCCCGTATGACACGATCTTCACGGTTAATTCCGAGGCGAGGTATTAAATTAGCTTTCGGGGGTGCCGCTGCCCTGTGCGGTGTGTGTCAGGAGAAAGAAAGGATGTGTGAATTAAACATATATTAAAATATGGATGTGACAAGATAGATACACACCGCTCTCTCCGCTCATAAGAAATATCAACTGGAGACATTTTCATTTCTGGGGAAGTGGGAGATGTGAAGTGATCCATTTGAGGAATCGAAAGTTCTTCAAATATCGTTAAAGATGAGCGTATGAATCATTCATAATGTGATCCTCTCTGAGCGTGATGGGTTCCTCGTCTCTCTCCCTCTGTCACTAATTCACTCGTCTTTTCTCCCACATTTTCTCTGCCTCCTTTCTCCAGTTTGCACACACACACACACCAGTGGAAGGCCGCCTTATTTCCTCCTCTTTTGCATTCAGTTTTACGGATATTTTTCACTTGGAAAGACTGGAAATCATTCAGCTCTTCATCAGACAGATGACTGTTTTCAGCGCTGGGACCACAGATGGATGAAGGATAGTAAACGCTAAATAAATTGCTCCACTCTTCCTCTCGCTTGCTATTGTCAGACATCAGACTTAAGCCCTTCTCAGACATGTGATATGCAACATCGATGGCCTCATCAATCTGTTAAAGTGATTGCCGTCTGTCAGTCAGACATCGCTCACTTTTACATTCAGAGACACAGAAACACTCAGTGCATGTTTGATGGGACAGAACATGATGCAGCGATCAGCAAAAGACTCCATCTGAGCTCACAGAAATATGAAGTTCTGTCCATGTGTCCCCTCATGAGAACTTATAGCACGATGAAATGTTTTTTTATTAATGTAGTTATTGAACTAATTAAGGACATCACATTCTAGATTTAGTTGCAGGAAACATCAGAACTCACAATACGCACAACTACAAATATCCAGCCATGCAACTGTTGAACCAGAAAACACACACAATGAAATACGAAACAAAAGAAAAGTACTTTGATAGTTTATCTTGTAGGAACGGGAACAGGAAAACACAAATGATTCAACTGTAATCAATGCAGTTGTTGCTCTCATGCGATGCGTCTAATGCATGTAATGCCTTGTATGTTTTCCAGATCCTTACTTCCTCTCAGGTCTACAGTACTGTATTTATTTTGGACCAGCTCCTTTTCATACTGGTGCTTTTCCATTTACACCTTTATCCAGGTTTTTCAACAGGTGTGCTTAGGGCCGACATTTAAAATCCACGAAAACCTTTCAGTTCAACTAACAGGTATTCTCATTATTGATTAATTTGTGAATCATCATCTTTTGGATCCTGCAGCTTTTTGATGCTGCAGGAGTTTAATAAACTCAGAGGAAAGAGTCTAACAACAGCAACAAACTGAACTTAAGCTCTTGTGAACGTTTTGTCAGAACCTGGATTAGATTGTTCTGGTGAGTCTTATTATTCTGACCTGTCACATACTCTGTTGTCTTTGCAGTCAAATTTTAGGTTTTGGACATTTTACTTTGAAATAATTGCAAAATTGTTGTGTGTCTGGGAGGTTTAGGGACCAATATTTGTGCTAAAATATGGAAAAAAAAGCCATCTACAGATTGCTTCAGTGCAGGTCCTGCAGTGACCAGGGAACCCATTCATACGTAAACCAACAGGACAGTTTGTCTGAACTGTCACAGACAAATCCCAGCTCTGGATTTTGCCATTTTTAGCAACTTTCCTATATTTTAACCAGCAGTGTGCAAATACAATACGAGGGAGATCTGCAGTATTAAAGCACGATTATGGAGATGAATCTGCAATTTTATTTCAAAGGACAAATATTTAAACTCTTGAAGGAATACTGGCATTCTCTCTTTGAAACTATTGGTTCTCTGAGTACGTCTGAGGTCAAACTGTCTGGCTGGACTTCTAGCAAACGAACCAAAGATGGAGTCTCCTCTGTCAGCTGGTCTCCTCGTCTCATTTAGAAAATAATACAAATCCTGGCTGGTATCCTCTGCAGACCTTTATCCCGGTAAAGCATTTTGTTTTATTTTTATCTACATTGTCCTAAGCCACGTCTTCTTAATTTGTATGGGAGTGGCAAACACTGTTTCGGTGAATTTGCTGTTTGTGTGGTTGACTTGTAATAGTTGTTTTTTGTCAATTAAGTCAAATTAAAGTTAGTAAAAACATGCCACACAAACACTTCCTGTAAATGAGATGACAGCAGAGAATCACGTTTAGCCTCCTCCACTTCCTGACATAATAATGAAATAAATTCAGAACTCAAGCCAAATTAAAGCTGCAAGCGGCATTGCATGGGTCCTCGCCGTACGATTGTTGGCCTTCGTCAGGTTATGCCACAAACATGCTCCGGGCGGGATTCTGAGCCAGCGTATCGAGTTTGGGGCCGATGCGAGCATGTGCAGCATCGACACTGTGGGAAGACTTAGCTGACCAATTTTAGGAATTATATCACAAAACTTGGAGCAATGGCACGTATAAGTGTAATGCCTCAAACAGCCTGTTACCAATAGGTGGCGCTATGACTGTGAATGGATTTGGGCATATGGATGTGATTAGGACAACAGTCTGATCAAATATGTAAAGTTTGAGCCAGATTGGAGCAGGTACAGGGTAGTTAACGGTACTTCCTGTTTCATGGCGAAGGATCAAACATCAGAAGGCCGCCATGGCCACGCCCTTTGACCTTTGCAGATGATTCTGATAACATTTTACCTTCAAGGCGTATTCTACATGCTACCCAAATTTCAGCGCTCTGTGACTTACCCCCTAGGAGGAGTTAGCTCAGATTGGGCAAACAAACAATCCAAAATGGCGGACTTCCTCTTGGGTTTAGGGTACGGCTGTCACTGACTTTTTTGTTCGTCCTGACCTCCTCCATATACCTACCAAATTGCATAGGTCTGAGTCAAACATGCTTCCGATGGGATGAAATTTTCTTGATGGCGCTGTGGAGCCATTTTTCTATTGAGGTGTGTATTTCCCCCTGATTATAACATTTTTCGCTAAGTCTGATGTGAGTTTTCAAGTACATTTAGGAACTGAACAACGCGTTTCTTTGTGATGAAGAAATAATGACATAGCAGTTCCAATAGGGTCCTACGCACTGTAGCGCTCGGACCCTAATAAAACAACTCTTAGGTTAACAGGTACTGTAAATAAATGCTCAGGTAGAAGCTTTTTTGTTCCACATGTTCCTTACAAACATCCAGATTGAACACACGTCACTCTTAGTGTCATGCAGCTAGATTCAACTGGTTTGCTCATGTAATAAGTGATTATAATTATCATTACTATTTATGGAGTACTGTTGTGATGGATGTTACTAAACCCAATATTTAAACTTCACCAGTATAAAATTCCAACTTGGAAAAAAAAAAAAAAAAGCAAAATAAAAGTGTTTAAAAACTTTCAGGGGCACACATTAAATCCTTCAGCATGTCTAATTAAAACCTCATCAACAAGGTGTAGACTGATGAGCAGGACACTTTAAAAAGCTGTAGAAGGAAGTCAGTACAGCCAGACAGAAAGTGACAAAAAAAAAAGAAAAATGAGCAACAACTCTGACTGAAATAGAATCTGTAATAGGTCCTGAAATCCTCTGGAGGTTTTTGGAGTAAAAGCGCGGAAAGCTTTAACTCAAGATGGACAGCTACGTTCTGAAGAGACACATGGCTGCAAATGCCCGAACATGTCAGACTTCTGTTCGTATCTGCTTCAGTCACTCTAAGAGCGACTAATGGCGACTCGATTTTCCCTCTTAAGAGGTCAAGAGGAATAAAAAACCTTCTCAGGAACATCTGTGTGAAGTGCAACGAGAGTGAGTGTGGTTTTTTTTTTTTTTTTGCAACAGACCAAACTTATTCTGAGGATTTGTTCATCGCTCTGCGTATCATCCCGGCAGATCGGTGTTGCATGATTCAGTATATGGACAGACTTAATCCCTTTTGATCCATATGTTATAAGGTTACGCCATGAAACTGTATATTGTCCTCTCAATCTGTTTCACCTCGTATCTTGTGGGTGCCGAACGCAGGGCGCAGTGTAAAATAACATTGACTTGTGCTGAAATGAATGAGATTACACATGCAATATTTATGGTATCTCTCAAAGCTTATCCTAGCATACCCATGTACAGCACTTCCTCTAAAGGTATTTAGTTTAAGAATGTGGTTGCGTGATGCCCTTAATAACTTGTGTGTAGGAGTACTTAACATTACCATATCATTTCATGTCTCACCGGCTCCCTCGTGCCAGGTCGGACAGGGAAAAATCTATCAATGTGAATAATACATCAGGTTAAAAAGGTCACAAAAAGTTCATGTTTACAGGACAATATCTGACACACTCGTTGGTTTGTGTGTTTGCTGCCTTCATCACCACGAGGCAGGAGCTTTATTAGAGCAGCTGGAGTCTCTCTGATGTGGCGCTAAACTTCAAATTACAGACCTCCCCAGCCAAACCCTGGATGTGTGTGTTTTGGTGGCGGCGGCGGCGGCTCTGGCCTGTGAATTAAGCTCTCACCTGCATATGTGTGCCATCACATCATAATCTATATTTGTGTGCACAACTTTGGCCTGTGCATGTGAGTGTGTGTGTGTGTTTCCTCCCACATGGTCCAGGTGGCCCCAGGAAGCATCCCTTCTGGCATCCAATGTGAAACGCACACACACACACGGCGCTCCGGCGGATGACTGCACGTTTCTACGGATGATTAGATTACGTAAGAAAACACTGCAGAGCCCTAATAGTTGGTAAACCCAGATTACGCAGGATTATCATCCCTTTTGCTCCGCCTCTGTCCTCCCTGTGCATGGGTGTGTGTGTGGGCGTCCAGGGAGAGTGGATGACGGGGATGAAGGCGGGAGGATGGGGGGGTAAAGGGGCGATGTGTGTGGGGTGAGGGGGGGGGGGGGAGGGGGAGCGAATGATGCCGCAAACACCAGAGCCAGATGGGACAGAACCCCTAAGCAGCTTAGAGTCACAGTAATCACGCAGGCTAAGTTGCCATCAATGGTGTATGTGCATGCCCGTGTGTGTGTGTGTGTGTGTAGATCTGAGTGTATCGTAGCTCATACGCTTGGCTGGCGGCGCACACACACACAGGTGCTCGTGCACAAATGCTGACATCACAGAGTGTGAGAAAGACAAAGAGAGATAGAGCGAACGTTCTCGTGATATCAGAGGAGACGGGGAGAGTGTTGGCGCTGTGGGAGGAGATAATGGAGACGAGCGGGTCAAAGGGTGGTATTATTTCGCCCCGGTGCCAACGAGATGCTACAGAAACAATAGAGTGGGAATGACACTGTGTGTGTCACGCTACACGGATATCTGCCTCCAGGGATCAGCAATCAATAACCCTCTGTCAATAGCAATCTGCTTTGAATTTCTCTATAACATTGATCGCTGAGGGTCAGAGAAGCACGATAATACCCTGATATCTGTGCATTCGGAGGAACTCTGAGGGCAAATATGATAATGCTGTGAGAGCTTTTACAGCAGGAACATGTATGATGCATAAACACGTAAAGCGCACTCGTGTCTTTTCAAGGCTTTTCTGTTGTGCTCCTCCGAGCTTAGTGAGAGAAAAAAAGCAAACTGTAAAACCCAGGAGAGAAGCTTGCATAGATGTATTTACCTACATGAATATTCAATAATGGGGCTGCAGCACTTCACAAAGGCAAGTAATCACTGATTTATTTATTAGTGTTTTTGACGTGCTATGCAATTATGCCACTGCAGGCAGGCTGCTCTCTGGCCTGCCATACAGCTCTGTGCATGTGTGTGCGTGTGCCACTGGTTGCCTTTAAGCTGTGATATTGACTGTAAGGGATCAATAGTGATGATTGTTCTGGGGCGGGCATAATAACAGTGATCAATGAGTGATAGATAAATTACATGCTTCTTTCAACTGTGTGCAAATTACTCTCATTGTTTCATTTTTAGTACCAGGCCTCTCCAAAGGAGCCAGTCGTCATTAATTTGTGAGCTTTCTTTGTTCCAATTATTTCATTCAAATGCTGAAATCAGATGTTCTCGATCCCAAACTCTCCCGTCACCTTCCTTTACTTGGCTGCCTCCCCTCTTCGTCTCCTCCCTCCGGAGAGGCGGCTGATGACAGCTAGCCCCACTCTCCGCTCATTGAACATTCAGCTTTGCTTTTGATGGAATTCATTTGAATGTAAATGATGCTGTGATGGGAAAGCTTTCACTGGCCCCAGCGCAAAATTTCATGCAGTGATACCAGCCGAGTCCTCCCCCCCCCTCCCCGATGTGTGAGCCGGTCCACAGGGAGCAGGAGGAACAACAACACACTGCAGCGACGTACAATTATTACTTTTACCGAGGAGCCGTGGAACATAATGAAACTACATCGTCAATTAGTGGCTTTAGTCGATGACGTGATCAATAAACGACTCCTTTCTTATTTGCAATTTGTGCTCGACACCAGTAGAGCTGTTTGTTTCGTGACTTGTGGCTCTTAAGGGACCGAG
The DNA here is from genome assembly GCF_000690725.1 of Stegastes partitus. Lineage (NCBI taxonomy): Eukaryota > Metazoa > Chordata > Actinopteri > Pomacentridae > Stegastes > Stegastes partitus. Next base: position 202,872 of record NW_007577763.1, read on the forward strand.
CGACGTCAAACAATGGAGCGCAAACCTGGAGTTCAAACATGGAAGTAACAAAAACTGCAGTTCCTCAAATGGCCACTGGACGGTGGCTCCAAAAGCGAGTCCGTCCTCACCGACCCTCCACCTTTCACAGCAGAAATCAACAGGTTTACCACCTGGTACTGAAAACAGTTCTGGTCTCTGTAGGCGATGCCCCTAGTCATGACAACTTTTATACGATTCACCTGTTCGTTTTAAGGCTCAAACTTATGCATGATCGACTGCACAGGTACTGGAAAATAATTCATCAAGTTTTTCATGTTTGATTGGGTCCAAAGAATGATGACTTGAACAAAACAAGAGAAAGTAAAAAGACAAACTACAGTCAACCCAGTTAGATAGAAAGTGTCATTACTGGCTCATTATGTTTACACAGTTGAAGTGAACGGAGACACACATTTATATGCACCTGGGTTGTAAGGAGGTGTTCAAGGTGAACGGTGGGTGTTCAGAATGCATGACTTTGACCCCAGAGACCAGGGTTGCTTTGATGGAAATCCTATATTTTGCTGCCCATGTTCACATCTTGTATTATTCCTTTCTGTATTCTGGATACTGACTGCGCTGCTCCATGTGAAGGCTTCTCATTCAGTGTTAGTTTGCAGGCCAGCTTGACCTCGGTATTCCAAAGAGGCCTTATCTAGTCTCTCTCATGGATGTAAATCAGAGAGGCCGGTTTCAGGGAGGACGAAGGGAAGAGCGGCCCACACACAATCCTGAAGCCTCCTTAGTGAATAGAGCTCTATTAAACCAGACAGCCAAGAAACACAGACGTGTACATTTGCATTTTCTTGCTGGGAGGCGTGTTAGAGACAAACTTTACCAAAGATGGAGCGTGACTTTATGTATTGAATACATACGTATGTTTTTGTAGAACTTCCACAGGTATTCATCCTGTGATTAAGAAGAAACACTTTGGTCAGATGAACAGCCTTTCTAATCTCTTCAATCAGCTGTTGTACTGCCAGTTTGGACATTGTGCTGCAGAACAAATTAAATATGTTGTCGGTGAACATTTTACTGATTTGAGCAGCATTCTGGCAACTCGGCTAATATGCAAACGACATTTCCTTATTAGATTCCATTAAAACATGTTGCAAATGACGTGTATATAAACGTGATTTCTAGAAGCCGGGCTTGTCGTTGGAGGACAGCTCTCTAAATAAATGATACTACAGGTGGAGATGCTTGCCTAAAATATGAAAGTGTGTCCTCGTTTCCAAAAGTGCCATCTGCACAACTGTCTGTGAGTACAAAAAAGAGAGACAGAGATATTATAGTCAGTGTGGTCAGATGTTTGTTTCTTTGCCCCGTTTATGGAAACAGAATTAGCTGAAAATAGGAATGACAGAAATAACATTGTGCAGAGTGTAAATATGGATCAGGTGACCTGCTGTGGCCTCTATTGTGGATTTTCTTTTTTACCTGCATTATGGAGTTCCTCTGCTTTTATTACTGCACTGTAAGTGGGGAATCATGTCAGACAAGCACAGAATACCTCCCATCTTGGGTATGTTTGGGTCTTAATCCTCTCCTCCGTCTAATTCAGCTCTTTCTCTGCTTCATGTCTTCGTTCTCACGTTAGCTCTTTCCTTTCCCTCCTGTCTTTGTCCAGAGAACTCCCTTATCCACAAAACAATGTCCATAGTGTCTCCAGGTCTCGAGAATCTGCATTGTCACGACACGCTGAAGGTTTAGAAATCCCCTTATGGGATTAAATAATTCTCCTACATCTTGATTATTTAAAACCCAGTGAGGAATCTGAAAAATGCATTAAGCTGGAGCCATCTCATGAGATAAAAATGTGGACATACGGGGTTTTCACTCGACATCTATTAATCAAATGCCAGTGGAAAATACTCCAATCACTTAAAAGTATACAGTCAAGATAAAGATTGATTGGAAAAGCTGTCCAGAACATGAATGTGTTTGTTCAGTGGACAGAAGTTGAGAAACAAGGCGAGGCTGCAGGGCAGTAAATCCACGCTTTTATACCCTCCACAGTCAATGTTCGAGCCATTTAAAGTCATATAGATCCACAATTTATACTTGCCAACATCTGCACTCGACCCCTTTCCCACTAATCACTGTGTTTTATTAGGCAGCTGCACCGTCCCTCACGTTCAGAGGTCTGACACGACGTTCCCCCGTTCCACAGCTTTTACACCTCCATTGATTTCTAGTATCCTCCCGATGCGAGCGTCGGCCGCTCACCCGAGGCGTCGTACATCAGCCCGCATTAAGGCTTCACCTCTGATACCGCGCCCCTTATATCATCATACCTCGAAACAGACGCCGCCGCCTTTATCTCCCTCTCAGCTGCTGTGATTTCAAACTGATGCTTCTCTGAATTTCCACTCATCTTCCCCCAGTTGTGTTTCTGAAAACATCTCTCGCTGCAGCAAAGGTTTTCAAGATTTATCAGGCTTTTCGATCATCCGCCGTTCCTGAATCCTCTCCTTTCAGCTCTCAGCTGTAGCGCCCGGGCGGAGACGTGCGAATCAGTCAAGATGTCACTTTGATGCTTTGTAAATCCTGCTCCCCTCTTTGACTCTCCTTCAGATGGAGGTATAAGAATCTCATAATATCTTTTGGAAATCTTCTGCGTTCACTGTTCTCTCCGGGGCGCTTTGAGACAGGAATAGACTGATGAAGTGTGTGACTGCCTCCACAGTAATTACGTGATGAATGTGTTCATTCTGTGTGTAGCCGCGAGCAGTGAATAGCTCAACTGATTATTGAGGGGTGTGTTCTTTGTGTGTGTGTATGTAGGAAAACATGAGAATAGACTGAAACAAAGACTCTCAAAGATCGAGGATAGCATGTCTCCAATAACGCTCTCCACACAACGCCGATGTCTCCGTAAATGAGCGATAGTCAACCCCGAAATAGAAAACACTGTAAATAACGAGGCCTTTCTCATTAAAACCTTGTTACTGCTTCCGGTGCCACGCCCACTCCGGCAGCTTCTACCGTATATTCGGAAATATTGAGCCAGCAACACCTTTTCTCTCAGCTTTGAGTGAAAAGTTAAGACTAACACATCAAGCTTCCAGCATTTTAACCCCCTTAGATGGATGTTAAGCTCCATTAATAATACCTCGGTTTTGCTGTTCAGCTCGTATGGATTTTCCTTCACACACAGGATGTAGTGTGAGAGGCAGCGAGCGACGGAGCTGCAGAACAGAGCGGTGCAGCGTACAAAAGCTGAACAGAAGCTACGTTACTGTAAGCCTCCAACAACAAGGACTGTAGCTCAACACATCTGTGCTGTGTTTGGAGGACATCCCTCATAGACGGTGTGATGCTCTAAACCGTGTTCTTGAATTCTGCTTTAAAGCCACAACATCTTTATTTCCTGGTAACAAGCGGTGCAGAGGTAAAGGCAGGTGCAGGGCTGGCTGTTCAGGGCCTCTGGTACGGGTTTGCATGGCATGTGAAAGGTGGAACAAGATAAAAAGCCCTTAGAATAAAAGCTCTACATAAACGCAGATCCTTTACTTTTAATTCCTGTTCCACTATATAAGAGTGAAGTTTGTGTCCCTTCACCGTTTGGCTCAAAAAGCCACCAGGACACCTTTAGTTCTGCTATTTAAGGATGATGCTGCCAGATTGCACATTTTCAAGAAAACTTAAGGAATGAGTGTTTCTTTGCAACTTGGAGAAATTAATCTATGTCTAAAGCTAAATAAGCCATATAAAACCCATTGAATTGTGTGAAAAATGCATTATTAGGGAGCTGAAACCAAAGTTGTTTTTCCCCATTTGTCTTCCTCATTGAGGAGCTGACATTTTGGAGATGCGTGGTTCCCACTTGACAGTGATGGTGTGATTTAATGGTGCATATTAGTCCAGAAATGCATTTATGTAATGACAAAATAATGGTCTCACAGTAAACCGGAGCCCATTAGACCATGTTCCTCTGACTCCCTCCACCCCTGACGTCTCTATTCCGGGTCCAGTTAGAAAAATGCAACCGCCGCCATTTTTCAGATGTTGCAGAGCGTGGCACATTCACTGAAGAGGCTGCCGGTGGTACGGCGGCTAAAATGGATTTTGCATTGTTGTGCTTCATCTCTGTTGCATTAAATTAGGTGGAGCTGCAGCTGAGAAGTTCTGGAGCAGGTACTACATCATCTGGCTCATTCTTATAAAGCTGTTATTTACTCATTTACAGTTTTGATCAAGTAGAAGCAAACATGTAAACAGGAGTTTTCCTAACATCACCGTGGCTGGGTGGGGAGGAGATGGAGACTTGTTGGGTTTCTTGTTGAGTGTCTCTTATCCATAGAGGCCAAGGTTGACTTCATGGCCTTCTAGTTCAGTGTCTCAGAGTTACTGAGTGCATCAGAATCAGAATCAGAATTCAGAAACAGATTCATTGCCAGGTGTAGTTTACACAATACGAGGGATTTGTTCTGGTGGGTTGGTGCAACAATAAATGGAGGATGTTTTTCAGCTACAAATAAAAATACAACAACAACAAAAACAAAGAAATCAACCAGATTCACCTGGCACATTCCTCTTTGGTCCAAAGGCACTGCGATGCTTCACCGTGTTCCTTGTTGCTGGATGGTTGTGTTGAATCCGTACGTGGGTGTCTGATGAATATTCCACCGACTCCTGCATTAATATGCTGCGTACATGCAGATTAATAAGCAGGTAAACATACATACCTGATCATTTTACACCATTATAAGTGTAAAAATCACACCTTATTTTGCTCATGATACTTCTGAATCTCATCCAAATACACATTTTTAAGAGCTCTCATACAGTTCAGACTCACATGACCACATAAACTCAGCCTGCCTCTGAGAAAGCAGCCTGTCAGTCAGGCATCGAGGAGCCTCGGCGGACTCTCGCACACAAAAAGACGTGCAGGAAAGATCAATGGGCTTGCGTTTATCGAGCAACATACTCCCCCCCCCACCCACGAGCACACGTCTCCACCACACCATCATCTCCACCACACCATCATCTCCATCCCTGACCTGCCCCCCCGACAGCCGGCGTACTGAAGGTATTGATTTCCTCGTATTAATGCAGCCTTCATGAGGCGCCCCGGGCAGCAGAGGAGAAGACAGAGGAGGAGAGAATGAAGAAGAGGGGGATCAGGAGAAAACAGGGAGCCGGAGGAACGAGTGTAAAGCAAAGCATGGTCCCTCTGATATTACACATCACGCTCAAAAAGATTTGCATGTCAGATATGAGCTGGGCCTAAACTTCAGAACATGCTCTGCTCTTTGAAATGGTAAAAAGTAAATGAGGAGCAGGCTGTGTTTGAACTGTACTTGAATGTGAAGCTGTGATATGTATGATTTGTCTGGTCTGCTGGGAACATGGGGGGTGGTAGTCTTCAGGATGTGTCTTTCAGCAGATCCACCCCACTTACGCCTCCTCCGTGTCAACAGAACATTTTTTCTCAGTTGACCGCTGCAGGACGCTGACAAAACTCTCTCGATCTTTTTAACCCTGTCCGTTTCCTTCAGGTTTAGTAGAATGCAAATACATGATTTGGTGGATGTTTTCAGCTTACAGTGGCTTCTGAAGGGCTTTTAGTGTGATTTTCTATATCTCATATCCAGGTTAAACCAGGTTAAAAAAAAATGAAGCCACATGATCTCCAAATAATACTGTAACACCATTTCATCTGTCCTCTCGCTGCCTGCTCCAGTCAGGTAGTCTGAGGCTACGACCGGGCCAAGATGGGAGCGCTTATGTAATGGGTGTTTGGCCTGGACCTGGTGTGAATGAAGGAATGTGGTCGTGTCAGGGTGTTTAAGACATTAGTGTTTGGAGGTGGAGAGGATCTGTCCGCTCAGCCTAATGGGCAGCACGTGCAGCTCCTCAGCTGTTACTCCCTTCCTTCCCTCGCGCTGTCTCTCACACACTGTTTTTTTTTTTTTTTCCCTCTCTGTCATGCACGCACACTCATTTTCACTCATTTTCTCTTTTCATTGCAAACTCTCTCTTTGTGGAGGAGGAGTAGGAGGCGTGTTTGCCAGCCATATGGCAGTGCCAGCGGCGTCCGGAGCAGATGTGCCCGGCATTGGGGCTCTGCTCTATCAAGCACATGCATACTCACACACACACACAGACACACACACACACACACACACACAGTAGCACACAGTAACACACAAAGGCTTATGCAGTGCCTGTTACCGAGGAAGAGGTCACTGACTGACAACAGCATTATCTAACTCCCAAAGTGCAGCCACGCGGCGTGCAGGAACAACAAAAGGTACACTGAGGCTCCTCTGAGTTCTCAATGGGACTTTAATTTAAAGGCAGTGGGTGTCTCCCTGGAAATATAATTCAGGGGATTTACAGTCAGATTGTGGTCTTGCTGTGTTTCTGACTGGCAGCTGTAGTTTATCATATAATGCAGGTATGATTCTTAGAAAGTAAACCTTGTACATTGTGATGCAAACCGCAGGCAGCCCTGCAAATTACCTTCTACTAAATACCCAATAAGCTGCTTTTGACCGACCAAAATGTGAGAAAACTTCTCTTGAGCGATCAGAGTTTGGTGCTTTTGACTTCTCGGCTTCCTCAGCTGTCTCAGAAAGAGTCCTCACTGGCCGAAGATTGCACACTCAGCGCGTTTGTGTTGATTTTTTTTTTTTTTTTTTAGAACATTTTTTTTGCTGAATCGTCGAAGAGGTTTGTGCAGCTTGGTGTATGTGCGTGCGTTACTGTACAGTAAAGTTTCCTCTGAATGAAATGGGATGTAAATCTGACCAGTGTGCAGAATGAGAATGCCGGCTGGTTCCCAGTGTTTGCTGAGCCAGCGTTTGACCTACATCAAACATCCAAAAGCAGAATAAGTGAAAAAGCATCACCACGCTGGTCAACACCTAGGCCCGAGCTCACATCAAAGACATCGGGCAGGAACTCTCCACACGGAAGCACTTTTTGGAGTTTATCTGGAATTAGCATTGCAAATGTCTCACAGCTTTTTTTTATTTACTTCTGACTCGTTGGTTTGAGACAGAAGCGAACAGGAAGAACCGGCAGAGTTCTGCTGATGCTAACGTTTGATACCAGATAAGAGCATTTCATTCAATTCAAAATCAAACTCTGACATAACAAAACATACTCTGATGTTTTTTCCAGTAATAACATGTATAAATAGAGTTACACAGAAACCCATTTTGTGATGCAATAAACTGGAGAAGCTTTGCTATTATTAGAAATGCTTATGTATTACCAATCACAGGGTGACGTAATATTCTATCTTAACTCTCATATGACTTCTCTAAATGTGCGTATTTACAAATGCAAAATGCCTCCGTGAACTATATCCATCATGAGTGCTTACAAAAAAAAATAGTATGTTTTGAAAGAATCTACGTTGATCCATTCCCTCGTCCGGATTAACTAAAAAAAAATAATAATCAGAAGATGCCTGCGCTGATCTATGGATGTTGTCAGTGGACGGGACGGGCAGAGAACAAGAGCGATTTGTAGCTCAGATTAAAATGGCTTTTTGAATAGAATCAATAGTTGTTGTTATTTCTTTTCTAAATAACAACATGCATCACTGGGCTGGTCGTGTGTCAGAGTCAGCTGAGAGCAGCTGTCCACGGGGAGATCACAAACCTTAGTGACACCGGGGGTAGAAAGCTCAGGGCGGGAGTGTGTGTGTTACTCTGTGTGTGTGTGTGTGAGTGTGTGTGTGTGAGAGAGAGACAGAGAGACAGCTGGTGAAGTGCAGGCAATGAGTTCTCTAAAAAATGTTTTAATATGTTCAAATACAGCAGAAGTTTGAGTAGATTGATTTTACGTAACGTGTGTTTTAGACTGCAGTGTTTTTGTCTTGGTTCGGAAGGAACTACATCATTGTGACTGTTAAAAAGAATAAATTATGGTTATTCCTGTGAGAGCTGATAAAGTCAGAAGCAGCAGCTCCTCTCAGGACGTGGCCTTGGTTTGGTCCTTCTTTTCCCTGCAGTCCTCTGACAACAACTGATCAGGCGTCCCGTCTCCGGCTTTGGTTCTCTGCAGAGACGACTTAATAACTCTGAGGTCACACTAACTGGCTGAATGTTTGGAGCCGTGGCTGGAGGCAGGACGTCCATCCATCCCGTTCTCACGACGTCTCAGGAACGCCTTGAGGGGCTGACCTCACGTTTGCTCACTTGAATTCAAGGTTGGAACAGGTTCCATTTTGCTGGTCAAAGGTTGCTGTGACCTCAAGCTCAAGAGCTCCTGTGTTAAATGTGTTAACCTTTCACAGAAACAGGATAAAATGATAAAGTGGTGACATTTATATCCTAAAGGTCCAAGGTCAGCGTCATGATATTCTGGCCGTTATTCAAGGACGTCATTTAGGAACAGAAGGAGAACGCATTTCATATTTATGTAGAATCGACAACTTTGCAGCTTCTCTCCAGCACCGTTTACATCCGTTTCTGCTCTCACGGCTCAGCTTTGGGTTCTATCAGAGTCGTCTTCATGTCCAGTCGAACCTGACTGATCAGTGGAGGGAGACACCATGAGACAGAAGTTCTAGTTTCCCAACGTCATCAATCTGACCTCAGTGAGAAGCCAGTTAGTTCGTCAGTCAGTTAAACCACTGCTATGTGTCAATGTGGTGCAGGATTGTTCAGCCTCGGCTGCAGGTTCCAGCCTCGCTCTGTGCTGCTTCCTGATAATACACCGGAGTGGCACTGCGCTGAGCGAGGGTTCATGCTGAAGGTGAGCCACACAGGGACTCAAACAGACGATAAATCATTACTAGCTCTTATTGCTGGAGAGCTGCGCTGACCAAATCACCTGCAGAAGCGCTGCTGCTCCCAGGTGACTCAGCCAGTGTTGGCGGGCGTAAAATCACTGTCTTCATTTGGAGAGCCAGAGAAACGTAATAGGAACAGAGCAAACCTGCAGAATCACTCGCATGAGAACAACGAGAGTAAGAACATTTTGAGAGAGAGCGATCTCTTCTACAAGCCAATTACTAACTGGGCCTTCAGACGAGGTTACCTTAGGCTAAACGCTAGCTCCAGGAATAGTCGGCTGGTATTATCGGCTGGCTGTGGCTGGCTGGGTGAGAAGCTTAGACTGCTCTGTTAACCAGTGCCGTGCAGACAGAGCCAGGAGTCTGGCCTTACCTGATGACCTGTGGTGTTTAGG
>NW_007577763.1:212728-243946 GCF_000690725.1 Stegastes partitus
TGTGTGTGTGTTTGTGTGTAGCTGTGTCCAGGACTGCATGTGCAGAGCCATCTGTTTGCTGCTTTAGCAGTAGTCTTCCAGTGCCCAGGCTTATCTGTGCACGAGGGCAGTGGCCTACTTTAACCTTCTGCTCACTCGGTGCACACAGCCGAGCACAGTAGTTTGGTTGATCACCCGTCAGCTTGTTTGCAACAACTTTCCCCCAGTCCATCTGCATTCTCCATTACTTCTGGGCTCATTACTCATAAAACACATTCAGTTTTACTTGCTGCTGCTTTCAAAAATAATCCTTTCTGCTGCTTTGGGAGTAAGTGTTTGTGATGCTTCCAGTTCCATTACAATATATGAATGCACTAAACATACATACAGATTGTTTTTCTTATGACATGTGTTTAAATGACACTTCTGGTTCTGGTGAATTGTGCAGGTTGGAGTAACTCACAACAACCCAAGGATTCAGACTCATGACTCCATGTGATACATGTCTGTTTACAACATACTGTATCACCACAAACCTGCACAGGATTCAAGTCAGACACACTCGTATCATCATGAGTCTCAAACACCACCAACGGGCACAAGGACACACTGTGAGCAGCGCTACATGCTGTGTGGTGCATTAGGAGCACCGTAAGCTGTGCTGGTCCAACTCCGTACAGTTTAGAAAAGAGTATTAAGCTATGTAGGCTAGTCAGAAGGCCCTGTTTGGGAGTCGGCTGTTGTGGCTAATAGGTCAGCTGGGATGGGCGGGGCAGGGGATGAGGGGGAGGATGAGCAAGAGATTTTGAAGGCTCTTTCATTGGGCGAGCGTTGGTCGGACAGGCCGAGCAGAGAAAAGTGGAGGAAAGGAACAGAGAAGAAAGAAAAGGAGAGTAGAGATTAAATGGGCAGTGTCATGTGAGCAAGACTCCTGCCAGACATTAAGCTGACATCATCATCTGAGTTCCCTCTGACCCCCCAAATCCCTCCACCAATGAGTGTGAAGTTTCACAAATAAGAAGAAACTGTTTTTTTCCCAGATTTCAACCTGCAGGAGTGCAGTCTGCCATGCGCTGTGTATGCAGTGCATCTTTGCATTTGTGGTTCTGATCATGTGATTATAATAAAATAAGCAGAATACATTAAGTAGGACAGTGCACGCAAGACGAGCATTGAGCTGCTGAGCTTCAGTGGAGGCTGTTCTGATGTAAGCAGAGCTTTGTGTGCTCTGCACACAACAGTCAGGACCAACATTTGCTTGTGTGTAAAATATGAATGAGGACCTTTAGTAATGTGGTCCCTGTGGACGCTGCTTATAAACAAGGCCGTCCGAAAGGTTCAGTTTGTTTGCTGTGAGCTGTAGCGTCATCTTTCAGGCTTAGCTGCAGAAAGCAAGTAATAGGTTTGTTGTTCTGCGACAAATGATCTTTGCATAGCGACTGGAAGGACGAAAACAGCCGTCTGACTCTGGCAAAGCAACGAAACCCACCGGCTCAGGAGGGGACACCAACGCATCTGTCCCAAATCTCAAGTGTAGAAACTGGGGATGCACAATATATCGGCTACCACATCAGTATCGGTCTATGAACAAATTTAGCCGATGTGAAAAACCGATGATTGTCTGAAATCACTGCGTTCGTCTCTACATCTGATGTTGCTGCTATTTCACAGATGTTTTTACCTAAATGTTCCTGGACCTTAACGTTAAATATGTTTAAATATGTTTTACTTTTGTTACGTAATAAAGAAGACTATGTGGTCTAGTTTGGGATTCTGTTGAATAGTATCCACGTTTTCACAGTGCTCACTTATACTCATTTTTCAGTGTGAACAAATATTAAATATCGATTATCATGATATCAGAAATCTAAATATCGGGTATCGTTTTCAGCCAGAAATTTTAATATCATGCATCACTAGTAAAAACGACATGTTGTCCCACTGGTGCCATAGCTGCCTGTCAACTTTAATATGCATTTTGTGGCTAAAACAACGAGCTACGTCACACTGGTGGGTTTTTCCAGCTTCTGCTCTGAGTGAACCATCACCAGGCTGTGGGTTCATTCTCATTAGAATGATGTGGGAATAATGTTGATCTTCTTGAATAACTCGCAGCACGAAAATGAAAAAAAAGAACTTCTGAAAATATTAATTCTATTAAATTCCTCCATTTGAATAATTTTTTCCAAATGAAAGGCCCGATGCCATTTCAAAGGCCATTAAAGCAAAGAAAGTGTTGTCAGTGCAGTGTACAGTAATTAAATAGCCTCCTCCTCCTTTCGTTTGTATCTCAGCAGCGCTCTGAGCACAATGCTTGATGAGTTGCCATCGAGCAGCTGGGTACACAATTACACCACCTGAGTTTCACACGAATGTCTTTGCTCGCTTGTTGGTTCGCCCTGGTGCCTCGCGGGCAGTGGCAACAACACAGGGTCCGCTTCGACACAAACACAGCTCATCCTGAAGCCCCTGGGTCTCCCGCAAGGACGAGACACAGAGCGGCGTTTGTGTGCAGGCACAGGTGTCGGGGCACAGGAAGCCACGTGGAGATGTGTTCACCACTGTGTTTAATTTGACGCTTTTGAGATTTTTTTTTTTTCTTTGTCCTTTCAGTGGATTAACTTCTAGTGTGGAGGTGAAAGAACTAAAGCAATCAGAGTTGGTGCTCGAGTCCAAAAAGAAAATTTAAAACGGCGCAGATTAAATGTGAAACGTGATCAGAGCTGCCGACTGTCACGCCCGAAGCAGGAGATTTTATGCTCGATGTCGCTCTGCTCATTTTTTTACGCTCCTGTGTTTGGTGAAAGTGCAGCTGAACGAGGCTTTTATGCTTTTAAATGTGTCTCTGTTGTTCAAAACTGTGAATATTAGTCGTTTGTTGACTCTAAAATCACAGAGTTGTGGTGATCGGGGGAAAGTCTGAGGTCCAAAGTTGAGGATTTCAAACATTCGCTGCTGCTTTAAAAAAGAGATAAGGTCTCGGTGTAGTGTCAGGAAGAAGAGGATGTATTTCACTTTATGTATTAATGCACGCCCTGTGGTCTTTCTTTAGTCACTTCTTCGCACCATCATCAATCATGTCGCTTAAACAGGTGTGTGCATGTGTAGGTGTGTGTGTCCCGGTGAAGCTGTGCCAGAGGCTCAGCACATCACAGCATCAGGGCATCTGTTTGAAACTGAAATAAAAGTAAAGCCCATGAATAAAAGAGCCACATGAATAAAAACACAGGATGCAAATGACTCGCCAGGCAGGAATTGTCTGTGTGTGTGTGTGTGTGAGGGAGGGGAAGCGTTGTATTCGCTCTGCATTTGTTCTTCATCCCATCATGGCTCCACCTTAGCTTGACTGGATGAGTAGGCGTGCACGCACACACACACACGCGCGCACACACACACACACGCACACACACACACACACACACACACACACACGGCCTGCTCTCTGAGGTGTGTGCTCCTCTCATGCATTAATCAGCAGCAGTTTTGACACTGGGATCCTGAATGAGCAGAGAGCTGTTTCAACAGAGCCGCGCTGTCGGTTCTCCTCCTCACTGCCGGCATTGCCTCGGGTGACTTTATCAATTAGGCCTCTCTGGAAACAGCAGCATCCTCTGTGCTCTCTCTTGTCCTCGCGTATTTTTCGCCTCCCGTTTTGCTTTCTTTCTTCTGACTTACGCTCTCTATCAGTACCTCCCTGTTTGACGTCCGTGGTGCATCGTGTGTGTTTTTTTTTATCCTCCTCCTTGTCTATCGCTGCTCTAACTCCTCGCCCACCCCACACCTTTCTGCACACTTCCTCTCAACCTTATCTACTCTCTGTGCTTTGCCCTTTTTGATAAAAACAACGGGAACATCTTTCAAATGCTTTCGTCTATGATAGTAGTCCATACAGCCACTCTGGAAAAAGAACTGAAATACAAATGTACGATAAGTTATTCAGGTAGCGCTCCTGTTTTGTCTTTGCATTCAGTTCTTATATACATTTGTTATTTTATTTTATTCATAACAACAAAAAAACAAACAAAAAAACAGATGTACCTGAGCATTTTAACTACTCGATGGTTGATTATCCAGTCAGAGAAATGCAGTCACTTAATTATTGATCCCTGGACCAGCAGGATGCTTCCATATGTGAATAAGTGCAGCTCACAGATTTGCCAAATGTCTTGATTTTGCGAGTCCACAGTGAATTGTTGCTTTTGCTGTATTTAGGGAACTGCTGCAGTCAACATACTTCTGAGTTATCTAAATGTTCAGATATTTTTAAAAGAGGATGTAAAAGATGTAACATCAATCATGACTCCACTGAAGCCTCATGACCTGATTATTGTTCACTCTGTGATACAAATCTGTGTATGCTTAAACATGCTCCTAATTCACCTGCATTTCCTTCCATGCTTTGAAAAAAAAAATTCTCCCCAAAAAACTAAGACTGTAGTGGAGCAGGAAGGGAAAAGGCTTCCAGGGTGAAAGAGTTGGGACGTAACGCAGTGTTCAGAGTCTGCAGCTGGGCTGTTGTCCTGGATTGTTTAGTTGGTTTTCGCCACTAAACCTGCTTGGTTATAAATACTACGGTTTAAAAACCAGCATGTTGGAAGCTTCTCTGTGTTCTGGGTTACCTGGCAGATGAGAGGTTTGCTGAAAAGGTAAAGTAATGACAGAAACAGCAAAGATCATTTGATTTGACAGTAATCTGAGAAAAAACAAGTTTTCCTCAGAGCGCAACTGAAAATGCAGTTTAGTTGTACAAAAATATCCTTTTTAAGAGACAGAACTAACTGGGTGGTAATAATAGAAAGACAGGACAGAGAAGATAAAATGATTTATCACTACATGTGAACTTAATTGTGCTGCATCACATGAAGCAGTGGAGGTGAGAACAAACAAACGACCGCTAACACAGCGGTGCTCTATCACAGGTATCCATGACTGTGGGTGGAAGATGGTCAACTTCAGAGATTAGCTTCTGCTGTTTCTCGGCTGGTCTGGGTCCAGCTGAGCGAAGCCTCGAGCCAGCTCGGGGCTGGAAGTGAACGGAGGAGGAGGAAGCGCGGTGTTTGTTGACAGAATAATGGAAAGGCCCGGACAGTAAACCCATGGACAGCTCGTCCACATCACACCTCTGCACATCAGCCTGCAGATATGGAGAAGGCTGCAGAACTTTTGATTCACTCAGCCCTGGGCATAAATAGCAGGGAAGCGTAGAGCGGAGCAGGGTTACCGCTGCTGGATCAAAACCAAGCCGGCCTGTCTCTGAGAGTGTTTCCTCACATCAGTCTCGTTGTCTCCAGGTGATTAGAAGATGTAATTCAGCCCTGCACGGCCACAGTGGCTCTCCTTAGTTGTCAAGTCGCTGCATCATCTTGTATAAGCTACTGTACTGTGTGCATTTTTCATGTGGGTGGCCAGATTTGACAATGAGAGGCTCCCATTCATCGATCACATATCAAGCCCTGTACAGGATGTATTCTGGAAGAGCGGCTGTCTAGCAGACATGCTTCATGAGTGGAGCTGAGGAGCTGGCACAAAGCTTTGGCAGAACTGTGTGCAATAATGAGGCAATGCCAAGCAATGCCGCAGTTCCCATCTCTTTCTGTTAGAAGTGTCCCTAAAGGGCCACCGTACATATAGATGCTGCCGAGCGGTGTGTGTGTGTGTGTGTGTGCTGGTGGGTGGTCATGTTGTGTGTGTGTGTGTGAGCTGAGAGGGCACAGTGGACGTAATGTGTGCGCGCATATGTTCGCTGGCATTTGTGTGCGTGTGCTTGTTGTTGTGGTTCTGTGTGTGTTGTTCTTTGGTCGTGGGAGCTTACAGGCTCTGAGCACAGAGGTTCCCTAATCCAGTGTTTTGAAATGAGCCCTCCAGCTGTTGTGGGCTTGAGAGACTGCTGCCTTGGAGGAGGCTTAGAGATGATAAGATGCTCCTTCTATCTCCATTCCTCTAGGAGCTTTCTTTCTTTCTTTCTTTCTTTCTTTCTTTCTTTCTTTCTTTCTTTCTTTCCTTCCTTCCTTCCTTCCTTCCCTACCCTATTTAATACCTATGTGACCACTGAGACCATCCACTTGCATTGATCTCCGGTCGCCAACACAATCAGCTCTGTTCAGGTCGTAACCCGTTGTATAAAATTCTTCCTCGCCGCCGTTAATCCTCAATAAGAACGTAGATTGATTCTGTGCAGGAAGTGAACACTGTGTACACGGAGGACAGAGGAAGATCAGATTAGAGCGGTGACCTAAGCGTTTGTAATTTATTGCATTTATAATGGCGGCCCTCAGATTGTAGATGTCAGAAGAGGTAATGGAAGCTCATTAGCTGCATTGTGACGTACATGCTGAGGAGACGGAGCTGCACAGTGGATCACACTACTGTAAATGATGCATATTGACATTCCAGTGGAATATAATGCCTCTGAGTGAAATTGCTTGCATAATTTACTGGGAGTCTTTTCATGGATACATGTGTTATAAAGCGTAGCTGAGTGCTGCCTATCTCCCCTGGCCCAGCAGTGAGCCTGCAGGGCCTGTGGTGTCTGCCAGCAGAAGGAAAGCGTAGGAAGTCCAGCAGGCTCCGGTCAGACATGCAGGGAGCAACAGGCAGTCTGTCGGCGAGAACATGACGGCGATGTTCAAACCCAGGTTTGGCAGAAATGAATCTTAAAGCCTGAAATTCATAGCAGACTGCAGAAAAAGCCTCATATTCCACCACCTAGAAGTAATACAGACTATGTAGGATATATGGTGTTGTACGATGTGGTCATTGCTTGACTACATCTCAGAACACTCAGGTGGTTTCTACTATTGACTTACAGCAGGATCATCATTTTACATCATCACTAATATGAACGATTCACAGGACATGATCAATTATCCCTAATCACATCAGTGCATCATCCTCCTCATCATGTTTCGATAAGATTACTTCCCATTGGGGTTTTTGGACATGGATGCATGCTTGCGGGGGAGATCTAACTTGATTTCGACCCTAATGTCTTTAGCTGGTCTAGAAATAGGATGCAGCATGTCCATATCTGTCTCTGTGGGTCTGTTGTGGCTGACAGCCGAGTCCAGATGAGGAAGGCAACTCCTTAGTTCCTCAGCCCAAGAGGACGAACCTCTCCCGGTGCACAAGAAAACAAGCTGGTTGGTTTAGTGAGCTGCAGCCTGCCAGTGTGACCATTACGATCCCCACGTGTCCGGTTCATTTGCACTGATACAGACTTGTGTTCCCATGACAGAAACCAGTTGTTCTAGCAAATACATAAAATGAACATCTCAAGAGACGGACAATCGCGTTTCTCCGGTTCACTCTTACATATTTCATGTGATCCGTCGCTGTGGGGTCTGGATGTGTGCTTAGTTGCTGAAGAGGGCCTCGGCTCTTCAGGAATCGTGTTTGTTTTGCTGTAAAAGATGCGCCGAGAGATTTGACATTTTTCTTTTTAAAATATTGCACATGTTGGTGCACATGGCAGAGGTTTTGATCTGTATGACTGGTACTGAATCATCTTGTGTGTGTCCATTTTTATTTCTCACTCACTAAAGGCAAGTTTTCTAATATACAGGTGATCATACACAGCCGGCGGGAGGACTTTGAAGTTGTCGCTATCGTACAGAGTGCAAAGATTTATTGGAGACATCGCTCAAAATGCATCTGTCAGGTTTTCCCGGGAATGTTTAGATGTGTGCTCTGCTCTCCCTGCTCGCTGTTTTATTAGTTTATACCTGAGTGCTACGTGTGCTGTTCTGTGATGAACCCTGATCGCTGCTCTTTCCACCTCCAGTGTGTGTGCGGGCGCTGGATGTCACGGTGTCCCAGAGCAGCATCCAGGTGGCGCGAGGCCAAGCCGCCGTCCTGCCCTGCTCCTTCACCACCAGCGCTGCCCTCAACAACCTCAACATCATCTGGATGGTGATACCGCTGTCCAACGCCAACCAGCCAGAGCAGGTATGAGTCATTTACATCCACTTACTGGAAGCCAAACAAATGCCAAAACCAGAATTAATGGACTGCTGCAAAACATCATTTTGATGTTTGGCCCCAGAAGACAAACTTCTGCAGTTAGATTAAACTCACTTACTGACAGCGCTGTAGTGGAGGTTGTGATTATATACTGCAGACGTTTTGAATAGCAAGCTCATACACAGTCAGTGCTGCTGTGCACTCTTCAAAGTTGTCAGAAAATGTACACTGATGAAATGCACATAACTCATTTTCCAATGCGATATTACTGTAAATGCACCGTGTGGATGGCCGTTCTGCTGCGCTGCCAACCTTACAGTCAAAACAGGTACACACGACTTCATCTGGTTCAAGGGGTGCTCAGATACAGCGCAAAGAGAACTTCAGAGGTTGGACAAATGCATAGAAAGTCAGTAGAGTGATACAAGAGCCTGGTCTCACTCCCAGCTCGTCATACATGGCTGCTTTGTCAGGACCGCTGGTGTCACACACTGGGTAGACCGATGGACCCAGAAAAGTGCTCAATTGGTGTCATCACTGTCGCCTGCTTCAGGAACAGAGAAGTTTACTCTGCAATGCGTGGTTAAGATTATAAAAGGGTGCGTTTTAACCCAAATTTTTTTTCTTAAACCTAACCAAGCAGTTTTGATGCTTTAACTTGAACAAACAGCAAAACTGAAGTCATAAAATAAACTAAATTAAGTGAAGCAATAATGAGCCAACACAGGACACAACATCAGTCTTCTGGGTGAAAGTCCTGTGACTTACAGCTCCACCACGCATCAAGTGTCCTCATTTAAACTGGACAAACTATACATCTATCAGCATCCAGGACAGATGCAGGTGGTGCCAAAGTGCACCTTTTGTGTATCTCTGAGATGCCAGCCGTCGACAAAGAGGCCGTTTTTGATATTCTGGGAATGAGAACGGGTTGGATAGAAACAGACGTTCGTGGACACAAACACCAAGTGGCCCAAATTTAGATGCTTACATATTTGCTTGAGTTGTAAATGTTTCAGCTTGACAAATTAGCGCGACGCTATCACACAGCGTTACGGGAAGCTCAAGCTGCACTGGTCCAAGACGATGGTGATAGTACATCCCATGACCCATGTAGCATGCGTCACATGTGCACTGACCATTTCTGCAAAAATATACACACTGCAAAATCTGAGCCGACACAAAACTTCTCTTTTCGGTGCATCTGATCGCGCCTGTAGAATATTAGTATAGTATAGTATTAGTATAGAGTGCTTTAGATGTAGTGAGCTTAAAGGTGTGTATAGTCTCACTGTGCAGCCTGCAGGATGGCAACATGATGTGGCACTTTCCTAGTTTCAGCTTCACCTTAAAGTCCTTCTACTGTTGTGGGTGTGTTTGGACAGATCAGCGGCTCATGAACACACTGTGTGATTTAGACTGTGTCCTTTTGTTGTTAATTTGGTCTCACTGGCCTCTTTCTTGATGGCCTTTTACTCTCGTTTTCTTTCATCCTCTCACCTTTCCTCCCTCCCTCCCTCCCTCTCTCTGTCTCACACTTCCTCCCCCCTTGCGGGACTTCTGTGATTCCATTTGAGTTGTTTAACATGCAGCTGCAGGCCGTACAAGCTCACCTGCCTCCCTTCACTTTGAACCCCGGCGCTGGTCGGCCGTCCAAATAATACAATCATCTTCTGCACTAATTAACTCACGCCCACGACAGGCTCTATTTCGCAGCTGTTCTCGCTACACACTCACACACACTCACACACACACACACACACACACAAACTGGCATCGGACAGACTGCTGGTCCAAACGCACTGCAGACTCACATGCATGCAGCCATATACACAGTATATTTACTGACTTCACACATGCAGCATTCAATAGAAGTGTGAATGCAGACCTATATATATATATATATATATGCACACCTCCAGAAATGTGCACATAGAAGAGTAATTCTCCCATGCACACACCTGTGGGAAAAGCCTAATACACACACACACTCACTGAGGGACTAAAAACAACAGCGAGCGCCAGCACATATAGGGACTTACCCACGGATGAATGATTTTCGATGACAGACAAGTGATGATGGGAGCTGAAAAATGTAGAAGGCTGCATCACATTTCCTGTGTTCCCGTTCTGTACCTTCACACCACACGGCGTGACACGCACGGAGTCCATACGTACCTGGGAACGCTGGGTGCAACCACACAGGCGTTTAAGCGTACCTTGTCACAAACATCCCTGGAAAATGTACGCTCATACATATGCAGCAGCACACAATCTTTGCACTCACACACACGAGAGGAAGCAAACACTGTGCAAATTACACTTCCTGTGTGTCGGAAATTGGTGAGCTGTCTAAAAAAAATGTGCGATGGAATAAAGTGCTGCGCGGGGTGACAGAACAAGCACAAGGTCATTTTCGAGGGAGAGAGTGTCAAAAATGATTATAGTTGATGCTAAAAGCCATTAAGAATTACTGAACAGAACTCCGTCGTCTTGCACACACTGCGTTAGCACTTTAGTCGCAGCACTCTGACCACTCCGGTCTCGGCTCGGTGTGACTGCCGCGTTCATATAGGTGTGGGCTAAATGCACCGCTAGAAGGTAACAGCACGACATTGTCGGCTTCTCTGACGGTGCAAACACGGCTGTTTGTCGTCCCACACCTTAATCCTCATGCACGTTTCCAGGATGCTCTTGTTGCCCTGTTGTCTAAGACTTGAGCCGCTGCGTTACAGCCTGAAGCCTCCACGGTCGACTCCACATTACAGGGGATGGAACATAATGAGCTTCATATATTATGTTGATTAGGGGAGGAAGTGTGACAGCCTGGTGCATCTGGTGTCTGCTCACATGCTTGATTTCTGAAGTAATTAGTGCAAAAGAAAGACATAGTAAGTTGTCCATCCATCCCTCCCTCCATCAGAGCTTTAAACTGTAGAAGGTCACAGAGGGGGGGCTGCACGGTGGGCTCGGTGGTTAGCACCGTCACCTCACAGCTAGAAGGTCGCCGGTTCGCGTCCTGGTGAGGACACCCGGGATCTTTCTGTGTGGAGTCTCCATGTTCTCCCCGTGCAGTGTGGGTTCTCTCCGGGTTCTCCGGCTTCCTCCAACAGTCCAGAAACATGCTGAGGTTAATTGGTGATTCTAAATTGTCCGTAGGTGTGAATGTGAGTGTGCTTGGTTGTCTGTCTCTAAGTGTAGCCCTGTGATAGACTGGTTACCTGTCCAGGTGAACCTGCCTTCACCCTGAGTCAGCTGGGATAGACTCCAGCCCCACATGACCCCAGTGAGGATTAAGCAGTGTAGAGATGGATGGATGGATGGATGAATGGATGGATGGATGGATGGATGGATGGTCACAAAGGGGCGAAGCCTCTCCCAGCTGGCTGTGGGCGAGCAGCAGGTTACATCCTGGACGGGTCGCCAGTTTATCACAGGCCCAACACCAGACAACAGACGAGCATGCATGCTCACACACCTACACCAGTTTAGAGTGAACATTAAACCACCATGTCTCTGAGCATCGGAGAAGATCCAAGCAGGCAGAGAGAGCATGCAAACCTCAGACAGAAAGGCTCCAGCCAGCCAGCACGATCAGACTCAGAACCTCCTGTTAGTGCAGTAAATAGGTTTTCTGATAAACAAAAGACGTCACTCATTCCTATGATGCACTTTAATGCTTAATGCTTTCACTTCAAAAGAAAATTACACACATAAGAATATACATTCATGTAAGTTTTTTATAGCAATAATGAGTCAGATCACTGTGTAATCTTCTGGCTCTAAAGTCAGAGTTATGAAATTTCTTAACATCTTGTCGTTCTTTTATATAATTTTCCCTTTTTTTTTGGTCCACTATCAAAGTTTTCACTGTTTCTGGTTACAGGATTTTTTTTTTTCAGCATGAAATGAAAAGTTTTGACAATCTGCTCCACGCTACCTGACAAGCAGACAGAGAAAGTCAGCGATTAGCTGCAGGCTGGAGCCTTCAGCGCATCAGGAGTCTGCAGGAGTTATTGAATCAAACGCAGAGCTAAAGCGAATCCTGGATGCACATGAACCCAAATTTATGTTAACTTCTGCTTGTGCTCAAAATAACGCATTCAAAGTTTAATGAAGAGCGTCTTGTAGCATTAAACCTGCTCCTCTTTTGTTCTTTGGTGTATATACACTGATGGTAATGGCTTGAGGGTTGACGTAATCAGAAATCACACGATGACTGTGTCACTGCAGAGCTGCTTCTGTGGCCATTAACAGTAATGTGCATTGACATAACCACACTGAATCCATTAAGCGTGTGTTTGTCATCTTGAAAGACATAAACTGGTTGGCAAGAGGAATTTTTCACAAATAGGTTGAAATAGGGAATCCACAAACACACACACAGTGAAGCAGTGAATGGATGTGTGCTGCTGCTGTGCAGTTGTTCAGGATGCAAACACAGAGGGTGGAAACAGAGACACAGAACTCACGGGCCGGGTTTAACACCCTGACCGGTCCAGGTGAGCTGCATTAACCAACACCTCTCCACGTCAGCCACGTCTTCCAACACACACTATAAGGCCACCTCCACAACAGTCGTCACAGCATCCATTTTTGTTCAGCTTATAGGCACTTCTGTATGGTGAAGGGAAAAGCTAAGCTAAGCTAGTCAGCTGCTAGTTGCGGTTTCATATTTAACAGACATATATATGAGACTGCATAAGGCCTTCTCATCCAACTGTCAGCAAGAAACCATCTCCTTCAACGGTAAACTTGTTCTGTACGCAGAAACCTTGACATTGGAGCTTTCAAATGACTTTCTCAAGCATATTTACACCTTCTCATAAAACAATTCACAAGTTGAAAAGTTGATGTGATAACTCCAATAAGACATGAACTTGGCACAATCCCTGTTGCAGCTCACTAGGGTCATGGGGGGGCTGGAGTCTATCCCAGCTGAATCAGGGCGAAGGCAGGTTCACCTGGACAGGTAACAATTTAGAATCACCAATTAACCTCAACATGTTTCTGGACTGTGGGAGGAACCCGGAGAGAACCCACGCTGCACGGGGAGAACATGCAAACTCCACACAGAAAGATCCTGGGTGTCCTCACCAGGACGCGAACCGGCGACCTTCTAGCTGCGAGGCGGCGGTGCTAACCACCGAGCCCACCATGCAGCCCCTGCAGCAACCAATATATACAATATTGCATTGTAATACTTTGCATTGCTCAAAATTCTGATTCTTTAATCTGCAACTTTCTAACTTGAGTCCCGCTGAGCTCGCAGTTCTTTTGTTGGCTGACATCCGATTACAGCCTGTTGGCGTGTAGCTCAGAGCAGCGTACCTGTGTGTTGGGATGTGTGTGCATGTTCATGTGCTGTTTCCTGCGTATATAATCTGTCCATCATGCTGTTGTTGTGATCAAACATTCTGACCTCTTTCGTCTGGGCTGCTAGGTGTGAGATAATCCAGATAAACACACCCACACAGACACAACTAGACAATGGTTTTATGTTCCCGGGCTGTTGTTTATCCTCTTTAAAACTGTTTGCTGGATATTGGTGTTATTTATGCTCTAATAAAAGCTCCAGGTTCGTTCTCCTCTCCCACCACCTGTGATACGAATTCCCGAAACCGACTTTGTTGTTGCAATCATCAAAATGGCTTAAAGATCAAGAGCTTATATGCAGGAAGCATTCCTTCAGTGCGGTGAGTCTGCAGTTTAATATCATCAGCCTTCTCTGAAATCCTTAAAAATCAATTTGGGTACATATTCTGATATTCTGCTCTTAGCTGTGGTGGTTGAAGAGGAGAAGTTGGAGAGTAAGTTTTATTCCTCTGGGACTGATAAAAACATGTTAAAGTTATTTTCTAAAT
The DNA here is from genome assembly GCF_000690725.1 of Stegastes partitus. Taxonomy (NCBI): domain Eukaryota; kingdom Metazoa; phylum Chordata; class Actinopteri; family Pomacentridae; genus Stegastes; species Stegastes partitus. The sequence goes on from NW_007577763.1 coordinate 226,531, forward strand.
GATTTTCAGTCTGAAAAAAAAACACAGTGTTCATCAGTTCCTGGAAAGGGAGCTGTTTGTTTGTGTTTTTAATAGTGAAAATTGTGCAGTTTCAGTGAAATGAACTTCTGGTGAAATTGAGGTCACAGAGAATCCGTGGTGCAGAAACGATGTTAATCTGTAATTGAGAACATCTGTCATGGCATTTTAGATGATCACATTGATCCTCATCTGAACCCGACAGCCTGCCAGAGGATGGACTCACAGATCCTTAAAATGGGACCTTTTTCTCTCCTTGCTGCTCCCTTTTCACCCTGCTGGAACATTGTTTGCTGGACACATTAAAGGAAAATGAACCCTTTTCAATCTAATAAGGCTTGTTTTCTGTGTACTGCTCCCTGTGGAAAGACTGAGGGGACTCTCTGTGAAGCATCCATGGCTCATACACTGAGGCTCAACGCAGTTTCTCATATACAATAATCTGATACCTTTTATTGATCAGCGCACAGGAATTCTTTTTTTATTTGTTGCCGACCTCCGGGGACATTGGTATGCACAGTCAGCAGCAGCACATCGTCGTTTCCACGAGTAGGATTTCAAGTGTCTTTCTTAAGGACAGTTCAGGTCAGCGGGCAGCGGCTGGAAGCCATGACCTTCAGCTGAAGAGCTGGCATCTCCTCCCCGCCCTGATCTCTGCAAACCCATATCTGTCACATCTTACACTTTAAATTTCCTAGAAATTTAAGCTCAGATGTGGTTCGTATGCCTGCGACGTTATGTGAACACTGCACATAGCTGACGCTCAGTGGAGGGAAACATCCAAGCAGAGGGACCTCCTCCACCTTCCTGCTGACCAGTTCCACTTCATCACCTCCTTATTCAGACAGGATTTCTCTGAGAGGTCGCTTAATCCCAGCTTTCCACATCCCACAGTTTGTTTCTTTATCGTGTAAACTCTGCAATTAACTAGAACATATAACCTCGGTGAAGATTGACGCGTGCATGTGACCGTGCACGCTGCTCATCTTCACCAGCTTCTCGTGTTCTTGCCAGAGGGGCCATTTGCATTTGCATACTCGCGTGTAGCATCTTTGCGGTTATAATCTGCATTATATAAGTGTGGGAGGTCATTAAATACCCAAGGTATGGATGTTTTGAAAAACAATCGCGTATTTAAGTGATGAATTCTGACTTTTTCTTCTTTTTTTCTGAATCCTTTATCCCACCTATGGCTACCATTCCACCCACGCACTTCCTTAGAAATAAGTATTTTTCTTTGAATTTCTTCCGCTGAGTTTTCTTCCATTTAGCTGTTTTCCCTTTTCAAACTTCTTCTGGCTTTTGTTAATCTCAGTTGTTTGTGTTTTGTACAAACATTACATATTGTTCCTGAACTTAACCATAAATGTGCCGCCGTTGTCCAGTAGTTTGGACATGACTGAATGTGAGGAAATCTTGGACTGAAGCCATCTGTAAAACAAGTAGCCTGTTGTTGCCATGACCTTGAATGCACCACGGAGAGAAAAAAGCTAAGAAACACAGTGACTGACTGAACATTTATTGTGCTGAAAATAGCTGCCAAAGCATACCTACTGTAGCCTGTAGTTTGTGGAATAAGCCAGTAGCATTAGTGATAGTGTATTGGTGACATGGATCTGGTCCCATATTGTTCTGAACATGTCTCAGAGGATAGAAAGAGATAACAGTGGCAGCTTACAGTCAGTAAATTGAAGGGGGCTGTGGGTTTACAGATTTATCAGGCTTTATTGAGGCGATGGCACCATTCCTCATGTCTGGGGCCAAGAGGGCCCTTATGGGGTCAGTCAGAAGTAGGATATGATCAGGAAGCTGGGATGGTGACAGAGAGTATCTGAAGGTTTACTGGAAGCATCCCGTTGTGGCTCACACAGTCTCAGGATATCAACAACATGTACTGTATCTGTGTGGAGGATTTCTGGAGAGAAAGGATGAAACAGAGGTTTAGCGCCACGCCAACAGTGGGGTGTCCAGCTAGTCCAGCTAGAGTTCTTAGGGCCGCTCGCCATCTGAGTCCCAGCCATGACCTCTTTTCTGTCTGCACACGGCCACAAAGCCAACCAGGTCACGCGAGAGGATGAGGTGATAGATATGGAAGGATCAACGCAGCACACGGAGGCACAAAGTTCAGAAAATAGGTGGAATGTGGCACGTTTAAGCGCACAGTGATTATTCTACTGCTTGGTCTATTCCTCTATGCTTCTGTAGAAAACTAATATCGTCACAGAAATACAGCAGCAGGCTCAAGTCTAAGATGTGACATAGGTTACGCCTGCTTTAATCCTCGGCTCATTCACGCACACACAGAATGTGGCGTGTGAGGCCGATTGATTGGATCACTTTCACCGAGCATGCAGATTATAATGTTAGGTCATCAGGAGTGTAGAGCTGGGTCACTCTGGTCCGTCTGTTGGAACCGGGAGATAAGCAGACACACAGAAACCTGTAAAAAAGACGTGAGCTGATCACAGTTCCTGGACTGAGGAGCAGCTACATGTGGCAGAACAATCACGTACACTTCCACACACACAAGTCTGAGCTCGCGGTGAGTAAATGAACGTACAGCGAAACACACACGCAGGCGAGATGCAGTTGCAGCCTCTCATCACAGCTGAGGAGCTGCCTATTCATCTGCACATAAGAGGACAAAGCGAGCGAACTGCACTCAGGAAATTGCAGCCACGCAATTTACAATCGTTAAGCAGCAGTGGAGGACACGTCGCATACACACTCCTGCACTTTTATCCCAACTAGCCCTCTCATGCACACACACACATCTACACTCGCACACAAGAACACACAGAGGAACACACTGGTGCTGGTTGTTTCCCTGCCTGGGTCTTTGAACAGTTCAATGAGGACTCTTTTCAGCAAAGTGAATAGCCCCTCTGATTCCCCTCCATGTTTTGTGTGTGTGTGTGTGTGTGTGTGCCGTGCTGGTGTGTGAGTCGGCGCGTGCACGTGTGACTACCAGACGAGTGTGCATGCACCATGTGTTTGTGTGGGTCCTTCATCTTTTGTGTGGGCCCAGCTGAGGGGTGAGAGCTGTTTTGCATGTGGCTCGGCCTCACAAACGAGCTGTTCATCCAAGTTTAACGCCTGAGGGAAGCTTTGAAACAAGCTGAACCTTCACTGCCCTTTAATTTGGACCTGAGACAAGATTACCTCAACCTGAAGGCGTGAGTTCATCTGCTCAAGTGTTTTGCCACCGTGGTTATTATGAGAGGCCACTGATGTAATCATAAAGAGCCTGGTTTTGCTTTAACTTCTCACTTGATTTGCTCCCTTGTACAGACGGCCGCCTGCTCTCAGATTCGTCAGATTGTAGCTTATATGTTTCCAAGTTGGTGTTTTCAATTATGCATACCATTTAGTGTATGCTTTTATCTGGAAAGCCTTACAGGAGCATGAAAGCATACTTTTAGCGTGTACTTCTTTCCGCGGAATCTACCCACTACGGTAGAAAGAACCACTCACAAATAAAAGGGTTTTTTAGTTTGTCTGTCTGTTTGTTTGTTTCTTTGAGGGAAATAAGAGTCGGTTTTCTCCATTACGTACTCAGTCCTCCGTCTATTTTCAGCCTCTTTGTAGAAATAAGTCTCCCTCTAGTGAGAGAGATGTGTAACAGGCCAGTGAAGGACATGAATGCATGTGAATGACATTGGCTTTGACTTCTTGTCACGAAACTGAATCCTGTCCGACACAGTGGGAGTGAATTTATTCATGCATTTATTAAACTGATTCAGTAAAAATCAAGTTATTGGAGCTAATTATTATTTCTCTTTTCTTTTCCCCCTACATTTTGTCTCTGACCTCTTTGTCACCAATGTCTCTCTCTGCCTTCCATCTTTTCCCATTTATTTCTCTATTTTGTTCTATTTTCTTCAACCCTCTCTCCCGTCCCCTCCCCGTGACGTCCAGGTGATAATTTACCAGGGCGGCCAGGTGTTCAGCCTCGCCAACCACCTCGTGGGTCGTGTGGGCTTCGTGGCCACCATGCCAAGCACAAGTGCCTCCATCTTCATCAACAACACCCAGCTGTCCGACACTGGGACCTACCAGTGCCTGGTCAACAACCTCCCGGACAGAGGGGGGCGCAACATCGGTGTCATTGGGCTCACTGTGTTGGGTAACTAACCTCATCACCACCACACAATTAGATAAGAACACTGTTTTACACTGTCCAGCCATAACACTGATTGTGACCCATTGTGTCTGGGACTTGGTCACTGATTCTGTGGATGTGGATAGGACTTCTCATATATCTGCAGCTTCCTGGTCAACAGCATGAGCTCTTTGTCGTGTTCCTCAAACCATTGCTGAGTGTTTTTATCCTGCTACTAGAGGTAGCTGCTAATAAGAAGTCTCATTTCTGTTAGGGGGGTATGTTTGGTGAGGAACAGTGTGTAGGTGTGTTGTACATGTCAGAGTAACATCCACAGCACAACATCCCATTGTAAGGAGACGATCGATGTTATTCACCTTTTTGTGGTTTTAATGTTTGTACATTAGAAAACAGCAGTGTTAAACCTGCACCCTGTGTGACCAAGTGTTACTAAGTCACTCATTAATTGGAAAACCACGTGAGTGTGGCCTGTTTGTATGAAATATATCATGCGTGTCAGTAAAGAATGAAAACAATGGGCTTAACAAGAGCTTTTTGAGGGCATAATTATTTGGCTGCACATTGTAAAGCTCTAACAAAAGATAAACAACAACATTAAATTATTATGATAAGATGGAATCTGTATTTTTCAGTTTGTCAGGATTCCTTTTAATCCATTTCCATATACACAGTGTTTGATTAATGGGATTCTTCAGCTATTTTCGAATATGTAATTTCCTGTGCAATTAGGAAAACATTAGTTTTGCTTTGTAAAGTGGTTAACGCAATGCCACCCACTCTCTCCATCTGCCAGTGCCCCCCTCGGTGCCAGCATGTCGAATCCAGGGCACGCTGGATGTAGGCAGTGATGTCATGCTGATCTGCAGCTCAGAGGAAGGTATTCCCACGCCGTCCTACTCCTGGGAGAAGCTCGACGCTCTGCCCAAGCTGCCGCACAACGCCATGCAAGGTATTACAAACAAGCTGGCCGTCGGAGTTCCCTTTTGCCCCACCTTTGCTGGTAAATCTACACACATAGTGCAGCTCAGCCTCAGCACCAGTTCCACCATCACGCCACCTGTCATGTGCTGGCCCAACACCACGCCCGCCCGACGGTTCCCTTCTGCTGACCCTCTGAGGGGTGATGATGGATGGATGGATGATTTAAACCTGTGCATATGTGAATGAGTCTGTGTGTTTTCGTAAGTGGGTTTCCCGTCTTCCCTCATGCTGAACACCAACTCTGGCAAAGGACGGGAATGGTGTCATCACCTTCTCCTGCCCTGCAGTCACTAAACATTCTGAAAGCAGGTGTATTATTTGGAGTTGCATTTGGTTTTCAGCATCAGAGAGAACTGGTGTGACAGACTCTCCTTTCCTTCCCAGCTGTGCCCGCTGCACAGCCAACTGATCTCCACCAGCTGTACACTACTGGTCAGTAGAAGCCACATCACTTGTAGGCGGCCTCCTGCCATGACTTTAAAGATAAATATTCTTCTCTTACAGCCTTTAGCACTGCAGAGAAATATATGCAAATTTGCAGTAAGTGAATCATAATTGCAAATTAATCTACAAAGGTGGATCATGTTTTGTTGAATGCATGTCAATTATCAGGATTTGTGAAATGCTCATTTGCATGTTTGGCAATCAGCCCTTTGAAATGGGAACATCTAGGAGAGCTTCAAAGAGGCCAAATAGTATTTCACCAAAACTAGTGTGGCACTGGAGCACAAGAACAAAGAAAAATGAACTCAAACTAAGAAATAGTGGATCTGACATCTATCTGCTACTGTTCAGCTGGTTTGCATTTATAATATCTGCATGCAAGCCTTTAATGTGAATCCTCACTGATGTTACACTATAGTTTTCATGTACAGATTTTACAGTTTGCACATCTGCAAATTAAATATATAAATATATATTGTTATCTGTTGATATATATATATATTGAGCAAGTTTGGCCTTACATAAAACAACAACAATAACAAACAAACAAACAAGCAGTGTCCATATCTTGCTCACTTTGAATATTTGAATTTGTTTTGTGCTGTTTGGGTTTGATTATAATTGAAACGCGATCCTGGACGTGTCGGTGTCACTCTGAGCTCTTTGTGTGTTCAGTTAGACACAGACAGCAGCGACGTCCATCATGTTGCTGCCAAGACAACCAGGAACATTAACTCCCTATAAAACCGCCGTATGAGGAAGTGCTGAGGCTTTTTAAAGACCCCAGTAGTGTACAGCTCTGTGGTTCTAATCTCACAATTTAACCCATTCATCATGTGTAAAAAAAAACTACCTGCAGCTTCACAGTTTCACTGCACAGTTTGTATTCGGAGGTATATAGCACCCTCTCCTGGAAGGATACACAAGTCATGCTGTGGACATTAAAATTAAACAGATTTCACAAGCTCAGTTTTACATCCTAAATTTACTCTGATGTGAAGTTCTAGACTACCTCTGATACAGAATATGATTGAACTTGATCATGTGATGGGTCTTATGTTTATGTGTGTCTAATGTGCTCTAACAGCAGGCTTCGTGTTGTCGTCACTTTAATTACTATGTGGCTCTGTGTGTGTGTGTTTGTGTGTGTGTGTGTGTGTGTGTGTGTGTGTGTGTCCCCTCCAGACCAGATGCAGGGCACTGTCACATTGAGAAACATCAGCACCAGCACCTCAGGACTCTACCAGTGTACCTCCAGCAACGCAATTGGCAAAAGCACATGTCTGCTGAACCTACAGGTTGTCGCGCGTAAGTAAAGTCAGACACAGACGGATCAGATCATTGACGTTGTCATGTATGTGCAGCGTGACACACGGCTGTCTGTTTAGGGACGTACATGGAAAAGCTGCCTCTTCACGTCACTCACACTCCTGACAGATGGGAATAAAGTTGGAAGCCTTTTCTTTGAGTGACACTTGTCAGCCACAGACATAAGCAGAAAAACAAACAGTGTGAGGACAGACATCCTGCACGTAGCAGCTCTCCTCACATCTGACACCGACAGAGAGCTGGCCGAGGTCACGCAGGTCAGACAGCTTGACAGGGAGGACTGTAACATTGATTTTTATTTATTTTAATCTGACAGGGTGTGACAGGCCGGCGCTCACTATCACAAATACACTGAGTCTGCCTGTCAGACACAGCGCTGGGTCTCAAGTTGTGCTCTGAACTTTTCTGTACCGGTCCTGTTTCCATATTACTTGAATATCTTTGAGAAGGAAAAGACAAAACACCTTTTGTATGTGCCTAAAGATTTTGTTTTAAGGGTGCACGTTTCATGCATGTCTGACATGGAACAGCCAAACTAAGGCCACGTCTTGGTTTAGAGACACTGCAGCGTCAGACTTCTCTTCTAGCTCAAGTTAGACAGAGAGCAGAGTTCCCCTCAGACATGAGGGTGTTTTTTGGCAAGTGCTTCTCGTGTGCACGCTGTGGCAGCTGGACGTTAAAAAAACTGTCATCTGGCACAGTTTAGCGCATCTGGGGCTCCTCCTTGAAGGCAAAGTGAAAGCCCTCGCTCATCATCCCTCCCTCTGTTACGGAGGCTGCCAGGCTCACCAGGCAGCAGACCTTTACGGATGGCGTCCATGACGGTTGTGTTCTGGTTGGCTGCAGAGCCTTCATTACCGTGATCAGTAACACTCGGGTTTATCTCTTAGTTCATGTCAAATCGGCTGCTTCGTGTGAAAAAGGTCTGCTGGCTGATCTACAGGCTATAAACGATGAACCATGTGCTCAGTCCTGGTGCTTTCCAGCATCCATACTGCCACACATTATACATAATAATGTGTCCCAGTATATAGTACAGGGATGTCAGACTTACAGCCCACGGGCCAAAAGCAGCCCGCTAGGGGGTTCAGTCCGGCCCGCAGAATGAACTTTGACTGTGAAACAATGCATAAAAGACACAAACTGGTTGCACTGAAGGAGTGTGATGGTGACCAGAAGGCAGATTAAGCTGCTGCTGATTCAGGCTGGACAGCAGCAACTCCATCTGCCTCCCCCATCCTCACCTCCCCTCCATCCTCCTCTTCTCCTCGCCCATCCTACCCCCTCCATCTCCTCCACCTTCATCCCTCCTCCATCATCCCTCTCTCCCCCCTCTCTCCCCTCTCTCTCCTCTCTCTCTCTCTCCCCTCTGTCTGTCATCAGCTGGTTTTAGAAGAACAGATCTGAACTGTTCTGAAACGACTGCTTTACTTCTGGATTGTATGTTGTTTAGCAGAATCTAAACGGCTTGAATCGTACATAATGTTGGACACAAAAGTTCAGCTCGCTGTGTTGCTGTTTCCTCAGTTTCCTGTTGAGTGTAGGGAGATCCTGGATGACTTAGACTTTAAACCTGTCCTCTGTCCTGCAGCCCAGCCTCAGAGCGTGGGTCTGATCGCGGGCACCATCGCTACGGGAGTCCTGGCTGTGGTCATCTGCTCCCTGCTGGTGGTGGTCACGCTCTTCTACTGGAAGAACAAGAACAAGTATGACGAGGAGGAGATCCCCAACGAGATCAGGTTTGGTTCTGATTCATGGTTTTCTGTTTTTTTTTTCTGGAATCCTACCGTGTTTCATTACAACCAGACTGTTGAAGTCTCAGGAGAATCAACGACATCATGTGATTGCGTGTGAGGCCTGAACAGTCTGAGCCATGTGAGGAGGTCCAGAGCCTCGTACGGTGTTCTAGGCTTCACCAGGATGTGTTCTGTTGGTTTATTTTAGGTTTAGTTTGGACAGCTTCCTACAGGTTGAAGCTTATTTGACTTTGCACTGACAAATAAGAACGAGTTTCACTATAAAACAGTTTGATTTCTGATTCTCTCCATACTGTAGAATATACATGTTGTTATTTCTAAGAGAACAACGTATTAGATTTATTTCTCGCTGTTAAACACTGTTTGCTTAGATATTTGCAGAGTCGTCTGTCAGACTGTGGCGGGGGACATTCGTGGCCTCTCAGCTGTATTTTAAACTCCAGGCCAGTAAATTAGATTCACAGTTTAGAGCTTCAGCTTCACGTAGTCTTCCTTTTTTTTTCTTTTTTAATCATCACATTCTCATTTGTCTTTTCAAACAGTTTGTGAGTCTGTCGGTTGTTTACATGGACTACAATTTCATCCCTGAATTATTCCAGGAATCATTTAGAAGATAAATCATTTTTATCAGATATCTGAAGCTCTGGCTGGCTGGGATAACATCTGCCTGGTTCTGGGCCGCTGTCCACATTCACAGTTTCCACCTCTCAAGCTCTGCTTTGCCTTAACAGAAAATCACACTGAATATATTTGATCTCAGATGCATCAGGAGCCTAACTCCTCACAGAAACAGATCAGGTTTTGTATGCAGCATATCTACAGTTTTCTGAAACTTAACTCATCAACAAGAGGTGAACACATTGTAAACAGTGAAATAAATATACAGATCCTTTTCTGTTTAACTGATTTAGTCCATGTAGGTTTCCAGAGAGATCTGAGAGTAAATGAATCAATAAATAGTGTTTATGTTCTCAGCAGAAGGTCTGTTAATGTTTAACGCAGACTCCTGCTAAATATTTGACGACGAACTAATCAACTAGCTTGATGCGATCGCGTCTCATCTTTCCGACATCTTCACATCGTCTTCAGTCAGTGAAGCAGCAGAAACGTTTCACAGATCACAGTTTGTAATCAAGAGATCAGTTCTAGTCGCTGATGTGAAACCTTAAGTGCCATTAAATGGAAGTAAAACTGAATCTCAACACTTTGTGGCCTTCTGATGAGCTCCACAGTTCCCTTTTTTGTGTTTGTCAGCTCGTTGTTGAATCTGTGCGTTCAGAATAATGTCAGAACCTTTTCTCTGCAAACTACTAAAGATGTAAATGGAACTGATGAGAGCAGTGAAATATAAAATCAAGTCAGAACATAAAAATCAGTCAAACCAAACAGTGGTTGGAAGATGTTAATGGGGCGCTGGCTCTCGGTGGGTTTATCATTTCTGCTGTAATCAATTTATTGTTAGTAATAAATACTGCTAATGTTAGTGCAGTGAGCTGTAATTAAAGATGTCCATGTTTGTCCTGACTGAGCTCTCTCTGAAACCCGTCATTCAGAGAAGACGACCTTCCTCCTAAGAGGTCATCGTCGGTGAAGGCCTTCCACGCAGACGCCTCCTCCTCCGAGAACGACACTCTGACCTCCACTAACACCTACAACAGCCGCTACTGGCACAACCCCAAGCCCAACTACGACACCAACTCCTACACGCGCTACAACGGAGACACTCGGCAGACCTTCGCTGCTGCCGCTGCGCACGGCGCACACGCGCACGGACAGCCGCCCAGCGCGGCGCACGGCCACGGCGCGGTGGTCACGGCCCCGGGCTCGACCCCGCTGTCCCGCCACGCACCGCCCACCGCAGCCACGACGGCAGCGTTCGCCAACGGCAGCCACACGCTGCCCCCGCCCAAGACTCTGGTGGTCACCACGAACTCTGCCCCGTCCCCCCCCACCATGGTGCGCAGCAACGGCTCCGTGAGCCTCAAACCGGTGGTGACGTCCACGCACGGGCAGCACACGCACTCCTACGCCGTGAGCCAGGCCACGCTGGAGCGCATGGGGGCGGTGCCGGTCATGGTGCCGGCCCAGAGCAGGGCGGGCTCGCTGGTCTGAACGCCGGTCTCACACACTGTTAGCACCGAGGGTTTGGTTGTGATGTTCAAAAACTGACCGAATATGGGCTGAAACAGCCCACTGCCCTTTACAACTGTGTCTTTCTGTATGTCTCCACCTTTTTATCTCAACACTAGCTGGGATTCTACAGTGCAGAGTTCATTTAATGCCAATTCCTGGATGGACGGGACCCTCTGCTCTGTGGGCCACGTGCATCATCATGATGCAGTCCATCATCCCCGACTGGACGGATGGTTCTGGTGGGCGCAGGGGGAACATGGGATCATTTCACAAAGCTGGAGTGAAACATCCTGCAAAACCTGGACTCCCGGATCTTCTTCAGGACTGGATCATTGTGATGATTGTGTTTCTTCTTTTCGTTTTCTGTTTCTTGGACTCAAAGCAACACAAGGCATTGTCATCTCAGTGTGTCCATGCTGCAGACAGACGCCGGCTCGGGTTCCCACAGAGTGCATGTGTCCCCTGATTTAGGATAACAAATTAAGTCTGTTTTGTTTCTAATCATTTCTTCTCACAGTCGTAACCTTTGATTGACAGTAATGATGGAGAAGTCGGGATTAAACGGTGAATGTTCAGGTGTCTGCTGGAGGAACATGGTGGTGGTAGGATGGCCTTCGAAGGTGTTTCTGGATGCAACGCATTATTATACTTTATTTCACAAACATCTTAATTACGTTTTTGCACTTTTCAGAGCAATTCTATATCAAAGCTGCCGTCTTATGAACAAAACTCAGTCTTACTAATGACAGGCTTCACACAGTAAGCAGAAATCTAAACACTGGTGATACTGGAGGAAGGTACAAGTGCTGGAATCGTAGAGAAACATTGCTTTTTCCCAACAGAGAGCTCCTGTCCCTGATCTAAACTTGAACCTGCAGATGGAGTTTGTCCTCGTCTTCGCTGTCCTCATCCGTCTGCTTCGTGTCACATCAGTGCTGCTCTGAGGGTCAGAGGATGTCTTATTTCATAGATGCTTTATAAAGAGACAAGAGAAATATATATTTAAAGGAGATTTTTCTTCCCTGGATAAAGGCTAACACCTGCTGTTTTCTACTGTACATACGGCAGCGGTGGGATGGTTGTGAATCAAAGAAAACACGTCTAATACATATTTTACAACTCATGTGTCTTAATTTTGAAGCCGTTCTTTTTGTTGCTGGGTTCGGTCGACAGCTGGTTCAATGAAGGGATGTTTTTATATATATATTTTCATTTTCTACTGAGTATTGTCATTTCATTACGAGGACTGAGGTCAATACGATGTGGTTTAACATTAACGGCCATTTGTTTTACTATAAATAACACCTTTGCTGTACATGTTAGAGGATATCACCGTGTTTCTGACCTGTGTTTTTGTATTTTAACCAAATCTCAACAGTCTGAACTGTTGCTGTTCCTAAATCTAGCAATCCTCATTTTCTTTTTGTGCCTGAATGCACATTAAGTTCTAATGGTTTCTCCTAGCTTTGATGCAGTATTTGACACATTTGTGTAACATACAGTTTTGGAAAATATATGTTTTGGGGTTGTTGTTTTTTTTTTTTTTGCTTTAACAAATTTCTCTTTGCGTCTATTGGAAAGGTTTAAAATAAATGTTCAAAGTCTTACTGGGACAAAACTTCCCAAAAGGTGTTCCAACTTTAACAAACACAGTCTCATGACTTAATGCTGTAAACTTTATTTTTAATTACTGTTTTATGTAGACGATATCCCCGACTTCATCATTGTTTGAGCTGTATTCAGTTAATACCTTCATTCCATTTACCAGTAAAGAATGTTGTTTAAGTTGATGGAGTTAAAGTATATACACAGATATATTTATATACAGCTGGGTGACAAATTAAAGGAAAGAGCTGAATGAATGCTTCCACACTAGTGCATTGAATAGTAGAGTTAAAGCTGCTCTGTGGCAGGTATGAACATGCTGAGCAGGCTCAGTGGATTCTGACTGAGATGGAACAAGAAAAGAGCTTTTATTGTTGAGGTGCAGCTGGCAGGAGCTTCAGCCACAAACATTAATCAGCTGGTTTCAACAGGAACAGTGGAAAACGTGACATTTGCATGTTTCTATGGGAGGGACATCCGCAGATAGAACTGGACGTCGTGGTCGACCGTGCACATTACGTGATGATGCTCAGTGTGGTGTGTGAGGAAAAACCAGACATGGAGCTCCTCCTTAACTCTTCCAGCCATCAGTAGAACGACGATGGCTCAGTTTGAGCTGTGAGGAAACCAGCAGCACTGCTTCACAGAGCTGGAGACAGATGGTGGTGTCGTCTAAGAGAAGAGCCTGGATGTTTGCCCTGCAGTCACAGGATCCAGCGGGTCTCTTGTGCAGCTGGGGGGGCGCTTTGGATCCACCTGTAGCTTTAGAGGAAAGGTTCACTGCAAATCAATGCAAAGCTCTTAGGAGTGATTGCCTTTAAGCTACGGTGAAACAATGTTCTCTGCCAGGATGAGGATTCTCCTGGCAGAGAACATCGTCATGAAAACACCAGATGATGCTGGAGAATCAGCGTTGAGGCAGATGGAAGCTGCTCTGGTGGCCAAACACTGCACTAAGAGGTTTGTGTTGGTCTTTCCTTTCATCTGTCACCAGCTCGTGTGTGTGTGGGTTGCCATTGGTTTTATATTTTAAACGATATTAAACAGAATTCTATATAATTCCACCAAATATTTAGATCATGACAGCAGTAAATAATAACCCAGACAATATACGTCTGCTTCACTGGTGTCCTGATGATAATTCACTCATTTTAAATCCCAATCATAGACCGAATGGTTACGAGTCAGCGCAGGTTTTCTGTCGGTTTGTTGTCAGTGATGTGGGCCTGTAGTGGATCCAGCAGCAGTCCTGAATATCTCCCAGCTTTTGCTTTGAGGTCATCATGAAAATGGCACGTAGTTTCAAATCTTCATTGACTTATTTATTCTGTATTTAGCCACAGTAGCTACTGACTGCACTGTATGGGTCCAGATGAAGCATTTGTTCTTGTGTTGGTCTGGCCCAGGTCTGATTGCAGCTACGCTCCTCATCAGTGTCGGTATCCATTTCTTTTTCCTCTCAGTGCTGTCTGTCTGCTACGGCACGTTCTCGGATTGATTTATAAACACAGAGAGGCTGGAAGAGGTCAGATGTCACCAGATCAATTATCGGTTCCCTCCTTTTTGTCTGACAGTGTTTTCAGAATAAAGTCTTCTGTCTATGTGGATTCCACTCACCATCTCCTCCCAGTGTCCCTGCCTTGAATGGGGGCTGACAGCATTAGAAAGGAGCTCATCTTCTGAGGCCCTCGGCTTTATTTGTACCAGAGAGAGTCAGAAAAGCTACACTGAGATTATTTTACTCTTTCTCTGGCCTCTGTTTGCAGGAGAAACGGAGGAAAGAGAGCACAATCAGTAGAGATCTACTGAGGTTTTAACCCAAATTAACTAAACATCTCATCTTCTACCCCAGCCATAGGCTGGCACGTGGTACACAAGGTGGTGTGTGGGTTGTGTATATAGACAAATGTGATATATTGCTGCTGATAGCAAAACCAATGTGTACATATGTAAAGAGGAAAATTAAAAACAAAAAACATACATCTTGTTCTTACCGTTGGGTTTGAAATGAAATAGGAAAAATAACACTGGACTTGTAGTGAATAAATATTGTTAATACATTCTAACTGGGATCCTGTTCATTTGTTTGTGTGTGTGCGTGTGTGTGTGTGTGTGTGTGTGTGTGTTTGTCCGTGTCCTGATGATGAACTCTTCATATATTTAATGTGCATAAATTAGCTAGACAATGAAAGCATTCAGTTAATGAAATCATTTCTCTGTGTTCCAGCGATGCTTCTACACATTCTACATGTACTACACCATGTCTCGTGTGCAGCAGGTATTGTGTTCCAGTGGGCTCTCCTCTGTTATATCGTAAATGCATTTCAGGCTTTGCTTGGCAAGCTTTCTATGAAACTCATTCATGGAGCCTTTGGTGCTGCTGCAGGCTGTTAAGACGCCATAAAGAAGGAGCTGAACAGAATAACAATAAGAACGATATGCAAGTGTGCTAGTTTCTTCACACACTTGTGGTTTCTATTCCCAAGACAGACTGTGTGATACTGAAATGTCTTCTAAGAAAAGCTTCCTACCAGATAACATTACCGGATACTGTAGGGTGTTCACCAGCTGTGTTTCTGATGTTTAATACGTCTGCTTCATGCAGCGCTGATTAGGTGGAGGAGACAGGACTGAGTGCATGTTAGTGTGCATTAATGTGGATTGTTTCTGTTCATTGACTCAGGATACTGCACACTGATTCACATGGAAGTCATGCGGTTGGCTGTTATCTTTGTGTGTTCATGTGTGCATGGATTGTGTTTCTTTATCCATTCGGATGATTCGTACCTGCTCATGATTGGTTTAATCACTTCAGCACTTTGTAATTTGAAGCATCCAGACTGGGATTTGGAGGAGCTGAAGGGCCTTGATGGACCACCAGGGGGCAGCGTTTACCCACTCATGCAGCCTTAAAACTCAGCCTTGCATCCCTTCGCAAGAGTTCAAGACAGTAAATTCTTAACCATTCATTATAAAAGGCAAAGGTGTCCATCAGTAATGGATTGAGCTTTAATGGACTTATATAAATTCAGCCGAATCGAGGAGGTTTCTTGCAGCTGGCAGGACTCTTGTCTTAATGCAGTCTTAATCAGCGCATTTGAATTCCATTAATCTTCAAGGTTTCGTTTTCTAATCAGAAATTCCATCAGAGTTCCTTTATTCTTCTTCTAACCAATTTTAAGAATCAACAGCAGAGACCTCTGGAAGACAGCGGCTGAAACAGAGGACCGATGGCCCCGACAACTGTGCTCATTTTCTGTACAAGAGCCCATCAGCAGCAGGGTGTGTCTGAGGATCTGACAGCGTTGTGTTCATATCGTGTGTGAGCTCACACTTCTAACTGGAGCGCTGGGGTTAATTATATTCTCTCTGAAATCTGAATTATGATGAATCAAAGGAATCTCCCTTCCAATATTCCCTTTTTTCTTCTTCTCCCTGCACCACAGCTGTGTGTCATTCATTATTTATTCACTCATTCGTTCCCCTTCTTTATACATATTTTGTGCTCGGCATCACGTGAGAGGCGCTGTGCTACTAAGGTGTGCTACTGAGGTGTCTCCTTGCTGTCTGACAGACAACATACTTCCTCTATGGTAAATAGTACCATAAATAATAGTGAATAATAATGATAGGATGGCGCTCATGAAATATCAACTTATTAAGTCCTATAGAATCAGCTCTGGATCATGCAGTTCTCACCTGAAGTCATAGGTGGGCCAGGAGCACTGGAAGATGCATGTCCAGTGATCTGTGGCTAATCAAGTCCATTTGATTTTGCCTTTTTGACCCCTTAGCTGATAACACCGTCCTTGCTTCATGGTAAATACGAGTCCAAAGGTTCAGCTTTTGCAGCCAAACCCCTGATGGCCAGCCCATAGCAAGCCCATATCATAAAACACACAACTGCTGCCAAGGCTGACCGCAGCACGCGCATTTAAACTTTATTGAACTCTCAGAATGCTAGCACGCTTAATAGTGGCCATGAACTAACCTTGAACCAGGAACAAACATCTTTTAGAGCATGAAAAGCTTCAGGAGGAGACTGCACGCGTCCAGCTCACTCTGGCTCCGTCTCCGATTCGCGCTCATTAGTTTAGATAATTTAATTTTTTAAATTGCACCCACTGAGCAAGGATAAACTTTTGCACATGTTGGCAGTCGAGTCTGTGTAAGAGATGCAGATGGTACCTTCAAAGCACCGTGGGAAACATTACAATTACTACTAGTGCATATATTAATAAAATGTCCAACGTGGCACATGGAGGGTCCAGGTTTTTGTAAAAGCCCCAGGTTGCCCAGATTTGCACACCATTCATGTCTGATACTGGACATTCATGATACTAAACAACAATATCCTGCCAATTTGATAAACTTACCCATCCATCTCATTATTCATTCAAAAACAAACTTTTCAAGAAGCGCCACAGATGAGACTGAAAGACTTCTGTGGTAGGAGCAAGATAGTGAAGAAAGTAATAGCAGCATGTGCCTATTTATCTGTGTGATGGTCCATTTGTTCATTAATCTGTGATTCACCCACTGCAGCTAAAGTGAATACACTGACCATGGGGAACTAGGGAAAGAGAGAAAAGGCAGAAACTCATTTCCCAGAAGGGCTGACAGGTGGCCAACTATGTAGCTGAACACAGCCAATCAAGCCTCTCTGGTTCCCAAGCTGAATGCACAATGCTCTTTCTGAGAAATCACTTTGGACATCCATTACATGGGCCTATCCAAAACGTTGTCTCCTCCCGTGTTGTCTATAAAGCAGCCATCCCATAATAGCCATGAGCTGTGGAGCTGGCCGACTGCCTCTATCCTCCTTTCTTTCTGCCTGTGTCAGGCCTCTTTTCTTTTATTCATGGCTGAGAAAGCCATACTCTCTATACCACCAACACACCTCCTCCTTCCTTTCTTCTATCTGTCATCATTTCATCTGCTCCTGTAAGACAATCCAGAGGGTTTGATTCCAGTTATGATGTGGGCTGATGCTACACAATGAAAACCATCAGACCAAGAACATGCA
>NW_007577763.1:244386-275979 GCF_000690725.1 Stegastes partitus
CCAGTCTCTGTGTGGCCACAGGCAGCCTCTGCACCATGCCCACCTCTACAGACATCCACAGCTGTTGTAATCAGGCTGCCATGATGCAGCGCCCTCCAAGGTGCTGATCCTGGAGCTGTCAGCTGCCAGTGAGCAGCCTCCACCTCCACACCGGTGCAGCCGTTGCCTCTGTGGCCTGTTTTCAGTCAGCACCTCCGCCTACTTTACCACTGACCTCAGTGCTTTGCTTTTCTTTGTCAGTATTTCCTGTTTGCTGAGTCTCCTCTTTCAAGTCTGACTCTGCCCAAAAAAGTCCACCTACACTGTTGGCTGCAGTGTTATTTTTTTGCTTTGTCATGATAACAAAACTCAGTAAAGACATAATGACACCACTTACTTATTAGACCCAGGCAGGTTCTAATGGGCCCCACAGCAGCTTGATTTTTAATGCGCTCCGTGCCCACACAGCCATTAAAACTGCATATACTTATGAAACAAATCTTGGAGGACGTATTTTTGAGAACAGCTTTGAGGAGAGTTGTTGAACATTCAGATTCTGATGCTCTGAAACTATATTTGCATGGTGGTTTTCACAGAACTTTGAAGGCAAGTTTCAATTAAATTTCAAGGAAAATGAAAGAAAGAAAAGAATAAAGAATACATGTTGTGCAGTTTGTTAAAAAAGTAAATAAATAGTCTGATATAATGAATGTAATTGTGAGCACACAACAGCCAGCGACGGATGACAACAAAGAGAAACAATAGAAAAGAGAAAACAGCTGCAGTTTGTTTGACTGCGATTTTCTCCTCTGGGCTCCTGGAGCTGCAGAAGTTCTTTAGATGTTGTTAACCCCCCGAGTCGGAGGTCAGCGTAGTCCATCTGGGAGAGAATCAATGGAGAATGGGAACGAGAGAGAAGACAGAAAATGAGGTGATAGAAGCAGATTCAGTGCGGTGATGACAGGTTCAGAGTTTAGAGGAGGAGAACGCCTTCAAAAAGCAATTTAAACTTTGATCAGGAATAAGATGAGCTAAGTAAAGTTTGTTGAGTGAAAATGGATTTAAAAAAAAGAAGAAAAGGAACATTTTAGAAGTTGGTAGCAACACCCGGTCTTCGGAGAGGAGGGGAGCTCGTGTGTCCGTGAGATGCTTACGATGAAACGGATTCACTGTGAATGATGTATGTACTGTAAATGTGCAGTTAGAGAAAAGAGCCAAAGGAAGGCAGTAAATTTAAAAGCGCTGACGTTTAATTTTCTGCTGGAGTTACTTTGGGTTCGCTAACTTCCAGGACAGGACAAGAAGACTGGCTCAGAAGAACAAATGGTCCTATGAGGGTTTAACTGAAATACTCAACATTTCTCTCAATCCTTCAGCAGCAGGAGGCTTCTCACCTATTAGCACCTCAGTCAGTGGGTCAGTGTTTCTGATTAATTAGCATAAAGCTCTTCCGTGTTTCAATGCTTTGTGTTGTTTCAACTTCCCTCATTTGCCAATTTGTTGCATGAAACTAGCTTTTTACAGTCGTTGTTGTCGAGCCATTAACTTCATTGCACCTGCTCTTTGCTGCAAAACAAGCCTCTGTCACCTCAAGTCAGCCTGTTTGCAGCTTTTACCCGCTGCATCTTGTGTCGTACGTCTGATCTGAACCGTGACAGTTAATGCTTTATGCTGGATCCATACTGTTGTGTGCTGCAGCACATCCACACACACAGACACTAACACAGCAGAGTTACGTCTTACTAAGGAGGTGTTCAGGATGAAGGTTGAGAAAGTGAAATTGTTTGTCACTGCAGAATAATAAGAATGTCTATTCCAGCTACAGCTCTGGGTTTCTTTACCTTATCTGTACTTTAAATGATCGATTTGAAGGTGCTTTGAGGATTACGCCCTTTAAAATGACCAAGAATGTATTTTTTTTTATAGACGTCAAACGTTTTATTGCAGCCGTACATATACAAACACACTAATTCTCAGGATGTGCTGTGCTTTGCTTCCATTTCACTTAGCTTGAGGCGCCAAATCAGAAATTCACAGCAGGCAAGGAGGGAAGGCATTTTGTCTCTGTGAGTCTCATCATTCGCGAAATCGTCAGGTGTATGAAAAGAGCAAAGCGAAGCGTCATTGTAAACGATGTACCAGTTCTGCTCTGGTGGAGAGAGGAGATGGTATTTACAGAGTTATGGGTCTTTATAGCTTCACATATGAGGAGATGGAGAACAAAAGTTAGAAAATGAACTCTCTGTGAACTTATGGAGGCCAGAGGACATAAAAAGAGACGATAGATTAGATTAAATGAATCGAAAGATGGAATCAGATCCGTCAGACTGAGATTCAGGCTGTGTTGTGGATCAACAGCGTTTTCCATCATAACTGGTAATTAGACATGCAGGCATGGAAACACTACAGCGGTGAGCCATACATACCTGCTCTGTCTAATATGATGCTAACTAATGTGTCTGCAGTGATGCTTGATTAGAAGAAATAAATTCCACTGTTGAGTTTCATTTCTATGAGGATAAACATGGGTTTGACTCAGATATCTAGAGTTCTCTGATCCATTTGTTGCATATCTTGACTGACAAGTGCCTCTGCAGGAACATCTCAGTACGTCACCACTGTTGGAGCTGAACGTCCACAGGATTAACAACAGTCTGCATCAGTGTCTGTCCAGCATCATATGATGTATGTAAAGAAAACCCAAAAGTCATCGACCAATTATAAACTATGGTCTCAATCCTGTTCCTGACTTACGCTGTTGAACAACCAGAACGTCCAGCTCCTGCCCGTACGTCATGTGTTCACGTCTTCCTCTTTTATTTTGTCACTTCCTGTTTTGTCCATACTGGAGCTCTGTCTCATCTCTTGACACCCCTAGTGTGTGACCACCTGTCCGCCCTGATGTGCTCCACCTGGGCCTCATTGTCTCACCTGCTCCAGTGTGTCTTTACTCCCCTCTTTCCTCTTGTTCCTCATTAGTTCGTCTTGTGCCTCTGTCCAGTGTCCAGCCTTCTTTGTGCTTCGTAAGTTTGATCCTGGGCTGCAAGGTGGCTCGGTGGTTAGCACCGTCGCCTCACAGCTAGAAGGTTGCCGGTTGGAGAGGACACCTGGGATCTGCGTGGAGTCTCCATGTTCTCCCCGTGCAGCGTGGGTTCTCTCCGGGTTCTCCGGCTTCCTCCCACACAGTCCAGAAACATGTTGAGGTTAATTGGTGATTGTAAATTGTCCGTAGGTGTGAATGTGAGTGTGCTTGGTTGTCTGTCTCTAAGTGTAGCTCTGTGATAGACTGGTTACCTGTCCAGGGTGTCCCCTGCCTTCACCCTGAGTCAGCTGGGATAGATTCCAGCCCCCCATGACCCTAGTGAGGACTGAGGTGTGGAGATGATGGATAGATGGATATTTGACCCTGCCTGTTTTGACCACTGAGTTTACATCTGCGTCTTGGAGACCTCTGCCTGATTATTGTGCTTCAGTGTACAGGCAATTCTTTGGACTTCTACTTGAGGGACAATGATGTCATTAATGTGTCCTATTAGACATTTGTGTGAAATCTAGTCCTAATGGGTTTCTGAGTTAATACCGAATGTGTTTTGTGAGGTCACTGTGACCTTTGACTACTGATTTCTAACCATTTCATCCAACAAACTTTAGTGCCACATTTAAAGTCATTTCCTTCTGGCATTTCTGAGATATTGTTCACAAGAATGGGACAAGCAGACGGATGGACAGACAGCCTGAAATGTAATACGTCCTGTCACCAGCACAGAGGCATTAAAATACTACTTCTGTACCCAGATCAGAAGTTTGTCTGTTGAAGTGGATTCAACTTGTTGCTGCTGAAACGGATCCTGGCTCCTGTATGGTTGAGCAAGATAGGACACATGGACTTCAGTTTAAACAGGAATCTGAACGTTCCTCACGGTGGTTAAGTAAGAAGTAGAGTCACACACAGATTACCCACAAGGCCACGCTCCTTAAAGGAAAAAGGCTTGGCAGGTAATAGGAGCATCACTGCACCTCAGCACATGTTGTCATGAGGATAAACAGAAGTTAGTCTGGAATAATCTGAGTTAAATCAGACGGCAGCCTTAAAATATAGCATTAAATCTCAACATGGACACTTGAAGCCACAAATTTTTGTCAAACAGTTTTGATAAGACAAGTGAGAGGTGACCACCTGTGGTACAGATGCACCGTTTTAATGAAATGCTTTTGGGAGACAGTTGAACTGAGTTAAAGATATTATTGCTACCACCTTTTCTAACTATTGGAGCCTTCGACTTGTCTCTCACAGCACGTTACCTCCATGCAAAGTCCCCCATCTACACGGAGAACAAAGACAAAAGTATGATTGCACTGCAGAAAAGAGAAGATATTGCACTGACATGATGGAATCAGATTTAAGCCTCGTGTCAAGGCCTTGCCACCTGTCACATGATCAGCTTCCCGGCTGCTGGGATGCACTATTCAGGTCCCCGCTCTGTTTCTATTCTCAATCTATTTCTATCATTTTCTGTCTCTGTTTGTCTCCTCCTCCTCCTCCTTTCCTTTGACATCTCATTTCACCAGCAGCTGTATTATATTTGTCCAGGGGACTAACCAGAGAAAGAGGTGGTGGACATCATATGATATCTGACGTTAGCAGCAGAATAAAATGAGACACGAGGCTGCTGCGTGTCGCTGCACGTCTGTCTGCTGCCTGAAAGAAAGGATGGCGTGAAACAGGAACCATAAATGACCTTAAAGCATTATTTGTTCCTAATTCATACGTCCAGGGTAGATTATTTTTGCCTTTGATTACTGACAAAGTGAACACATTTCTTCCATCAATGAACGTCTTTTCCAAAGAGTGACCTGAAGGTGACTATTTTAACACCATGAGTTTTCCCAGCCTCCTCCTCCTTTGCAGCATTCACCTGCAACCGGAGGCAGCTTCTGTATTTTCTTTTCCACCCGTTCTCTGACTCTTGCTTCATTCTTTGTTGACATCCCTGAACCAAAGTCTCCAGACGCCCTTTAGTGCGAACCGTCACTTCGTTCTCAAAGCTAATGATCTATTCCTAGTCACAGCTTTCACCCGACTCACCTGCCCCCGCCAGTTTTTTTTCCTGCATTTCTTTCGGCTCAGCGGCTATTCTGTTCTCTCCAAAGCTCCATCGGCTGTCCCAATCTGCCTTGATTTCCCTCCAGCTGTTCTCATCTGGCAGGAAGGCAGCACTGAGTCTTTCATTCATCTCCTCGCAGGCAGCTCAGATTCTCAACGTTTTTGCCCTTCCAGAAAGCTCAAACCCTCTCTGTCTGTTTGTAACACTCCAGAAGGGTCTCTGCTGCTTTTCACTCTCTCTTTAATCTTCTTTATGCTTAGAGTCTATATGCTTCCCAAAAAACTAACCTAAAACTACATTACAAAGCGCTAAATTAAATCCACTTGATGGACCGTCCGTCACACTGGCGTCCCAGACGGCTGTGTCACACTTGTTGTTCATTGTTAGAGGCTTCATAATACCTGTCACTGTCTGTCACACTCAGACTTTCAATTCCTACAATTAAATCCGAGATGGTTTATAAATGCAGCCCCAGGCAATTAAGAGAACTGAATATGCATGAAATCAAGTGGGCAGGAAAGTAGACGAGACGACGCGGACAGCTCAGGCATATCAGACAATCAAGGGTGTCACAAAAAGCTCTGCAGGTACCGAGAGCAGCAGTAAACAAATGCTGAGCGGCTGTGCAGGCAGATGGCAGGTGACTCAGTCAATCAGGTGATGAGCAGAGGTGAGGCTGCTGATGTTGGTGAGTAAACACGGTGAAGGCAGGAGTGGAAGGAGGAGGCAGCTCCATGACATTAATGCAGTGCTTCGTGTCCCAGAGGGAGGTTTGTGGATGAAGCTGCCTGAGTGAGCAGCATCGGCAGCAGCAGCTCCGCCAGCAGCAGCTCCGCCGGCCGCACCTTTCTGCTGCTGGGAGGATGTTTTTTTTTTTTCCAAGGGTATCGTTGACAGCCAATCACCTGCTCAGCAGACTGGACAATACGTTGGCTGATGTCATGGAAGGGAAAAAAAATGAGGAAGTGGTGGAAAGCCAGACAGCAATAATATGCAAGAATGGTCACGGTTATTAAGCAGCAGAATCTGGTTGGAATTTGATATGATGCAGGTCATTTGCTCCACCTGTATACTGCTGGACTGTAACCAGAACAACACTGTTGCCTCATTATTCATAATGAAGAAGCAAGCAGACCGAGCTCCTAGTATCTGGTCCTTTTCTAGAACTTTTCAACAACAGGCTCTTTGTGCTTTTGGGAATATTCAGATACACATTATTCACTTGTTCAGGCTGCACTGAAGAAAACTTTAAAAAAAATAAAAATAAATAAAATTCTTAGTCTTCTTGAAGATATTCATAAAATTACTTTAAAAAAAAAGAAAGACTGTGGATTCACATATTTGATGCCAAATAACATTAAAAACCTGTTACAGTGAATAACCATTAAAAAAATGTGACATAATAAAAAACACACATTTGCAAATTTCTCACAATTTCACAAAACATGTCCTTTTTGTTTAATCGATGAAACTGTTAAATTCAAGTCAATGCTGTCACTATATCTCTAGAGATTAAAAAAAATTATTAGTAATAATTAACAAAAAGAGAAATGACTGCTGGTTCTGGACATGGATTTGTTCGATCAATCAGTCATTATTGAAATGTAGTAAAATGAAAATGTATTTAGAGGGTTATTTTCCATTATTTTCCAGTATTTTTGGCACCCTTGCTGCCTGAATATTACCTTTTTTGTACTGTGTGGCGTATAATATCTTTGGTAAACTTGGGATCTTGACAAGAGTTCAACGTATAAATTCTGTTGCTGTGAAGAGGTCCCTCTGTAGTCTGCTTGGTTCAACTTCAAACCCTCCATCCTCCCTTTTTCTCCTGCTTTCTCATGCTCGGTCATCTTCTTTCCACCAGGGAATAAGGGGACCTTTTTTTGAAAGAGTCTGCCGCTGTCTGGTGCACAGAGAAAAGAAGATAGCAGAATGGGAAAGTGAAAGCCCAAATGACTGTAATTTGTCTCGCCTGAGATCCTGTAGCTCTCGGAGGCCACATTTCATTTCACATAAAAAGACACATCCTGGCGGCTTGATAAAAAGATACTGTACATGAAAATGAGTGAATTAAAGTGCATAGATTGAATGCTAATATTCAGAGATGCTGTTGCGAGTGCAGCCGTCGTGCCTTTGCAGCCGGAGGTGAGCTGCTGCGGGTCGGGGGCCACGGTGGACCAGGTGAGTCCCTCTATCCACCGTCCAAGGGCTGTGGTGCTGAGAGAGCATCCACGTTGTTGTGGCTCAGCTCAGCATCTCTGGATTTCAGTGTTCTCCTCGGATATGACTTTACACGCCTGCTTCATGGCCTTGAATGCAACACGTCTCGATGGAGCTCAGTGGACCGAACCAAAACATATCATTTCCTTTATTTGGGATGACACAAAACACCCACAGAAACATTGGATTATTTTTTTTAACCCTGTTGACAGAATGTAATGAGGTAATTTCACCTGCACTGACTGGATGTCTCAGAGTGCTTTGATTTGTATGCAGGTATGAAATTGAGCGGACTGGCAAATTAAACACGTGAACTGCACACGAACAGTGTGTTTAATTCTTAATATGCTTCTAAAAACCACCTTACACCAGCTAATTATGATTTTTCTACAGAATTGTTGTGAGGTTAGAACTTCGTCACAATAAACTCCTATTCGGTTGACAGCAGGGGATGAGCGAGGCCCGCGAAAGGTGAAATTGGATTGCAGTTTGACGCACAAGTCGGACTCATTTCTCTGCGTCGCTAATCTGCATTTTTTTAAAGATCACATGCACCCGCACCCTCAGAAAGAAAGAGAAAAGTTTCAGCGCGATAAATAATGTATGAAAACATTCAGTTTGACTTCTCTGCTCATTCTCACATCATTTGTTTCTGGGACTGTTAAATACTTATTGATTTAATTCCATCCACATCTCGCTTTGTTTCTCTTTCTCGGCGGTTGCTCTCATTTTCACCCGCTCACTGTCATCTTCTGTTCCCCTCCAGTTTGATCTCTCTTTTTTGTGCTCCGTTCCTTCCAGACTACTGCGAGTTCAGAGAGCGTAAACCAGGATTTTGATGGACTGTCTCTGTCCTGAAAGGTGGCCTTTTTTGAAGCATTACCACGCCGGGACGGGGTGTGAAGAGGTCGGATGAAAAACAGCGTTACACAAACAAAGAGACTTAACATCCAGGCACAAACATCTACTAATTTCTCTCCGCCGTAGAGGAGCAATTTGGACTCTCCCACCCTCTGTGCTGTTATTAAAGCTGCTAACATGTACTTTCTCTCAGCAGAGTGACACAGCCTTTATCTGTTCTGAATAATTCATGACTCGCACTACTATTCTCCAGCATCTAAAACCTGATGGATGCTAAACGCTCAGCACGACTGTACACTGTGTTCTTGGAGGAGTGTTGTAATGTTCTCTTATGCTATATGAATTATTAAGTGTTTGTCACTGTGTTCTGCCATCACTGAACCAAAATGTGTTTGCCGTAGGGGATCCAAAACAATCCTCAAGAAAACGATACCCCCACACACACAGAAATTCAATACGGTACAAGTGCTGGTGAAGGGAGATTTAGCCTCGATGAATTGCTCTTATATGCAAATGTTTGTCGGGCTTCTTAAATATAAATGCAAAGGCTACTGTAGGAAAAAAAAATCACTCACACATCGCCCTCTAAGCTATGCACATATTTGGAGCAGACATATCATCCAACCTTCACGTGCAGGTCCTCTGAAACAACACCCTGCAGGAAAAACTTACATTCAGAGTGAAAGTGCAACCTGAGGGCGTCCACGAGGCCAGGAGGCAGGGAAGAGGTCAGGATGGGCTGCTGAGGCTGGGGTCATCAATATGTAGGTTCTCCTGCAAACACAACCACTTATTTGTTCTCCACCGGGTTCCTGCTGCACATCGTGAATCGGCAAACTTCCAACCAACCACCACACCAGAACCTGTTTTGAACTTCATGATTTTATGATGATACACTATCACTCCTCTGCAGACGCTGTGATCAATTCTTTCTACTATAAAAATGTCCATCGCTTTATCCACAAGGAAGACTGATCCCAGCGCCCCAGAACCATCCCTATCAAAGCCTCCCCTGGTGTATGTGAACAGCGTTATGTTGGAAATGTCAGAGCTCATAGTTAATGACACTGAAGCTCACTCGTAGCTGGTGGAAGGCAGTGTTCTGCTGGAGGGCCCTGCAGCAGCACGGCTAATAACATGGCAAGTGCTAAAAATATCCTGAAATGACTCTGTTTGAGTAAAGATTTGCAGATTTTCTGGACGCTTTATGGAAACCATGCCTCGTGACCAGGAAACTGTTGGACCTATCGGTTTAGCTGATGATTCACATGCTGGTCTTCTTTATTATGCTCCCCTCCACATATTCAAGCGCTTGCTGTTGGTCCCTGATGGCGAGGCTGTTGGACGAGGCAGAGAGGCGGCTGCTGCTGCTGCTGCTGCTGGACCTTAACTGATGTCAGCAGATGATGATTATACATGCAGAGGTTTCAGAGATGATAGCAGCTCTCATGTGAAGCTAACATCCAAGTACAAAGTGTGTTAACAATGTTTTAAATATGCCCATCTTTAATTTACTCTTCAACACTCCACTCGGCCAAATCTGACTTGCTTTCAGCAAAAAAATTAATTGGAATTTTTCATTAAATCTTCGGGAGCGTTCACTCTGCGCAGACTTCCACTTTTATCAGTTCAGACCAGCCTTTGTCTTCTAAATCCCCTCCTACCAGTAATGAATGACAGTATAAAGCAGATAAATACAGAGGAGGGTGACAGATTAAAGCGGAAACAACACACAGCAGCGAGGTGTTGGGGTGCCATGTGTAGCCAGAGCAGCTTTAAAGCACCGAGTCCATAAATCTCTGCTGCAGGGATGAACACCGTTCTTCCACAACACAACCCCTCATTTGGTGTTTGGATGGTTGTGATGGAGAGTTCTGTCCAAAACCTCCCACAGGTGTTTAGTCCGGTTGCCGTACACTTCACATTATTTCATCCTTATTAAACCATTCAGCGACTCCCTGTGTCCTAAACATGACAACCGGTCCTGTCAGAGATATTTCACTCTCAGGTAAAGGGGATCACTCAGAACAACTTTGTATTGATTTGCAGCGACACTTCCCTCGAAGGGGACGAGTCGACACAAACCAGCAGAATGTCCCCAACAGCACAACAGAGGATCGCTTCACTGTGGGGCTCCAAGGATTCACCTTTAGGTTGTCACCTGTCTGTACAGTGGAGATAAATCTAGAGCAGAGCATGAACTCCCATTCAACTTTCTCACACTAATATTTACCAATGTTCCTGTTACTTTGAAATAATTTTGCTCAGAGAGCTTATTGCGGGCTGCAGGGTGGCGCAGTTGGTAGCACTGTTGCCTCGCAGCAAGAAGGTTGCCGGTTCGTGTCCCGGTGGGGGCACCGGAATCTTTCTGCGTGGAGTCTCCATGTTCTCCCCGTGCAGCGTGGGTTCTCTCCGGGTTCTCCGGCTTCCTCCCACAGTCCAAAAACATGTTGAGGTTAATTGGTGATTCTAAATTGTCCGTAGGTGTGAATGTGAGTGTGCTTGGTTGTCTGTCTCTAAGTGTAGCCCTGTGATAGACTGGCGACCTGTCCAGGGTGTCCCCTGCCTTCGCCCTAAGTCGGCTGGGATAGGCTCCAGCCCCCCCGCGACCCCAGTGAGGATTAAGCGGTGTATAGATGATGGATGGATGGAGCTTATTGCTTCAGTGATCTCCACCTTCAAGACAGGAGACCCTTTGACTGACGTGTGTCCCATCGTTCTGTACATGCAGATCAAATGAACGTACAGTCAGTCAGCCTGAGAGGGACAACACAAGGCGTCTACTCTGCAGACCTCCATGGAGAAGCCTAGAAGCTGTTTGGGTGGCCCTTGAGCAGTAAACAGCTCAACCACAGGCTGCTTTAATATGCATGGCTTACAAATCATCTGGCAGTCACTAATTAATATTTGATCACGGAGGCCTTTTCAGAAATGTTTAATATTAACCAGTTATCCAGAATGAGCCATGACAAACTCTCCAGACTTCTGAGACAAGCATCCATAATGAAGCCAGAGTGAATGATTCATGTCAGGATCCATGTTGTTGTGTTCATTCTACAGAAATGAAATAATCACGGAAAAGCTGCAGCTGCTGCTTCAAATAAGGAATGAACAAGTTTTGTCAGACCTGCAGACTGCTGTTGTCAACTTCATGTCACAGAAACACAACATTAGTGAGTGAAGGCGCCCTGGAGGAGATTTCCATGACAGCCTCACTTAACCCTGATTTACTCCAGACACGCTCCTCGGACCCACTGAGACACCGGGCTGCTATAATGTGCGCAGCGGCTCATTGAGCTCAGCTAATAATGAACGGCAGCTGAGCTGGTTCCTGCAGCTCCGGTGGCACTAGGTGGCAGGCCAGGCCCGGCGATGGGCGCACAGCGGACCAGCGCCGGTGGAGTGAGAGAGTCAACTGTTTGTTTCTGCTGCACTTGTGCGGTGCGCAACCACTGCTGCTGCCGAGCTCCGTCACTTTGAGGCATAATTTTCCGGAGGATAGCTCACCGAAGACATTACCTGTGGACGCCGAACCCCACCGGGACTCCCAAGTTTCTTCTGGAGGAGCGCGGAGCTGCTGGAGCTGCCTGCAGGACGCCATGCATTACTTCTGGATATACAGCGTTTGGATCCCCTGCGTCGCTTTCCTCTTCGGATTTCAAGGTAAGGCGACACGTTTCATTCATTTCTGTCCTTTAAACAGCAGAGCAGCTTGAGCAGGGCTGCGGCTGGACGCGCAGCGGCGGCTGTGGCGCAGTTTGGAGTGTTTGGAGCTTGTTTGGAGCCTGCATGGGGCTCATGCTAATGCTGTGACTTCTGGCTGTTGCGCATCTCTGAAATTGTGTCTGCGTTTGGTGCGTGCTTGAAATGTGAAAATGTCCAGTGGAGGGAACAGAAGAGCCGTGCTCAGCTCAGCAGGGTGAAGGTGCACTCATACATTTGTAAACTTAATCGATGGCAGGCCAGGAGGAGTGGCTCAGTCTGCAGGGACGCTAGAGATGGTTCGTCTTGGTGCTTTCAATGAGGCTCAGAACTGTTCAGAACACTTTGCCAAATGTTAAGAGCAGAGCTGTGATGAGCACCTAACTGTGGCAGCTACACATGATCTGTTGCATCCTGTGGGCTGGTGGAGCTGAGCTCACACTGGAAGCTTCACTAATGGCCTTTCTGTGGCTCTCACTGGATTGGCTGGGCTGGAATTTAAAGTCACATGCTGGTGTCTTGGTGGTCAGGCTTCTCATAAAGATGCTCTGTCTAGTTTAAAGTTAGTCAAGCACCAGTCATCTGCTGTCGGCACTATGAACTGATGGGTGGTGTTGGTACATGCTGGTTGCACCACTCAGTGTCCCAGCAGGATAAAGATTTACTGTTTTATTGCTCCAGAGTGACTCCTCAACACTGACATAGATGTGCAAAAGAAATCTAGTTCCGCCTACCGCTGGACAGCTACAGAGTCAAGTATTCGTCTCCACCTACCAGTCTTATTTGGTCTAGACAGGATCTCCGTTCATTTACATCGTCTTGACCTCCCGGATCTCTGTCCACTCCGGCCACGGCTGCACTAATAGAGCTGATTTGACTCCTCTCAGGGAGCTGAGAGTTGAATCAATTAGCTTCTTTTGTCTCCCACAGGAGCGCGCTACCTAGAAAAGCGTACACCCTGACCAAGCATATTGGATTCACTTTAACACGGTTCTGATGTTGGCAAGCAGCCTGGATGGTGAGATGTGCCAGATTGGGAGGGAGGGAGGAGGGAGGACGGGGAGGGTGAGACACAAGCTCAGGAAGAGAAAAGTGTGACGAGTGAAGGAGATTAAGTTGAAATGAGGTGCATGCAGGAGAACGTATTTGCATTCTGTTTCTGTCTGTTACTTCAGTAATTAGATGTTGGCAGTGAGCGAGGCTCTGCAGCCGTCTGGCGTCGCTGAAATGTTTCACTTTCTGAAAGCTGCTTTGTGTTGAACTGTCTTGTGCAAAAAGTACACAAAGTTTTCGGAGCCGGCCAATTATCACACCAGATACGATAATTTATTGCTTAATAACCTGTAGAAATGTGCTGCTGTGGTTGTGATGCAGCTTCTCTCTGCCGCTCCTAAAGCAGGTCATCTGATTGGTCCGATCAGCCTGTTGGCGCTGAAGGATAAATGCTGGAAAGTTCTCTTTTAATCAAACACGTGGAAAACATCAGTAAACAAGAGCACGTCATCAAAGTTTGGTGTTGCTGTTTGAACTATTCCGAATTCTGAAACTTCAATTTCATTTTTACTGCATATATATTATCAA
Organism: Stegastes partitus; assembly: GCF_000690725.1. Lineage (NCBI taxonomy): Eukaryota > Metazoa > Chordata > Actinopteri > Pomacentridae > Stegastes > Stegastes partitus. The sequence goes on from NW_007577763.1 coordinate 257,835, forward strand.
GGCCCAGATTGGAATCTTGACACCAACCCGGCCCGTATTGGGATTCCGTCCGGCCCAGACTGGAATTTGACTTGCTGGCCCAGATCTTGGAATTGTTATTATTCATGAGGGGCTGATAAACAAGATTCAACACACAAAAAATTAATACATTTTATTTACAAATGATAGAATTTCCTGCAATAATACAGGATCAGGAAACTCCATCAGTGCTGCTCCATGGTGTTCATCTGACAGCATACAAATACATGTATGCAGCTATGAGATATAAAAAAATAGACATTTTATATTTTTTAAAGAACAGGAAGTTTAAATTTAACAAACTTTCATATTCATCAAGCTTTAATATGTCACTGCCTTGTAAATCCTAAACGTAAAGATTAATACTTGTTTGGAATCTTGCATTTGAATCAATATCCCATAATAATAATGATAATAATAATAATAATTCCAAGATTCTGATCGAGGCCAGCAAGTCAAATTCCAATCTAGGCCTTGGCATATATATACGTACACACACACACACACACACACACACACACACATATTCATATACATCATTTCCATCATTCGTATCAATATCAGCCTGAAAAACAAACATGTTGTTGGACCCGACTGTGTTTCACTCCGTTGGTGTTTACATCAGTAAGATGAGTTCATGTTTTAATACAAAGTTAAACGTTTCCACCGGCTTCCATCGTAAGAAATCGTCCGTCTTTCCTCACTATTACTTCACAGCTCTATTTCATTCTCTACTTCTATTTCATTCTCCTCTTCTCGGCCACACGTCTTCTTCTCATTCAGCTCATGCAGAGCTCGCTGCCTGTCCTGAATTTCAAAGCACGACTGGGATTTTTCTTCTCAGAGCAGAGGCGTATGCGAGGTTAGCTTTTTCACCGCGGTAATGCTGTCGCTTCATTCATATGGTAGAAGTTACTGGACGGCGAATTAACACAGATCTCTATATGTTTCATCTGACTGAGCTCTCGGCCATGCTGACAACAGGAAACCAACCGGTCATGTTGGTGGATGAACAACATGTGACTGCTGCCGTATGATGGCTGGTATGTCTGCTGATGAGCCTCATCGCAGAGCGATCCGAGGATGACGGATGTAGGTGTGGTCTGTCACTCAGAGCTTCATCACATGTGGGATTCAGCGGCTGCTGCTTCCTTCTATCTGAATCTTCTACATCTTCCACAGCTCAGCACCCCGTCCACACACCCGCTGAGTGTGTCTGCTCGTAATAGAGTAACACTGCAGCTACTCTGAGCTTCACAGGAAAGATTATCCCAGATGCAGAGAGTCTCATATTCAGTGCCTTTATGTGTCTGTGTGAATGTCCCAGGATTGTGTTCCTTTAAATCAGCTGTTATTTCTGCGCAGTCTGACAGGTAGCTGGAGGAAAATATCCAAGAAATAATACTCAGCAGTTTGTTGACAATTTATTCTTCATTTCAGCCTTTAAAGACTTTTGTACATCTTCACTTCACTGCAGTTGGATGGAGACCTTTGACTCTGTGGTGCTCATGTGTAGTTGCTGTCAAACTCCGGTCCTCCAGGGCCGCAATCCTGCAAGTTTTAGATGTTTCCCTCTTCCAACACACCTGATTCAAATGATCAGGATCGTTATCAGGCTTCTGCAGAGCTTGATGATGAGCTGATCATTTGAATCAGGTGTGTTGGAAGGTCCCTCGAGGACCGGAGTTCGACACCCCTGGTTTAGACGCTGCCAAGCTGCAAACCAGCAGCTCAGAGGAGTGTGCCAGAGGCCACATTCATACATGGGTAGAAATCAGAAAGTATACCTGATGAAGTGGTCTTCTTGTGCATTAACACAATGCTCCCAGTACTTCTGTACCGCTTGTATTGGGCCCTTGAAGTCAGGTCAATGTGCTTCCTCTAACATGTCAGGATACTCCAGAGGAACCTCAACAGTTCCACCTTGGAGGACCGATTCCACCTCAGCCTTAAAGGAACCCAGCATACACCTGCTGCTCTCCTCACCTGACTTTTGGAAGCTGCTGTTTCTTCTCTTTGTAGCTGCAGACCCACCTCTTGTCTCCAGCTCGCGGTCCACGGAGAAATCGCTAATCGTCGTCTACCAGCGGTCACATGTTAACTCAGGTCCTCATGGTGACGACACGTACTGCTGCACAACAGTCTGAAACCTTCTGACCACAGCCCTGCATCAGGATGTAGGATATTTAATGAGCGGTTATAGTTCTCACACTGAGTTGCAGACTGGATGGCTCTTCTTCTCCCGGCTGCAGCATTAAACTGCTGGAGTGCTGTATAGGTTGCACTTCAGTGAGTCTGTCTTTAAGCTGTCAGGGAATCAGCATCACAGAACCGGAGTTCCTTTGACAATATAAAGATGTCAGTGAGGTAACCTGATTTTCTTTTCTTAGACATTTTAGAGAGGTATGCTATATCTGGATCATAAAACACCAGCTGTCAGTTTGTGGAAGCAATCACCTCCAATACAGACACAAAATTAAACTCATCTTTTATATAGTTTGCTATTTTTGATATCTTGTCTTTTTATTTATCTGCTCTTGAGAAACATCAGGGTGATTAATTCTGGTTTCTTTTTATGTCAGTAGACTTCTTTTTTTTAAAACTAAAGTCAGTGATTTTCCTGTTCTCCTTCAAATCTACACCTTCCAGCACCTGAATCCGAGCCGGAGCTTTTACTTCGTTACCTTAATGCAACTCTATTCTTCAAAGAGTTGATTTAGTGCTTTGATCTACAAATTTGCCTCCTTGTCGGAACGCAGGAGTCCCTGTCCTGATGGTTTCATTTAATTAATTAGGACAAATGACAGTATGTAATTTTAATTAGCGGCTGCTTTGCAGCGTCACTGTGTGAGCGAGATACAGAAGCAGATAAAGACTCGGGGACGCGTGATCTTAAGGAAGTGTTGTGCCGTCTCCTGTTAAAGAGTTCGCTGATCCCACAGCCCTGCTGGAATCATCTGACTTCTTTTTTAGAGGAGCTGCAGTAACTTCACCTCCTTAGTTTCTGCCTTTGTGCGGATCCAGGCAGTGAATCCGTTGTCTCTGATTCTCTCCAGCTCCCGGTGCTGGATGGCAAATATGGTTTTTATCGTCTTGGTTGCACACCAGCAGCACATCGGACCAAAGTTGTGCCCAACAGGGAGGGTCTGGAAGTAGACCTGCTGTGGTCGGAAACACATCGAGTTGTGTGTTTGTGGCGTTTACAGGACTGTGGGTTCAATACAAAAGACCGAGATACGTGGAAAAATGAGTCGGCAGTGAGGCTGAGAATGACGGGATGGAAAGAAAAGATCTGAGTTTAGTATTCAGAGACAGTTTGCAGGTTTAGAAGCACAAACATAATTCTGGGCAAAGATTTAAACAAAGGAAAAAGGAAATCAAAAATAGAGCGAACAAAAATGCTATTGTGATCTTAAATGTTTGATTCTCTGAGATGATCAGAGACCCAAATCTGCTCGCTGTGCTTCTGTTTATCTTATCACAGAAAACTCATATTTGAAGTTCCCACAGGCAGGTGTTACAGCTGTCCTTCTGAATCTGCCTTTTGTTGTGAGCTCGCAGATAGCTTACCGCCGATAAAATCAACTCTTCGTTCAATTTACTTCTCATTTAGCTTTGTTCCACATTTGTCCCACAGAAAAGGAGATTTAGGTTGTAAATTAATCAACGCCGTAAACAAAAAAATGCCGACTTTTAAAAATGTTTTAAAAATTCCAGCATATACAAAAACAAAAGTAAGAAAATAAAAATATTTCCACCGTATAGGGCAAATGGTAATCACGAATTATTGCTTTTTTATTCAATAGTTGTTTTGGGATTCAGTGCAAATCTTGATCTGTATCTTGGCAATAGTTTGGCCCGACACACTGTCAGTTATTTAGCATTTAGTGGCTGTTTGTTGGTGCCACGTACTGAAATACTTCATGTCCCAGTGATTCACGAGAAGATGTCAAAAATGTGTGTTGAAGAGAAAAAGTCAAATGACAGCTGAGAAAGAATCGTTGTCAGAGTTCGGCGCTGCCACAGCATTGTAGTGTTTTCTTCAACCCCGGCGTCACAAACAGGAAGATGAGCAGAACAGCAGAGAGCAGCTGGTATGTTCAGAACCAGGAGGCTGGGAGTCGATGCACCGCAGCCACAGGGCAGCAATGCAGCTCCACGGAGGGAGAGAAAACAACGGCCATGATCACGTCTCAGCAGCCGCCGTCCTACACTGATGCTAGACTTTTTTGTTTTTGGACGTCAAGGCGTCACCGGGACAGTGAACGCTTCACACTGCCGGACATGAAAGGGAACACAGTCTTCTATAGATATGTGAACATCATCCCAGTGGGAGCTCTGTCCTGGAAATCAACTGGACAGACTGATTGTCAGACTGAAATGGAGAGCAGGGAATGCTGTTTAAACTCAGTGCTACCTTTAGAACAGCGTCTGTCTCGGTGGTGTGGAGGTAGGGGTGTGCGATAAGATGATATTAGATCGTGAACGATTTGAACGTGTAGACGATCTGCCAGAGGGAGGATGTCATATGAATGCTTTAGGTCAGCGGTCCCCAACCACCGGGCCGCGGACCGGTACCGGGCCGTGGGTCAATTGGTACCGGGCCGCACAGAAAGAAGAAAAACCCCAAACATTTGATTGGTTTATTCTTATTTCCAGTGGAGTCTGCAGGGTGTTTTATTTTGAAAAACGACAAGCTCGTCTTCCCATCGCGTCTGTCTTGTTTCTCGCACTTGACTCTTAGTTTTCACGCTCGGCCGTTAAACAAAGCCGTCAGTCTAACTGCTGCCGAAATTAATAAAAAACAAGCTTCTCTGGAAAGAGACTCGATACTAAGACGGAAGAAAAGTAAACATGTATTTATCAAGTAATTTTATTAATTTATGAAACTTTTTAATAGTAGAAAGTATTATTTTTTGCTATGTGCGCAATGACCGGTCCGTAGAAAATGTTCTTGCTTAAAACCGGTCCGTGGTGCAAAACGGGTTGGGGACCACTGCTTTAGGTCACATTCTATAAATGGCAGTTCTATGCTGATGCGCCGACGTATTACACCAGACGCATCACGTTCTCCCCCTCCACCCGCCCGCCGCCGCGGGCACGGTACTGTGACCGCGAACCTAAACACCTCAACTGGTCTTAGTAGTCAAATGCTGCCTGTGCGTCCCGCCCACTTCCAGCCTGTCGGAGCCTGCGCGCGGAATTGTTTTGACAAAGCGCAAACAAAGGTAGTTTGTAAAGTTTGCACAGAGATGGTTCGCACATTGGATGGCAACACGACGTGATGACAGACTTGTTCAATCAGTTGAAGAGAAAGCACCCTGAACAGTATGCTGAGAGCCAAACAGCGACGGGACGGCCGGCAGCACCGCAGCCAGAGGCAGCAGCTGGACCCAAACAGACAATTGATAAAGGCGCTCCGTATGAGAAGACAAGCAAGTGGTAGAAAGAGGTAACAGAAGCAGTTACCTTTTATCTTGCAGAAGACAGTAGAGAACGAGGGGTTCAAATGCCTGCTCAGAGTAGTTGACCCGCGGTACGAGCTGCCCAGCCGAAAACACTTCTCCAACACTGCCAGTCCACGTCTCTACTCTGAATGCCGAGAAAAGATTGAATGCAGAGTTCAGGACGTCCAGGTTTTCGAAGCGAGTGATCTGTGGTGCAGCCGCACTGAGTCTCAAAAACACATGTAAGGTCACGATAAAATCGAAATCGTGATTTTCTAATTAAAGAACAACGTGATATGCTATTTTTGCCGTATCGCCCACCCCTATGTGGAGGCGACGGCATGCTCCTGTGGAGACGGTTCTGAGCAGCAGGAGGCAGCGAACACGGATAAATAACTGAAATATCATTAACAGGAAGCCTCCACTCCTGGTCATGTTATTACCATAAAACACAAGCTGGGAAAATGTTGCAGATGTCCTCTGAACGCCTTGAGAGAAGTTTGAAATTGGAAATGACACTTAGAGCAATAATACACAGACAAAAACAACAACTTTTATTTCCTCCTCGTAGGCAGCCGTAAAACGGATTCTTTTTCATTAAACTCTGCTGCTGAAGTGAGTTTTTTTCTTTTTGATGGAAGAACAAACGTCGGGAGAGTACGACAGAAACCGGATGTCAGCAAACACGTGTCTGTTTGACCCTTGAGCTGGACGCCGATGCTCCAGATCAGACTGATGAGGAGTGGATTTGACACACAGAAGGATGCACAGAACGAGGGTTTCACGGAGCAAAGAAATGAAGCGAACTGGGTCACTGTGGGCCGTCTGATGTTTGGCTCTGATAATCATGGTTTCTGGAAACTATTTAATTGGATGTTTGTTTACTTTCTGCCGTAGATTTTTTGCCTCCTCTGGATCCTGTCTAACAAAGCGACTTCAGGGTGAACACTGTTTAAAGATCTGCTTGTACTTCCCCTCACACAGACCTGCAGGATCCCGTTCTAACATCCGTAAATTCATTTGGACTGATTGCTGAAGACTCGACACAAGTGTTTGATTTTTTTTCTCGCACACACTTTTCTTCCTTCAGGTTACTTATGTGTGAGTAAATAGGATCTGCCACATTATCCCTCCTGCTCTCCAGCTGCAGCCGAACACTTCACATTTCTATTACTGACACAGTGGCTGCCTTTCCTCGGGGCATCACACACCACGGAGACACGAAGATGAAGCCCTGAGGTTTGGAGAAGCTCTTCCCTCGCCGTCACACACACTTTCCTTCTCTCCCTTCACTGCAAAAAAACGTTCCCTCTTGTTTAGTTGTTCTCTCCTTTTTCCTGCATGTAGGTTTCTGATGTGACTCCTTCAGATGGTTCTGGATTAATACTGACTTCACTGCTGATGGGAGGTTGATCAGTTTCGTTCACATTCCTGCAGCTGTTGCTCTTGTTCTTCTACTCAGTGCCTAGCGATGGCCCGTGCGTTCACCTGAGTCATGCTACAATAAGACTGCCTTTACTCTGACGTGAAAATAAAGGGATGTATGGTGCCGTGTGGGATGCACCAGTAGATATCTGTTGTGTAATTGCATCAGGGAAATACTTTGACTGTTGTCACCAGAAAGATCTCTGAACAGTCTTGCTTTGATCTGATATTAATTAGATTATCTTTGTGTCTTTTGGGACTGCAGCGTCTCTGGCTTGCTAAACTGAATGTGCACCGTGCATGAACAATGAGCGCCCACACATGTGCGCTCACCCCCACACATGTGCGCTCACCCCCACACAGAGCTGGTTCAAAGGCACATCATCAGCAGTAGATCCATCTTTGGTCAGGAATAACCTCAAAGTCACAGTTTGTCATTTCAGCGGGACAGTGGACTGTCAAATATTCGGTTTGTCCGTCCTTTGACCCGGCCGTCGGGGACGTGCGTGACATCGGGCCGCGTTAATATCAAAGACGCATTTTGTTGTGAAACTGTTCATTAGTGATTGTTGTTTCTGGGCTCTGGAGCAACGTCTTCAAAAACATGGTACATCAATGGCGTTTGCTCGTGTTGCATCTAAAATGCATGACCAAAGAATTAAAGGCAGCCTCTCACTCACAGCACATCTGACGTCTGTTCTGTGAGCGTTCGTCCTAACGCTGGCTGCTGGTTGGTTGTCTCCATTGGCGCGTTGGTGTCCTTTGTCTACCTTGGATGAAACACTGACTTCAAAACAGTATTCAGGCACTGAAGCCACACTGAAAAATCTATGAGTTTCACTGCATTAGATAACAAGATGTGAGCTTTATCCTACAGAGGGTCACGGGGCTGCAGCCTGGTCCTGCTGACGGTCGGTCCAAAGGCGAAGACAAATAGACAGACGACTGTGCACGGTCAGACTCACTGCCAACTTAGAGTCACCCAATAACCCATCATGCATTTTTTTGGACTATGGGAGGAAGCCGGAGCACACAGGAGGAGCAGGGAAACAAAGAAAGGCTCCAGCAGAACCCAGAACCTTCTAGAAGGTGCTGACTGCTGCCCCGCCGGGCCACCAGTAAGATAGCCAGGAAACCATCCGTTATCTATACACCGCTTAGTCCTCACTAGGGAGGCCAGAAAACAGGAAGCAACAAGTCCAACGCTGTAGATGAACTGTCGAAACATCTCTCCACGTTTATTCAGCAGATGACCTCCGCGCTGTGGATCTTTATCCTGCAAAATTCCTCTTTGCGCTTCAGAGTTTATGAGTCCATGAATAAATACGAGTCCACCTACAGCGCTGGAAGGAAAACAGCCCTGGACCTGACCTTTGTTCTGCACTGGAAGAAAATCCTCCTCTTTCTTCGCTCAGACTTTCTACCATCAAACATAATGCAGGTCTCCAAAAGCCGCCGCCTTTCTGTGAATATTTTTTTTGAAATTTAATCCGAGCTGTCTCCGTCTTTGAGCTGATGAATTCACTCTCCCTCTGATCCTACTGTATTTTGAAGGGGCTGAGAGCTGAGTCGTATCTGGTAATTCTCACTGATCTCTGAAGCGATCCTTTTTCTCACAATTATGCAGTCCGGTCTGCCGTTTGTCTTCCCGGGTCTGCCGCTCTGCCTTCTGTTCTCAGCATCACGTCGTCGCTCGTTTTTAACCTTTTGACGGTAACAGTGAAGGATGGAAGCTTGAGTTTTTGCCAATCTGATGTGCCAATTAACGGTGCTTGAGCTTATATTCCAAGCTCCCTTCACTCGTCCTGCTTTTAAATAACCAGCTTCCAGGTAATTTATGGTGAATGTATGAATTCGGTTTACACAGGTGCCTTTTTCTGAGTGACCAGCGGGTGTAGTTCATCACCAAAAAGGTTGACGATTGACAAGTGACAACATGATTCAGTCGATTTTTTTGTGCTAACTGTGTTTTAATTTGCATCAGATATCAGTTGTTCCAGCTGAAATAACCTCCTGAACTCCGCTGCTGGTGTTTCCACTGTCCAGGTTGTTTTGGGGCTGCAGTGTGGATGAACATATCTTATTATACAGCTTTAGGAAGGGACTGACTGAGGGAAGGATGGCAGAGAAAACATCGATAGCTTATAGAGTGACTGAGGATGAGGACTGAGGATAAGAGAGGATAGTGCAGAAAGGAAAGCTGAAGGAAGGAATTAAAGATGTCAAGAGCTGAGACGAGCTTGATTCCCGTCGGATCAGAGCTCCACCGTGCAAACAATAAAAGATTCTCATCGACTCTGGTTTCTGTTCGGTAACATCTCGTGAATTTTTAGTTCTATTTGGTATAAAATCACTTCATTGTGGAGAAAACAAACAGACTTTTCTTTTCATCGCTTGTAGAATTGGCACAGTTTTGCATATTTGAATGAATTTTGCAGCCGAGACTACACCGCTAACCCTCTAAGCAGTGTAAAGCTGGAGACTTTACCCTGAACTACTATGTGTGCAGGTGATTCGTGGGTAGAGCGTGGATTACATTTCAGGGATATCAGGCTGCCGTTTAAGCGTCTGGCTCCTCTGCGATATGCAGCAAAGCTGAAGAGCGAGAATCCAAACCGAGCTGAATGGCAGACTGCAAGAGTTTTTCGATATGTGGCATAAAAGATGATGAAGTACTTTTTCAGCAGCTCCACAGACATGACGAATGTCTTTAGTGAACACTTTGGTTGTGAAAACGACCCACAGTGAATGTGTGTGAGAACAACTGCTCTGTGATCAGTTTGTTGTTTCATCCTGTGGAGTGTGGAGCACAGAAGATATCGTCACGAAAGACGGGGATGAGATCTATGAGTCTGATCTGTAACCCCGTGTCAGCGTAGTCTACACAAGTCAATGGCAGGATGTGTTCCTACCAGATGTAAGTGTTGATTAGTTGATGCTGCTGATCGGGAACATGAAGCTGCTCACTGGAGTGAAGTGTGTCACGACTGGATGTGAGTCTGATGTGATTAAATCAGAGCCCCCTCTCACAGTCTGGGCTCATAACTGAATCAAACTCGCCGCTGACATCTCGGCACAACAGAGCCGAGAGCAGTAATGAACCAAAAATATAGCTGGGCTTTCTGCCAGTGTGGTGCAAGCCGGGGACCCGCTGGGCCCAAGTTGACCCCTGCTGGGCCCAAGCATTGGACAAAATGGGTTTTAAACTACACTTACAGTGAGGCAGCGACATTGGTGGCTCCACTGAGTAGCCCAGTGTGGACTGATGAAGAGCAGCCGGCGAGAACACCGTCCTCCAAACACCATCACCAAAGTCTGCTGCTGCACCAGTCGTCCAACCACAAAGACACAGTTGTGAGAGATTCAAGAGATTTCATCCGTCCCATGCTCTTACAGTGTGTGCAGTGAAATGCAACGTGACTGTCCCTCAAGGCTGTGCAATAACAAGACACTATAGAAAACATTCGGACTGTCAAACCCTCCATAAGGTGTTTTTCTGGCCCTGTCCATCTCTTTACATGCTGTCTGTGTGACTACCTTTCAGGATGTGCTTGTGGTCTGGTTCCAGCCACTGGGTTTAACTGTTCAACACGATGTGATGAAGCTGCCATCACACATTCAGTGTTTGCAGCTATTCATGTACATCACAACGACAAAATTCAACTTCCAGCATCTTTACTGTCTTCGTTGTCAGTCAGCACCAACTAAAAGAACTTCAAACTAAATGTAAAAGCTGATCACTAAATCAGGGCCCTGCTGTTGACATGCAGTTCAAACTTTGCTGCAACATGATCCTCACTGTTCATAATATATCGAGGACCACGCAGCTAACTGGGCAGCTTCACGTCGATGATGCTGTGTTTTGGGTTTTTATCCTCGTCATCAGCTCCTGTGTGGTAAAGCAGTGAACCACTAGTGAACCTCTGAAGCTTGCTGAAGGCTTGACCCTCGTATGTGACTCACCTGTTGCAGGGTTAGGGTTAGCAACCATCTGCTCTGCTTCAGAACGGACCTTCACACATGATGCTTTGTATTGAAGCCACATTTAGTGTGGAGGAAGCTCCAAGCTGCTCAAGTTAGAGCAGCTTCAGCATCTTTTCATTGATCTTCCCTGGTCTTAATGTGAGTCAAAAAACCCAAATTTTCTTTATCTGCTCCTTTTTTCTGTCGTCTGTGTTTTGATGATTAAATTTGGTTCCATCTAATCTTAATTAAAACACCAGCCTCACTGCCAGTTTGCTAACAGCACTGTCTTCCTCGCCGCAGTCACGTGAAGCTAAACTTGTGACTGTAAATCAGTGTTGGCTCGGTTCGTTCCGTTGAGCCTCGGCGGCTCAGCGAGCTTTTACTGAGTTATTGTTGGACTCGTTTAATCTGATGACTGCCAGTAAATATCTGCAGTCGAAGGATTGAATAATTTCCCATATCTGCATATTTAAACAATAGCTGGAAACCACAAACATGTTAAAAAGTCAGCAGTGGCTTCTAACCTGAGAGTTGCTGCACTTGTTGCTGCTGTGGCTCTCTGAGGGTCCAACAGAGATCACCTCCGCCACCCAGGAGCCCATGTTCTCACCGCCATCTGTCTGGAAACAGGACTACACAGGAACCACCGGGCATGTCACGACTCTGGGTGGCACATGAAGCACAGCGAGGCCTGATCTGGATCACTTCCTCGGCCCTGGCAGAGGCCCCGTTAGTTTCCTCTTTGAGCTTCTGTCTGTGTTCGGTAACGAAGACGCGCTACATCAGTGAACTTCTTTAGCTTCACCTCTGCTGCATGTTTCACACTTTACCCACCACTTTGCTGTTTGTGTGTAAACAGAGCAATAATTCAACACCTCTGTATCAGTGATAATTGGAGCTCTGAACAGAAGCCCAGACGTCTCCTCTGATGTGACAGCAGTGTGCTCAGGACAGAAAGGCCGTCGCTGATAGAGATAGCTGGACCTGAATCAGCAACGATGGTCGACTCTTTCACAGAAAACGTATTTATGAATTTGGAGAAAAGAAATCTGTCCAGTAAAGTCTGATGGTTCATTAACTGTTTAGGCTTACACGGTGATGGTTTCTTGTGTGTTTTGTGCATGTTTAACACAACATGCCTGTGCGGCTCTGGTCCACTCAGTCTAAATGAGTTTTCAAAGCTTTTCATTGACAGTAACTGACCCAGTCTGACCGTTGTGTATGTGATCTAAGTGTTGTTGAAAATAGCCCAGGATGGATCCATTGTGTCTGCATAATTAAAGAGAGGCGCTGAATAATTTAGCATCTTGGAGTGTGCAGTGATTTCCACATGAAGCCTGTCTGGGAGGCTGAGCATAGTCTTCTAACTTTATTACAATACCTTGAACAATATTAACATCTGAGGCTGATTTTTTTGTTGTCAGATGGAGAAATTAAAACTACATTAAGGGAGTCAAATTGTAGATCTTCATGAAAAGATTTCAACAACGAGGAGGTCCATCTTTGCATTCATAAAACCGTCATTAACGTGAAGTACGACGAACGGTAAGAGGAGCTCCACAGCTGGTGTTGGTCTGTCAGAGGTGTATGTATTAAAAAGTGTGTTCCTTTGACAGCAGCACTGACAGGATTAGAGACTCCTCAGAGAGCCATTTCACTTGACCAGTAATTCAGAGACACATCAATATTTATAAAGACCACATAAAAAGGTGATGCGTCCTCCTGACCCTCCTCCTCCTCCCCGTTTATGTGCACTACAGAAACATTAGACTCTCACAACAATCTCAATTTACACATTTCAGAGATCAAAATGCAATGTGAGACACTTCCCAAAAATTATTCAGAGAGAAAAGAAGATTAAGGGGAATCTCTTTTCCCCCATAAACCTCCTGGAGTCAGAAGAGGCTGGGAGCTCCACGCTGCTCGTTACAGGAAGCCGCACGGATCCCCAGATTATGTTCACACCCCAATTATTTATCTGTACGTTCATTTCGTACAAATGAATGCAGCGTGTCCGGGGAGCCTACCGACACACGTTAGAGATACAGCAGTAATTCATGACAAAACAATGTCCTTGTGTTTGCTAGTAGCCTTTCTGTGAGGATCATGATCGCCAATCAAAGCAAGCTGTTGGCCTTCAGTCGGGACAGCTGCAGGTTTAATACAGAACTTGATAAAAGCGGTCGTATCTCAGGTGGAGGTTGGACAGGATGCTGACATTCCTCTGCAGCGCAACCAGCAGCTAATGTTTTGTATTTGTAGTATTCTTTATCTCGCCCTCTAAACCCCCAGTGGTTTTCTGTACAGTCGTCACTATTTAAACACACCAAAATCAACATATAACCACAGTATACATCGTGCTGGCCGTGTTTTATAAAACACATCGCACAGAAGGTCAAGCTCCACACGGAGGCAAATTACATACGTTTGCGCTGTTTCGTTGGACAAGATGTGAGAGATGTGCTGTGACTGGTGCTGCAGGGGCTGATAAGGACCAATAAAACACTCTGTGTAGCTGTAAACCTGTGAAGGGAGAAGAATGAGTCTGATTGGAGAGTCCGGTCACATCTCAGAGAGCGGTGGAGGGAGACAGCAGCAGGACCACCATCTCCTCACCAGGAACACTCGAAGCCTTCGATCTGCTCTTGTGGGATTGTGCCACCATGCCTGTTCAGTCAAATGACTTTCTGCTGCCTCTGGATTTTGTCCAAAATGTATATTAAAAAAAAAAGAATAGAGCAGTCAAAACCTTAGTGCTGGCTGAACGGTAGCAGCGTCTAACATCAGCTGCCCTCACCCTCCTGGTCGCTGTGTCCCACGTCCTTTTTACACCTCCAGGGTTGCAGCTGGAAGTAAAACATGTCAGTTACGCCACAAGTCCCTACAACAGGCAGCACATTAGTTAAAGGAATCCTCAGATGTGCTTATTGTCTGATACATGCCGTCATGATGGAATAGTGATCAGATTTTACTATAAACTAATGAACTGATGCATTCACACAGTCAGCAGCTTCCTGCCAGCATTCCTTCCTGGCTGCAACGCTGCTGCTTTCTGCTCCTATGATGTTTTTATATAATTTTTCATATCTTGTGAAGAGTATATTCTGCGAGCCACTCTGCAGCCAGACTGGTCCATAGTTGTGATTGGTCAGATGCCGATAACTCCGCCCCTTTTATGTGCACGCTCTCATACTCAGGTCAGACAACCCTGGGTTGAATTACTGAGTTGACAACCACCGTCGGAGGACCGGTTATCCTGAGTGCTGTTGTTAGGGTTAGTCAAGCCGGATCAGGTATGTTGATCTCACTTCGTAGGAAAGGCCCCTGGTGTGCTCGAGCTGCTGCCACTGGTGGAGGAGTAGGTGGACGTAGAGGCAGCGACTTCTAAAAGTGTAGAATTACAAATCTTTTTAAGGCTGGAAGGGATAAAACGTCTAAATATGTAATCTAAATTCACACAGGTGAGTCTTTAGGGGCTTAATGAAGGACTTTACCAGCAGTATTGGCTACTACTTTTCTCTATTTGTGCCCCTCTTGGATGAATTGTACCTCTCCACATGAAGCATTTGCACTCGGAGCAGTGGATTAATGGAAGCAGAGAAAAGAAACGCACTAATTTCAGTTGCCAGATTCATGTTCTTCAGGGTGTTTGGATCGAGTCCGAAGAAACCCTTGTTGCCTTCTTGTTCTGCTAATCAGGAGGCAAATTGGCTGTTTGACGGGAGCAGAAATAGAGCTGCTAGTTTCTGAATAGTTGTGTTAGTGATTGCAGGAGGAGGTGGGCAGGTGGACGACTGCGGAACTGTGATGTGAAAGAAACACCAACTGCCTGCTTGTTTTTAATGATTGAGTTTGACTGGACAGGTTGACAGATTCCAAAGAAAGTGGAAGAAGGAGCGCCTGACGCTCAACATGAAGCATTACATTAGAAACAGAGAGCAGGCTGCCTGGAGAGAGCTGTACGGTGATGGATCGAGAGGACCGGGGCTTGTTTACTGGATATAAATGCACTGTTGATGTGTGTCAACATGTGGACTCAGTTCTAAAGTCCAGCCTGTTTAACCTCTACTCACCTGAAGAGAGAAAACAATTGAATGTTGAGGCCAGTCAAAGAGCTACTTCTGTGTATTTGTCATTCACTTAAACAGCAATTTATGTTTTCTGTTGTATATTGACGCTGACCAAAGGTAACACCATGAGGTCAGGAGGACAGGAGCAGGAATGGGTAGAGCAGATCTGAAGGTTCGACCCAACGAAGTCTGTGTTGGTCAGATTGTGTCAGACTGATCCTTGGTTTGGGTTATGTCATGTCATGTTCATCAGGACTGTGTCGTCACCTGGTTTGTATCTCAGTCATGGTTTACTGAGGAGACACACTGCTGTGGTTAAAATGCGTCTTCAGTCCAGAGGATCATGTGTGAGAAGAGGACAGATAAAGAAAGTGAGACTGTCTAATGAGATGAAAAGAAATGGATGTGAGTGGCGCCGTGAGCCGGGTCAACTCTCTCACTCTGGCTCTGACACCAGCCTGGTTCCCTCCTATTCTTAGAGTGAACCTTGATAAGCAATCCAAGTTATTTATATGGTAATTTAGCAAAAGAAATGCATCACACACGAGAGCACCGAGTTTAGTCAAGTGGAAATGAGATATCGCGTGTTTGTTGGTGTGTGTGTGTGTGTGTGTTGGTGTGTGTGTGTGTGTGTGTTGACCAGGGGCGACATCATCTTGAGTCAAGTGCAGGATTTGTTGACCGGTGAAGCAGGTCTCAGTCCTGTGATCGGCTGCTCTTAGAATCCTGTTTCATTTGATCTCCCAATACGTTTATTTGCACTTTAACTAATATGATAGTCATGATTTTTTTTGCTCATCATGATTACTCATTGATTTCAGGGTTTAAAATCAGTTTATTGCACTTTGACCTGTGAATGAGCAGAGCGCTGCTTCACTTCCATGTTGTTCAAGCTAACGTACACATCGCTGCAATAAAACAAGACTTAAAGCTAAACTCCTCTTCACCTGAATGCAGAGCATCTCAGAGATGCAAAAATATAATTAAATACCTAAAAAAAAAAGAAATAAGGTCCTACTCAAGACGCCTCACTTTCTGAACATCTGACATGTGTTTGTGGAAATTACATTGGAAAGAGTGAAATAAGTTCTTCTGATGTCAGATTTACCCAAACAGAAACCATGTGATCAGGCTGCTTTCTCTGAGCATTTCTAATGTTAGTGTTAATTATGTTCACTTAATTGTGGGAAGATTGTGTTCTTGATTACAACTCAGCTAGTAGCCCTACCGGGACACCTCGTACATCAGACTGTAAAGAATCAGGTCTTCCCAGGTGACCGCTGGCTCGTACAGGATTACTGCAAACGTACAGGGGAGTTTTTACAGCATCTTAGAAAACTTGATGCAACAGTCTGTGCAGATTCTCAGTCATCCGGATCATTGTAGGAGCGTCAGGTGGTCCTCTGTTTAAAGAAGAAGCTCCTGGATGAAGGTAAAATGTCCACAAGAACCAAAAGGAGTTGCCTTTCGTTGAAGCTTTTACGGGAGCTTGATGCAGCACTTCTCTGGATTTATTCCATCTCAGCGTCCCACGCTGACCCAGTGCTGCTGCTGTGTCTGCTGCAGGACGTCTTCTTGTTGCTGGAGATACTTCTGTATGTTTCTGACTGCAGCAGAATGAGTTCAGCACCAGTTGGGTTCCTCCTTGAATCTCATCTAAGAAGCGCCTAAAACTCTTGTGCATTCCTGCATGTTCCAGCTCTGTTTGTTTATCTGTTTTTGTTTGTTGTGTCTGTGCCGTTCTTAAAGTCTCATAAACAAGTTGTTTGATTAAAGTAAACATGAATCCAGGGGAGTCTCTGTGCTTCCTGTTCTCACCGCAGGCTCCTTAAAGCAGCCTGCCTGGTAACAAGGCTCGTTTTTATGGTAATTTACAAAAGATAAACTTCACACACAGATAAACATCTTCTCAGTGGGTGTACGTTGTGACCCAAGGTGGATTTAATTTGACCAAATCGTCTCACATATCACATTCCTTCATCCCAGTTCTGCTTCTCTGTGTTGTGGAGGAGCTGTCCGTGGTGCTGAACCTCCGTCTTACTCTGTTGATAGACTGAACATGTTGGGATCATAACTGAACCTCAACTTGCTCATCTTCACTAGAAACTGAACTGGTTTGTTGAGCTAGCCTGCCCGGAAAGCCTTTTTAGAGAAGTTACGAGAGACGGCAGTACACTGGTGGTGACGTTGGTCGGGTGAAAGACATGATTAAGAGCATCTACATATACAGTACAGCATATGAGCTGTTTGAGTAAAGCAGAGAGAAACCTGCTCAGTGCACAACAACTTCAGCTGAGCTCATATCAGCGTCTGTGCTGCTTGACATGTTGCTTCCTTTTACCTTTAGATAGAAATGAGTTTTTACTACAGTGATGTGCAGTTAGGTGGAGGTACATACCAGTTATTTACTATTCTACTGATTCGTTGAACAATCCCAAAAAATAAACAAATAATTCCAACCAAATTAAATTCTGCCACGTCTAGTCAGGGAACCCAAGTGCAAACGCTGATCACAAGCAGAACTGAATATAAAATGATTCATTTTCAGCATTAAGCAGTTGGACAGAGGTTCTTTAAGCCGAGGCGAGGAGCTGAATATTATCAGGCTGATTCAAGACACAAGCTGCAGAGTCCAGGTCAGCACAGCAGCTCAGGCTGTGGCTGACTGCTGCCGGTAAAGACGAGGAGCTGCTCTGGAGAGTTGGTGAGCAGAGGCTGGGTGGGCTGAGTGCAGCAGCAGGAGGAAGCCGAGGCAGGAGGCCGGTCAGGTGAGCGGTGGCTGAAGTTAACAGAGTCGGCAGCGGAGCTGGACAAACGTGAGAAAGAGAGCAGCTGAGTCTGTGTTCTGGCTCAGAGCTTACAGCAGAAGGAGGAGAAAGGCAGCAGTGAGGTGAGGGAATGGCAGGAGCAGAGAAGGTAACAAATTGACGATTTTGTTTTAGAGTTTTGCGGTTTCTGAGTGTGCTTAGCAGCTATAAGGACAAAGGAAGTTGAAAGCTCTCCTCGTGGTTCAGTTGTTTCTGGTGCTGCATTATCCAGAGCAGCTCCTGTGTTTCTGTTCAGGTGTTCAGGTTGTGATAGTGCTGCTGTAAATTCCATTAAAACACAGGGTTCACACCAGCTTTTTTTAAGGAAGTGCTACTGTGCTTTCAAAGCCTCGGCTTTTTGAAAACTTTCACACTGAGCCGAGTTGGACAGTAACGTCTAACGTTTGCAGCT
>NW_007577763.1:276596-282164 GCF_000690725.1 Stegastes partitus
CTAAATTTAAAAGCCGATAGATTAATAACAGTTGCTGAGTAACTGTGTGATTCATAATCTGAACCGTTGATTATTTAAAAGATCATTTGTTTGTCAGAGTAGCTGTCAGCTGAAACCCTGTGATCCTAACAGTAACACAGCGGGTCACTCCACGACTTCGGCTCCTTCACAACAGCCCGGTTCTGACTGTGACTCATAATGAAGCAGGACAAACCCGTCATGGTCAATCAGAAGTACAGTCAACAGTGATCTCTGTCGAGCCACGTGAACAGATAAACAGAACAGCAGCCACAGAGCTACGGTCACATGTACTCCTGGATATTTAGTCTTTAATGAGATGTAAATAAACTGTGTGACTGTTCATTCTGCTGCGGTGTTTGATGGAATGACAGAGTAGAATACTGCAGTATGTCTACAATTACATGCACATTTTTTTCAAACACTTCACATGTTAAAAGCCACATTATTACAAACGACAGGCTGAGAACAGGTTCATCCATCATATCTGACTGTAATTGGGATGTGTCTGAGATGATGAGCTCGTTAATGACTCCTGAAGCCTCTCTGGTCCACCGCCATCCCAGAATAGTTGCTGGAGATTCCACCTCGACACTTACCTACATTTATCCTTGTCCCTAACTACCTGAACTGCTCAATAGGTTCTAAACTGCCTATCGATTTCAGTGACGGGTAATCAGAAGGCCTTGTTACAGCCATCTGAAACAGCCCACTCAGCAGCAGGAGCTGCTGCTCCACAACCTGAAAATAGCCAATCAGGAGGCACTTAGGCTGCTCCGGCTATGAGTCTGAACATCTGTCTGGAAAGTTGAAGGAATAAAGAAAACACATTAGAAATAGCAGTGACCTGCTGGGATCATTTCCTCCTTTGGTTGTGGGTCCAGTCTGTTTTTTTGTTTGTTTGTTTGTTTGTTTGTTTGTTTGGAAGATTTTAGTTTGAATCCAAAACGCACATGAGTCAGCAGCCATGAAGATGCTTTCAGTTGGAGCATCTTAACACGGATAATGTCTGATCGGTGCTCACTTAACTCTTGTTGATGCTGAATGAATGCCGAGCGCCGAGCCCACCCATAAACCTGCTGCAGTCATTAAGCTGCGGTCATTTGATTAACTGTAGCCATTGATTACCACTGAGTCAAGTGCAGCACAGTCTGATTAAAGCCACTGGCGTCCTAATGGATGGAGAGAGGAGCTGTGGGTGGAAGTCTTTTATGTGTGCAACGGAGGGGTGGAAGGAGGAAGATGAAGCATGTTAATGTGAAATTCAAACAGCTCTGTAGCCGTTGTGTTGGTGTCTAGCAGCAAGAAGAGGGACGTTTGCTATGAAGGGATGTTTTTAGCTGTTTTTAACCTTTATTGGTAAACAGTGATGGGTAGACAGGGAACATGGCGGACAGAGCTGGAGATGGCTCCACTGCAGGGACAGAACCAGGGACATTATGCAGCCTGGGCTGCAACCGTTCAGCTACCGAGGTGCAAGTATTTGGATTTCAAATCTTCTTTCACTACTCGGGAGCTAAAGATTCATGAACCTCGGCTCTTGCTTTGAAATGCCACCTCACATTTTTTCTGTCTCTGCATCGTGATCCGCTCTGGGACGGACCAGAAGGCAGTCTGTGGCTGGATGTCCTTTAGTGGGAGAATATTTTCCTCTCAGTGTCTTGTCAGTTAAAAGGAGTGAAAGTATTAGACTCAGCGCATATGCATGAGTCTTTTGCATATTCATCGTCAGTGGGCCGTTCCCCTGAATGCTCCTGCAGGAATACCTGAATCAACAAGTGCTGCATGTGTACCAGTTACTGTTAGGAGAGAAATGTAAATACAAATTAATGCTTTTTTCAGGCAGTTGTATGAATATATTTGATAATAAAGGAACCAAAAAAAAAGACCTTGTAGCACTGAATAATCTAATAATTTACTGAAAAGGTAGTGGCTGCAGCTTTACTCTGATACAACCAAATCATGTAATCAGTTTAGCAACAAAGTCATGAAACGTGTCAGTTCAGCTTTAAAAGTCACATTATGAAGCGTTTCTTCTCTGGTGAAGCATTTCTGTCAATTGGTGCATTTGTAGGTGGAACAAATGCTTATTTTATTATTATTATTTCAACAAATCTATCTATCTATCTATCTATCTATCTAATCTATCTAATCTATCTATCGCTCAGAACTCATCTTAGAAGGAACTGTAGATCCTGACATAAGAGGTTGGTGGTCTCCAAGGAGCTATTCATCAGCCTGTCCGTGAGACCTCAGCATTGCTGTATGTCCCTGAGTTATTATTGTCCATAATTAATATTATTGTTATATTGTCCCTTGGTTTATGATATCCATCAGTGTGATTGTTTTTCAGAAAGAAATTATTACATAACCACTAAATATGTTGATATAATACCAGTTAGGAGGTTTTTATTCCATTATTGGTGAAGTTATTGCTGAACCAGGTGCTGCAGACCTCAACAGAATCAGCTTTATTTACAAATTTATATTTTTTTAACGTGGAGAAATAAGTCATATCATAAAGCTCGTGAACCAACCCATTATCTGAGCAGTAAAGCTGAAAACTTCAGACGCTGCCGTCTTCCTCAAACTACTGTCGCTTTAAAAGTCCCACCGTACAGTAACGGAGACTCTGTTGTTGCTGCAAGTCTTCTGTTGGTGTGAAGTGCTGACTGCTTCTGTTTCAGCGCATGTTAGTTTACATTTTGAAATGAAGTATGCCTCGTCCATTAATAGCAGCGGCTGTTGGTAGCACTGGATGTACTGACAGCGATCAAAGCTTCACTTTGATACTGAAGAAAACCTGGAAACAGGCCTCTAAGCAGATTCTGTAGATCGAAGGAGCGTCTCTTTGATTTCTGAGCAGGTTTACGGATGTTTATTTATGACGGATATAAGAGATCGTCCTCTGGCTGTAATTTAAGGAGGATGCAGCCTGTATGTGGGTTGAGATTCAACGGAGATATGACGCTGATTTTGGACGCAGATACACCAAACCCAGCAGAGCTTAATTGCCTTCATGTGCTGATGCTGCTGCAGCTCGTGTTGGAAAGTGGGCCAAACTACAATAACTGTTGTGTTGCTGCTTCTCTCCCTCTCACCTCACCGAGTGTGTTCGCCTCATGCCTCCCCCTCTGCTGTCTCACACTAGAAACCTCTGGAATATAGCTTCACTTTTAGTTTTTTTTTTTTAGGTCAAAACTGCCCTAATGGTGCACAGAGAAGCTCACATTATAATGAGTCAGCCAACCCAGTTTCTACCCACCGAACAAAGACTCAGCAGCCCAGACAGGTAGAGACCATGAAGCCTGGAAGCACGCTGTGGATAAACCGGCTTCAGAGGAAAGTGAGTCCCTCAGAACCCCTCATTGTTCTGGATCCAAGACTTAATAGGTTGTGTAGCACGAGGATCTGCCGGTGCTGGGTGGATGGTACCAGACTGCTCACATGTCCAACATTCATAAAGCTCTCCATTAAGTTCTTATTTGATACTAATAATCTTAATAAGACGATCGGATTAAGAATAGGTAAGAAGTAGCTGCTGCCTGCCTTCAGCGCCATGCAGGACTGTTTTCTGTTCCTGAGGTCTGTGATGTTTGTGCTCAGCTGGATCTTTATTAAAGTGAATCAGTGATTTATCTCCGTCATGCATGAATCATACATCAATGATAGCCTCATTTAATGCTGATTCATGATGGTGAGGATGCTCAGTGTTGTAGAGACCCTTATCAAAATGTGACAAATCAGGTTTTCACGCTCATGTCTTATGAAGACGAGCCACGCCCCCCCTGGCCTCGCTGCACCCTGCCTCGTAGCCCGGTGAGGTGACGGAGACACTAGCAGGACTCCAGGAGGAGCCACAATCCTAAACAAAACAAACCTGCACGTCCACACACGGCTGCACACAGAGCCAGATTTGCTGAGGTTACTCTGCCGACTGCCATAAATATTTCTACCACTAAAGCAGCAGCCTGTCAGCGAGCAGCCGGACGGGATGGTTCCCAGAGTAACAGGCGAGACTGGCACCGGCCGCCATGGAGCTTTAAAATGACGAGCTGGCACCGCGGCTCTGGCTCCGTCTCAGGGGAGGAGGAGGTGGAAGGCAGACAGGGACACATTTTCAGGTGATACAGGATGTTTTATTCAGCACTTTGCAGGACTCTGCTGCGATCACTGTCATCCGTTTAGCTGCCTGCTCTAATATCCCTCTGGCTTCCTGCCTGCAGGTGTGATACATAAACTCTGATCTGCTCATCAGTCCTCTGTGATCAGAGTCTTGAGTTTGGTTGTTCTGAGCACTTTGCTCTTCTATACGTCTCTGAAGCCTTTTATACTGACGACATGTTCAGCTGTCAGACTGTCATGAAGTCAGTACAGAAACTTTATTCCCTGATTCTTTGTCAAGAATTCACACATTTCACGTGTAAAGATTCTTCTTTGCTGTATTTAAATGTTGATTCTTTTGTCATGCACTGATGAGACGGCAGCAGAATTAGTTTTCTGTAAACTCATCATGAAGCAGCTGAGTCTGGCACCGTGAATCAGGTTTGTCCTCATCTGTTCTGAATGAAAATAACGTAGAATGAAAAACAACAGCAATAAACTGCTAAATCTCCTGCAAGGTTCTGCTTTTAAAATGTTTCTGTCCTGCTGAGAGAAAAGTAAGTGAAGCTTTATCAGAATGTCTGGTCGTGTTTAAGTCCACTGTGAATGGATAACTGCTCTCCAGCTCTAATAGTGACATGGTGCCATGCTGCATTTCCTTTCACAAAGAGCTCCAGCATTAAGAGCACAAATGTGTGTTTGTGGTGTTTCACATTCTAATCTTCTGTGCAGCTCACTTAGCTGGCGAGTGCGCAGACCATGTGCTCCTTCATTTATGTTGTTCTGCTCGATTTTCATCAGTGGATCCGTAATATCATCACTGATAACACAAAAATACAGTCATTTGGGAAACTCCAGGCACAGCAGCGAAGATGTGCTGTGTTAGATAATCATCCAGTCGCTGCAGAGTTTGTAATCTGAGCTTCTGAAATGAGCTAAATCTATGCATCGATCAAGGCAGGAAACTGAAAGTTCACGGCAAGAAAACCGAGCAAAACTCTACAAACGGAGTAGAAATAAGACCGAGAGGAGGAAGACGAAGGAGGAGAGGAGTCCGAATGTAGGGAGACTTTATCATCTCAGAGCAGAATTAGTTTCTAGAGTCAGAGGTGTCGGATGATTGCTCTTCTTATTTAACTGTTTTCTCTCCAGACTGTCTCCACAGTCTTATTATCCCTCATTGACCAGACAAACCTCAGCGTGTAAAGATAACAAAAGAGGATAGATTCACACCTGCTGACAGACGACGCTGTGGAAGTTAAAGTTTTAAATCTATTGTTGTGAACAGCAATGTCCCCCAAACATGAGTCACTATTCTTTATTCTTATTCATCTTCTTAATATTGTTTCGATGTGGAACAGGTACACAAAGCATTTCACTGCGCGTTATACCATGCATAACTGTGTTTGTGATCAATAAAGGCCTTGAATCCTTGAACTAAGAGCT
>NW_007577763.1:282703-287048 GCF_000690725.1 Stegastes partitus
TTATGTATCGTTGATCAGTTTGTCTTTGTGTGAGTAACGCTTGGAGCAGCATTTGTGACTTCATCATACAATCTTGTGATGCATCGTGATGATTAAACTGAGTCTTGAATCAGAAACCTACATGTGATCAGCTCACACACAGAAGAACAGTGATGAGGTTATTATTCACACATTCACCGTCAGCAGGTTGTTTTCAGCTCTCTTCTTCTGCTTCAGCTGCTTTACTTTTAGTTTGTATTATGTGTTTTCTTTCTGTTTCTCTAATATTATAATTTGCTCCTGGTTAGTAACGTATGCGTCTCTGGTACCAGCAGACCCGTCCATGTCTGTGATTGGTCGTCTGCCACCAGCTCTGCCTCGTCCACGTGAACACGCTCACATCTGAAACCCAACTTTGTCCTACTGGGTTGATAACCAGCTCCGTCAGACTGCTTTGTGCAACCAGACGACAAGGAGGTGGACGTGTTGAACCTGCTTCAGGCCCCAGGTCCAGTCAGTCTGGGATCACATGAAGAGACAGAAACAGGTCTAGAGAACTGTTGTACCGTCCAAGCAGCTGGACAAACCATGCACAAGGGCAGCTTGATTTAGTTTTTCTTCTCCTTCCACACTTTATATAACTGATAAATACAAACTGTTCATTGCATCCCTACTTTACTTTTAGTAGCTAAAACCTTCACACTCTGCCTGAGCTCAGAGGACTTTTCAGAAAAAGAAAAAAAAAAAAAAGAGCAGTGAAAATAAAAGAATATCCTCTTTGAAAAGTAATTACAGAGCGAGAGGAAGATTGAAGAGGTTTTATGACTGAATAAAATGTGACCGTATAAAACATGAGCTCTGAGCTGCACTTTGCATTTTCCAAAACAAAATAACAGCAAACAGCCCAGCGTGCGCTCGTTTAATAAAATGATATATTGCAGTTCTTCCATGCATGAAACCAGCACATGCTTCACTGGAACTTCTATTGTGAGCACAGCTACAAGAAACGACGCTCATAAACTTAGTTCTGTGCTCTTTAAGCATTTCACGTGTAGAGCAGAGCTTTAAGTTAACATTGACAGGCAGAAAATGATGCGAGCTGCTGAGGAGAAGCGGTTTGTAGAAAGTGTTTGCTCAGGGTTTCTGGTTATTGGTCCTGAATTTTCTTAGTTTCATGCTCATGCAGATTCCTTGAAGGTTGTTCCTGTTCTGCAAGCCTCGCACTTTTTACAGACAAATCCAGTATGCATAATTCCTGCCATAAAGAGAGCAGTTTGGCAGATACTGTTATCATGGGAAAAGCACAGATACTGAATAATTTGAATAATTTAAATTAGTAATGTGCCTGGATAATACTCAGACGCAGTCATCCATTACATCCATTCACCGAGGTTCCCCCCCCGAGACGACATACGGTTTGACCGATTCACAGAGCTTGTAGGCGGCGAGGCTGTTTTTACATGCAGATGTTGTGAAGTGTACACTCGTCTATATGTTAAAGTGACGGTGATGATGCCGTTTCCATATAAAGTCAGCGGCGTGCCTGCCGAGCAGCGGAGAGGTCGGCCTCTTGTGTGGTCGCTGCAGCGTGAAGTGCTGCTACGCTCGGCTCCGTCTCTTCTGGTCTGATGGTGCTTCACGATCAGCAGCTCCCTCAGATGTGAGACAGGCTCTGAGCCACGCCATGATACGAAGAGAGGGGAGAAAGAGAAGGATGCTATCACTACACACTGCATTAGGTATCATGATGATGTAACATAGGTACGTCCTGCCCCTCTGTCTGGAACCACAGCCGGCCTGCAGCTCCTATGAAAGGCCCGGCCACTTGTCATTTTGGTCATGCGTGAGGCTCCTTGTGTTCGGGCTGTACGCTCAGTCACTTGTGTAGACATTAAGCAGAGGGCACGGCGTGGAGGCCAGCAACATTCAGACAGACTGCAGCTTCAGTCAATCCCTTCGGACAATAAACGAGGCTCTTCTATCAATCTATGAAGTCCAGCTGCACTCTTAATCCCCGCTCTGTGGTCATCCTGTGCTGCCGAAAATCTGCAGAGAGTTGTCATTTTTCTTCTCCATCCGTCCGTTCCCTCGCTCTGTAACTGCTAATAAGTCGCATCTCGTCGCCGTGCTGCTGTCTTCTGCTGCTGCGCCTGTGATCAGGGTGAAGTATGCTGCGTGATCAACTCCTCGTGGGAGATGTGGGAGGCTACAGCTCAGATTTACAGCCGAACATCAGCCAGCATGCACAATAAATGAAGAGGTTTGAGATAAAACGGTGATATGCGGAGACAAGTTTAGGAATTAGTTTTATGACAATTGAGCCTCAGAGAGAAGAGCCGGAGCCTGACAGGAGCATAAAGGGGAAGATCCTGCATTATTCTGCTTTAATGAAGGAAGTCATTTTGCTTCCAGCGCAGATTATTCTTATTGAAAGCTCGTCTCTGTGCTGCTCTGTGGTTCACAAACGATCGCGTCACGCTGTGTGTTTGCGGAAGAGTAAGGGGTTGGAAACGACGGCGCTTCTTGTGAGGACGCCTCTCTTTAGGGGGAGTGATGGATGGAAGCAACACGAGTGCACTGATGATGTTCTGCTTCAGCAGCACATCGACTCGACAACTGTTAGGCTTTTAATGAGTCCAGACGGGCTGGATGCTCACATTCACAGACACAGCAAAGAATAAGAAATGCTTCTGACATCGGGACAACCCTGATGTTGCTCAGAAATGGAAAAATCAGGACACAGAAATGGATGTGATCCTCAGCTGACCTACTGTTGAGAGTAGAAGGGAAAAGCCTTTTAACAGTTACAGAAGTAAGATGTCTGTACAGCAATGCTATAATATCACAGTTTGTCCATGTGGAATCCTTTATCAGCTTTTACTTTAGTTTAATTAAAGAGGTGAAAAAGCAGAAACTTTACCTTCTCTGTCCTTTTGTCTCATATACAAATCAACAACATTCAACTAATTTGTTCATACACAACTGAATCCTACATTAATCTAATGCCAGAAAGCTCTTTAAGCTCACATTATGTCCACAGTGTGTTAAAATATTCAACATTCATCCATTACTGTCTGTTGCTCAGGTCAGATGAGCGCTGAGCATCTTCCTCCTCTGCTGACTGAAGAAGAACAAACTGATTGACTGTGATGAGAAACGATGCCGTGGTTGTAAATCTGCTTTACTAATCAGACCCTGAATGTTCATTAAGAGTATTTCACAGCAACAGGCTGTTTAAATGTTGTAATTATGTGCATCTATTGGCATTCTGTTGGTAAAGTGAGCATTGAGTAATCTGGGTTATGTAGAAATGATTAATGAGCCAAATGTATTAAACAAAATATCCTGACTAATAACTCCTGACAGTGATGGAGACTGAAAAGAAGAATCAGAGTTCATGGAGACAGACATCTATCTAATCTAATTCTGTCCTCAGTCAGACCTGCAGATCTACTGTTTCTAACCAGACAGTGGGTTTCAGGTAAAGATGCGTCTTTGCCGTTTTGCAGATTCATCTCTTGTGTTCTTGCTCACACACACTCTGAGCTGCATCCTGCTGCTCTGGCAGACTTCAATACAACTGATTCTGAATCAGCCGTGATGAATGCATGGGTCATGTGTACGTCATCAGTGTGTACATCTCCACAGGAGTCCACCACCATCTGATCTGACAGCCAGAGGAAGTCTGTTAATAAATGACAGAATCTTCCAGCTTCTTGTACCTTGATGCTGTCGTATCTGAAATGTAAATGTCAGAGTTATTATTCTGTGTATTTGTACGACTGCTGACATTTCACGTGATAACTTTGGCTTAAGAATCAGTGAATGCTTGTATAAGAACATCCATATTGTTTTATTTTGGATTCCTGCCAGGTGTCTTATCCATGAATAGGCACAATAAAACAGAGGCATCAGCTGATTATTACATGCGAAGATGCACAGTGATACACTGACCAACGCCCAACGAAAGCACACATGATAACAATACACCAGAACACAGAGCCACAGCACGGGACTGCCCACTGTTTCCCTCCATAAAATGGAAATACCAGCAGGCTGCTATGAATACATACATTAGACATGAGCTGGTACTCTGTTGTTCATGTGGGAGATCTCAGGTTAAAGCAGCTCATCAATCCTCCGTGTCGATGCTTTATATTGCTGCTGTGTCGCATCTCACGGCACGCTGAGTCCGTTCATGATGCGAGATATGGTAGAAATAAAACAGGAAGAGCTCAGATATAAACCGATTCATCCATAGTTTTTAATATATCTTCCTGTCATCGCTACACATGTTAAATCACACACTCTGCCTCCGGCTGTAGATGAGATCGTTTACTGGAGAAGCTTCTTGTAACGTGTTGTC
>NW_007577763.1:288139-300123 GCF_000690725.1 Stegastes partitus
GCACGTTGCACATGAACCAACATACTAAGTGTGTTGGAGGTGTCCAGTCCTGCCCCTTAACAGGAGTCTGGTTGCATGTTTAATAAGGCCCAGAGCTTCTTTACTGATTTCAACATGAACCCTCCAAAACTAGAAGGGAAGATGCAATTTTCATGGAAACGATTCGACATCTGTCACTCTTTTTACTTTAGAGATGAGAAACCAAGCACTTACCTCTTGTTTCTATAGTTTCTGGATTCGGAGGACCTTTAAACTTTATTTTATTTTTTTAACACTGAGATAGTTTGGAGCAAATTTTCTGCAGAAAACCAGTTCACCACAGCAGCACCTTATGCAGGCCACTACCCTGCAGGCCTCACTTTAAATAAAGGCCACGTCCTCACATGGGCTGACCTTTGTGCCACGCTGACATCAGTGTTTGTTGTCTTGGTCAGCCGGAGGGATGAAGTGTCTCCTTAGTGTCCAGTCCTTGGTTCTTTCCTCTTATATCCTCCATGCTTCCCTATAGCTGCTCTAAAGCTGAACACCTGTCTTTCCTCCCAAATGGGCTTCTTGTCAGAGCCAGCGGGCTGGAACTGCTCTCTGGTGTCTTGTCAGTGGTTGGATCTCGGCTCTCTGCCTACACAGAGCCTCCACACACAGCCTAACCTTCATAGTCTGTCCTTAAAACCAGGACAGAACTCCTCGTCTCCTTCAGGCACGTCGTTCTCAACAATCTGCTGCAGCACATTAGGAGAGCTGCAGATCGGATCCGTCACAGCTGTTTGGTCGTATTTTACTGGAGATGTTCAGAACGGTCATGGACTTAATATATTTACGCCCCCAGATGGGATTTCTGTCATGTGAAAGATGTTTTTCTCTCATTTAGACGGAGCCACGCATCATGTTTAATATTAAGTGCTGGCCCACAAGTGAGTTCACATAGAATAATAATTAAAGGAGCTGATGGTGCAGCATGTTGTAGCCTGGCCCTGCAGAAGCCGTGTTAGGACCAGATGAGCAGGTCGCTACCACACAGATGCTGGTTCGAGTTCCTGCTGGAAGTCGCACGATAGGTGAGCAGAGTACAGATCAGAAGAGACAACACGGTCTCGTCTGTGTTTGCAGTCAAGCATCAGCAAAGTCAAGTCAAAGTTAATGGCGGCTAACAACAGCATCAGCATCTCGTTAGCATAAAGTGGTGATTCAGACAGTCCTGCACTGTTGTTACAGACGCTGTGACTGTGTGCTGATGGACTGTTTGCTCTCTGGTCGGGGTTCCTCTTCATGCTTCGGCTGCTGCACACAGAGGCCAGCAGATGTCTAACAGCTGAGCAGCGGTTTCATTCGTCAAGCAGCAGACTGTCGTGGACCAACTCTCGTGTCGTTTCCATCATCTCTCTGCCACTTTCACAACCTGTTCGTCTCCCGGACAGACATGCCCTGCTTATAAATCGATATATTCTTTCCTGCTTTCATTTCCACAGTGCAAACACCAAGTCAAACAAACTTTCCCGTCTCACTCCCAACTCATCACACACTGCCGCCGTGTCGCGACCTCTAGTTGAACACGCTGGGTACCAATTAGCATCATCTGTCAGCGCACAGGGTGGAATGATAGACCTGTGGCTCTGTGAATGTCAGGAATAGATGCTAGAAGTCTGTAGCCAAACATTGTCTGCTGGTGTGGGCACAGTCGCTGCTTTTAGGCAAAAAATAAGCTGTAGTTGTTGCCTTGGAACGTTCGGTCGTCACGTCTTGACCGAGTAGTTTTAGTGCAAGTTAAGACTTAAGTTCACAAAATAATGATCCAACATTGGACATGAACCTCAGTCTCCTACGTTCTCCCTCCAGCCTCCTCATGAAGTTATTCTAAACTGGAAAAACTCCTGCACGTTGAATCTTGATGCAGGTGACGGCGACTACAGAGGACATCTGGTGCGTATCTTTAAGATGCGTCACCCTGGACATGAGAACAGGTTGAACTATAAGATTCTGGATCTGTTCATGTGAAACAGTTGAACACAGTCTCCTAACTGTCTGCACTACATCAGCAGGCAGCATCATGTACACCTGATCTATGTGTCACACCTGTTAACTCTCCCCAGGTGACTCATATGAGACAAAATAACTGTTAGATAGAATCATCCTGAGCAACAACAAACGTGTGTGTGAACAGTGAACCCTCCACATCCTGATCAGCTGCAGCTTGTTTGTTTTCTGTCAGTCATGAGCTGAGTTTGTCTGAATCGTATTCAGAGGTTCAGCTGCTCTCCACGCAAGAATAACAGAGATCACAATGAAACGTAGACCGTGAGAAATAATTTAAAGACATTTCTCAAATCTCTGCATGCAAGCCTTGTGATTATAGAGATGTTTGACTGAGCCAGACGACTGCATGTGTCAGAAACATGGCCGACATGGTCCGGAAGCAGGCGATGAACAAGCTAACAAGTCTGCAGAGACTCGGTCCGCCGGAGAACACCTGCAGCGTCTTCTGTTCTGACGCTGATCGTAGCAGACAGACAAGGACAGAACGGAGACAGAGAAAGCTAATATGAGTGGAAATATAATTGTTGAACTGTGACTTTGCATTTGTGAGTGTGATCCTGAAACAAAAAGGGAGAGGAGGTCACACCTCTGCAGGTCAGCTTTCAGAGCCTCGTGTGTTTTTACTGAGGCTTCAGAGAGCCGAACTCGCTCCACATCCACAGAATATGTGACGGGTGTCAGTGAGCCTGTGGATCTCATAGACAGACGCATTTATTAGGTAACAACAGCAACGTGTCGGGTGTCGGAGGAAGTTGCCTGTTTGAATTGAATCCAGTATCAGAAGATATTTTGAGACTCGGCTACCTGTGTGTGTTTCAGCTCCAGAGACGCGTGAAGCTTTCATGTCGGGTAGCCCGGGGATATTGTACCGAGTGGCATTAAAGCAGCGCTATCAAAGATCTGCACTGACGAAAACACACACACACACACACACACATTCCAACACAACTCCGCCACTGTGCAGAACTGGAACATCAGTTCTTGTTGTCAGTGAACTGGATGCAGGAGGAGAGGCCAGAAGAGCTGAGACTAGATATGAGCTTTACTTAATGAGCGTCTAATATCGACGCAGATTAAAAGGTCATATGAGCGTCTGGATCTGTGGTAGTGTGAGGAGAATGTCCAATCACAAGAGGTCAAGATACCCCAAAACAATATTGATCCACGGCTATGAAAAGTGGGAGAGGCTGAAATTATTACTAAAGTAAAGCATCTGAATAGTTCCTCCATCACTGCTGACATGAGCTGCCTTCTTTATTACTGATCATTTTACTATCAGTTAATCTAAAACACTAATGTATATCAGCGTTGGTTTTCCTTTCCTTTTTAATCAAACAGCTGTAATGTGAGCCTGATGTTAGCAACCTTAGAGACACGACGACAGCCAACATTCACATCAGAAGTGTCCGTCTGTGATCTTTGACCAGCGACTTTTGCTCACTGCAGGTCATTTATTTGTCAACCAATCTGTGGTTCTTATATGTGAATGAAATCCTTGTTGGCATTTTTTTCCCCAGCTGACACTCAGTCATGCGTCATTGGTCCATGTAGGCGTTTCTTTGGGGAGTTTAGTTTTGCTGGTCATAAATATTACCGCAGGACTTTAATATCAGTAGAATAAATGTTTGTGTCAGTGTGTTATTTTAATTGTGACATTAGGCTGTATTTCAAAGTGGTAGTTCAATGAAACTAGCAAATCATTATGTTCCTGATATATGTTATGCTGCAGATTCATGACTCAGTAACACTGATGAACATTTACATCAAGCAGCTGATAAATATCCAGGACATCAGCGTGACTCTAAATGACTCAATAAGTCATTTTCTTTATCTTATTTTTATATTATTAACACTTAATCACATTAATCTGCACATATGAGCTGTGCAACACTTAATATTTTGTAGTATAAATGTAAAACCTTCTAATTTTTGCCTTTTTGTTAAAACCTTGACTTGCATTATTGTATCTTCACCCGTCACATGCTGCATGTTGTGTTTTTCTCTCACAGTAAATTACATATTCTGTACAATAGTCGTCTCTTCCTCCGTCTCTCTGCCTTGAGCGGCTCTAATAGAACCTGAACCAGCGGAAACAATCATTAGCCTGTCAGTGATCAGCATGTGTTCTGCATTTCACACGTGCACAGATTGTACATGCACCGTGAACACGAGAAGAAACGTATTTGAAGACCAACTTTGTTTGTTTTTTCTGTGCTATTTTTGTTTTCGTCTCTTTCTCGCATTGCTTTTGAAAAAATGCAGGAACATAACAGCTTCCATCAATCTACTGACGATTCCTAAGAATGGTTGGAGGCTGATTTGGCATTCAGGATTGTGTTTAAACAGCACTTATGATGCGAGACGCCATAGACTGTATAAAAGATGGACGTAGCTACCGTGACGTCACCCGTTGGTTTCTGCACTGAGAAAATGAAGCCAGGGTTTTGCTACTTCCTGGTTGACATCTTGGATTTTTGGAGCCAGTGACGCAAAAATCATCGGAGGGGGGCGGAGCCATAGGAGCAGCGATTGGTCAGACGGATTGAGAGGCGGGCCCTCTCTGCCCCGCCCACATTTACCGCCTTCTGCTCGCTTCATCTGTATGGTCGCTGCCAACTGTCAATCAAGCCAGCCACGCACCTTGCCTCGCAAAATGTTGATGATTTTTTAAAAATTCAGTATTGATTTATTTTCAGATTGGCCACCTGATCTCTGGACTTGACCATGAAAACTAATAAGAAAAAAAATCCTGAGCTGTAGGAATGTGGTATTTCGTGATCTGTAATCACTTCTTTTCCAATTCAAGTCTATGGGAGCCAGGGCTTTTTGGATCCAGGACTAGTGGACGTAGTAATATTGCAGATTTTTGACACTTCCGGGTTGGCTTCATTTTTCAGGGCCGGTTGCTACGTCCATCTTTTATACAGTCTATGGGAGACGCTGGTCGAGCGTAAATACTGAAGCCGTGTCTTCAGAGTGGGATCTGCTGTTCACACTTCAAAGACCGGATCTAATTTGTTATCAGCTGAGCTCTGAATGACACACAAACGTCTTTCGAGTCACTAAGTTTCTTCCTTTAACTTCTGCTTCATGCTTGGCCTTATTAGTCCGGTCCAGCAGATGAGATAAACTTTAATGGTCCTCCAGGAGGAAGCAGATTAAAAGGTCATGTGTCGTTAGTTTGAGAATGTTTCCTGGCTGCTTCCTGCCATCACATGTATTTTTAGTTTGTCTCATTGCTTGGCTTTATTGTTATTCAGAACCGTGCAGGTGAAGCCTCGCGGTCCAATCGGCAAAAAATAATTGGCCTCCGACAAACACCGTGGCGGCTGTGTTTCTTGTTAGCTCCGGCTAGTTTGCCCTGTTGAATGCTGGCATTTTGTTTCTTATATGTAGAGTTGTTGCTGAAGGCTGTGCTTGTTCACTAAAAAAAAAAAAGAAAAAAAAAAATGTTGTTAAAATCTTGGAAACATCTCGTTTTCGTCCTCAGCTTTAGTTGGCCTGCTGAGCTTCACACACACCTGTAGATTAACCAGTTCAGCACTAACCACAGATGTCAGGAAAAGTCTGGACTGATGGAAGCCCTGATTTAAAACAAACAAACAACAAATAAAACACTTATATCCTGACAATAAGAGGGTTTTGCTGTGCCTTAGAGGTCTCCTGCAGTATGTGGTACCAAGATGTTGGCTGTGGTTGGTTCCTGTGAGCTGATGCTTGTGGAGGCCCGTTCAACGCCTCAGGCCCTGAGCCCAAACATCCATCCATTAGCTGTACCTGCTGGTCATTTAGACGTGACCTGGGTGTTTCATGACCCCGGGTCACACACAGCCCTCAGGCTGTCCCTGTTGGCCCACAGGTCCACGAGAACTCGTGAACCAAACGTAAATAATACATACGTCTTGAATGCAATACAGCTGTAGTGCTGTATGTTGAAGGTAGTGTGAATCCACCAACCGGCGTGTGTGTGTAAGTGTGTGTGCATGTGTGTTTGTGCATCAGTTTAAATAAAAATCTTCTCCATGTTATGCACTGATGCACCTCGTCGTACACGTCCTAGTCACAGGTTTGCAGGGATGCCGTCTCTGTTTGTCTCTAACAAGGTCTGCTCACGTTACCGGAGACACAGTGACACAGGATGTGAAGTCTATAACAAGACTTCTGGGTGTTTATTTACTGAAATCAAACTTAAGGATAGTTTGTGGAAAACAGATTGCTGTGTGCTGTTTCAATCCCATTCTGAGACATACTGCAGAAGTGACAAAGTCTCCGTACGAAGCTTCACAAATCCAGGAATGGAGCCGTCAAGGCTAGCTGTGTTATAGGGTTAGGGTTACGCAATCACAAAAAAATCTGTTGTTCTGAGTTAATCACAAGGTGCTCTGTCTGCTACGCTGATATCCCCTAAGAACACGGAGACGAAGCTTTCAAGAAAACAATCCCGTCTCCAGGCAAATGGTGACGAGACCGATCAAGGCCAGCAGATGATGTGGGCCGATAGGACGGAGCTGTGACGTGTGCAGCAGTTACTCATCTTCACATGTAGGATACCGACAGACTTTGGTATAACGGAGGAATTCATGAGTGAGTTCAGCTCCTTCAAGGTCAATCACATGCCAACACTGAAAGAGGTCACATGAGCAGCTGATCACCTGCACAGGTGTCCACCAATGGTACAACCACTGCACGGGGAGTTTTTCAAGGCAGTTCAAAGACTTGATAACTTGAACAGTGACACTGGACCGAGCAGTGAAGCTCACCGACCTGCAGTCTGATGCTTTGTTTAAACTGGAACCACTGAGTTCTGTCTGGATCCGCCCACATTTCAGATCTCAGTTTCATATTTTGAAAATGTTTTTCATAAATGTTGACTGGCTGGATGTTGAAAGGTCAGGTCTGAGACATCCACACAGAGGCCCGACCCGCTACCCACTGCTCCACCGCTACACCCTCCTCCCCACCTGAAACAGAGAGTGTTAAAGAAGGAGCAAAACAGTCAAACACTCCTCAAAGTCACAGATAATCAGCCGAGGATTCAGCGCGATGAAACCGCTGGGATTGAGTCACTGGAAATAGTTCTTTATCCAGGACAGAGCAACAACAGAGGGAAGTAGAGCTGGAAGTCTAAAACTGAAACCTACACCTATAAATGTGCCTTTAGAGACGGAGAGGAAATAAAGAATCTGCTGGAGGAGTTTCTCTTCTGCCTCACATGTTGACCTGGACTGTGAGGTGTCGATTCACCAATAAATTCATAATGTAATGATAAGAAATATAAACAGATCTCCACTCTAACCTGTGCCTATACATACATACAGCAGAGAAAAATGAAGCTGCAGACCATCAGTGAACCAGTTTACACTCAGCAGACCTCGTTACTGCCTCCCTGAACATTAAACACTGCAAACACACTGACTTCTGTCACAACAAACGTCCGTGTTCAGTTGTTTTCTGCAGCTTCTCAGCACAGAAACATGTTTACGGCTGTTTTGCATTGTTGACAGAAAAAAATAAAAACAACACGTATTAATTTGTCCCTTTCAACAGGACAGATCCGTTAATGTGGAGGTGACTGGCTGTCTGTGGACGTGTTCGCATGTGGAGTTTATTAATATCATTATTAGTTTGTTTTCCATTGACGGGTAATTAATGCCTCTGATTTATTCATTTAGTAGTTTTCTATGTCTTGACAGTGAGTCATGACTTTCTGCTCCGTTTGCAACGTGATAAACAAATCCCTCATCACCAGACTGATAGATATCACAGCTGAGCACATCATTACGATCTGACTGTCCTCCGCACTGATGATAAAACGTCTTCACAGGTGGACAATTGAAAACAATTAGTGTTGCAGAAGTCATGGAAGCACGTTGTTCAGAAATAGTCATTTCTATAATATATATTTTTGTGATGATTGTCTCTGCATTTTCACAAACGGATGTTTTCTTCATCTTAAGGCTCAGAAACGACATGTTTCCTGAAGCCTTTGCAGACTCCATTTCGTTTTATGACGGAGCAGAGACAGATGCATCCCACATGCACATTTTAAAGATAATGATGATGAATTAAAATTTATTCCTGAGGTAAGGCACTTTATCTGCAGGTGCAATATGATTAGTTAGAGTCAGGTGGTTTCTGAGTTGTAAAGCTGGTACTGGTTGTTAACGTGGTGGCTTTATTCACTCTGGTTCTAGCAGTTGTGGGTTGTTTCAAAGGAAGCTACTGTGAGCTGGGGTGAAGGAAAGAAACCAGCTGGTCCTCGAGAGTTAGTGATGCTTCAAGAATCATCTCATCTCATCTCATCTCATCTCATCTCATCTCATCTCATCTCATCTCATCTCATCTCATCTCATCTCATCTCATCTCATCTCATCTCATCTCGGTTAAGGAAAGTGTGCTTTGCACCTGGGAAGGAAAACAAAACCACATTATTTGAATTTAATATTTTAAAAGTTTCCCATAATTAATTTACCAGGTCCAGTGTGACCACTATGACTATGCTTGACTTCACAGTGATGTAGTCTCTGGTTTTGATGGTCCTTTATTTAATGAAGTGCAGTTCCAAACCCGGCGCTGCTAGGACAGCTTGGTAGTACCGTGTTTGAATGGGATGTGTACCAGACTCCAGAGTGCTGACATGTGAGTGTACATCTGTCCAGCTGAGTGGAATAATTGGTCCCACAGAAATAAGACTATTGTGGACCTCTAATAAATCACAGCCTGACGTGTTGGATATACGTGGAGCTTCCTGTCACATGCTGAGGATCGTCCTGCGTCCCTCACAGCACTGGACAAAGCGAGACGACAACACTGGAGCTTTGCTGAGACGACCTCGCTGCAGTTAACTCCATGAAAACCTAAAACTTAACAACAGCAACACAAATAATCACGGATGCCAGACTCAATAGCTGCACTGATTCAGCAGCTGATTTAGTTTAAACGCCTTCTGATGCTGTAATAGGCTGATTGCAGCAGTTGTGCTTTTTTAAAGCATGTAGCTGCACATTGGTTGTTGTTTTCCTGAACAGCGTCTTGTAGGTGGCACGACGGTAGCATAATACAAAAAAAGTACATTTAAATGAATGAATGTGCCACACTTCTGTTCAAACCTGATCGTTAACTCTGGAGATTAAATGTTTACTTGCTGCTGCTGGTATTAATGTGTGAGGGTCACGCTCTGGTCCGGTTGTTAGAGATGGAACATTTTTCCTTTCTTTGTTTTGCAGCACTAGTCTGCATGATGAATTGCTGTGAGGTCTGCTGCATCTCCTGCATATCATCAACCTGCAACAGGGAGAATAAAGAGCACCGACTGAATCTTTCTCTAAAGCGACGCTGAATAAATTCAGTCAGAGGAGGACAGGGGGCTGCATCACACAGATGAGTCAATATATTACATCCTCACCAAAGGAAGCGAATAATGTTAATTATCTTGTAACAGTGATTCATGTCAGGTCTGGGATCCACGATGAGGAACGTGAGTCAGTGCTTGGATGTGGGAGAAATGGGCAGAGATTCCAGCAACTTTGAAAGATGTCAGAACATTGTGACCAGGCTAGTGTTAGCTGTGCTGAGTCACTGGAGACAGTAGCTGGAGGAGGAACCAACCTCAGACCAGGACCAGGACCGGTTCAGTCCGTCGCTGCTGCACCAAGTCAGGAAACTTACCCTGCATTATGTATTGTCGTAGTTTTAGAAAATCTCTAGAGCAAACTGTGTGAAACCTTCCTCTCATGGTGCAACAGTGGCGACGGCGTCCTGAATAGCTCTTTGCTTTGGATGGCATTCGGGTTTGGCTTTGCTCTCATCATACAGAGCTTTGGGTGCTGATTGAAACGGCCAAACAAATTAGTGACGTTGCCAACAAAAGCTGCCAAAAGAAAAGCTGCTTTTGGTCAAAACCATCAGAACTGAAATGTTTCCCTACATCTGAATAAGGCTCCAGTGCATCTCCAAGAGGCAAACTATAAATAGAATTGGACCCAATCCTCCTTGTTGGTAGACTCTGCAATTTACCAATGTTCCCCGAAAGCCCACATCCAGACTGCAGTAGATCCTGTCTAGGGGACTAGAAGCTTCTAGTCTCCACTCAGGTACTGGAGGGCAGCAGCTCAGACAGATGTGTGTCCAAATAGTTTAAAACAAGTGAAATAAGTCTGTCAGGCCTCCCCAAGCTGAAGCCCGGTTTGTTGTCTTATTTTCTACATGGTCTTTTTTCTATCAGCAGAGTTTTCTCTGTGGAGTTCTGTGTGAGGTCCACCTTCAGAGGTGTGGTAGAGTTCATGGCCAGTCTTATGATAGCATGAAAGGGACCGACCAGCGTAGACCAGAATAGACCAAAACAGACCAACATAGACCAGCAGATGTATTAATACCAGGTTTTTCTGTACTGGAAGTTGTGTTCTGTTTGAGGGAAGCTCAGAACTTTGTGTACCTGCCCTAACCCTAACTGCTGTTGTGGGTTTCTAAGCTGACTGGTTAAACTTGGAGAAGACGAATGGTGATTGGTTGAACCAGAGGAGGAGAACAAACACCATTTATTTGCCTTCTTGTTCTTGTCAAGCAGCAGCCGTCTCCTCTCTACCATCTGCAACACAACCTTTAACATAACAGAGCCTCATTGTTGTGTTTCTTACATGGTCCAGTATCTCCTATTCATTGTCCTTTTGGTGCACATGGAGTCAAAGTTGCACTCAGATGGAACTGGAGAGGCTGAAGGCCGCCTATGTTCCTGTAAATGTTCCTCCCGCCTGCCTGGAGGTCCTGCAGTGGGAAGCTGCCCGACTGTCTGAGCTCATCGGTTTATGTTACTGATAAATGATTGAACATATTAATTTAAGCAATTAACATTCTTATGGATTGCTCAAACACACACACGTCCACAGCTCTAGTTGACCTCATTCACTAACTAGAACCCCCATTTTTGGATAAAGAAACTGCATTCAGGTTCAAGTGAAACTGCTAAGTTAGAATTCTGTATCTGACGGTCAGAACTTCAGAACCTCTGTCAGCAGCACGATGTAAAGCCGGGCCTGTGCATTCATCTGATTCATGTGGATCAGTTTGTTCTGGTTCTAAACCAGCGACGGTGCTGTAACCTGATGTTTTGTAAAAATGATGTGAAATGATGGCAGAGTTTTATCTTCCATCATACTCAAGCTGCCATCTGCTTGAAATCGAATTACTCACTCCAAACAGTAGTCTGTGGGAAGCTTTGCATATTTATTCTTCTCATTCCACTGAGCCGCACGATTCAAAACAGGTTTCAGAAACGTTTCCGTCCTTCCTGTCTGCACCTGAACACGTGTATAGGTGCTCATGCTGGTGCACAGACAGTATATCACATGCACGGGGTACGAGTCTGTGTTTTATTGTTTGATGCTCCGCCTGAGATAAACAGATAAACTCACTCATGCAGATATCATATCTTCTGCTCGGGTCATGAATAATGTATGTACATTACATGCAGTGAAGATGTCAAAGCAGGAATGATTCACGTTTCATCCGCCCGACCAATGGCCTTTGCAGGTTTGGTTCCAACATGAAACACGACACGTCTGGGAGAATCAGCAGCCTCACCTCATCGTCTCTGTTTTCCTTGTATTGTTTTGACAAGCTTCCATCTAACCTTTGTTTTGTTTCTGCCTTTGTGTTTCTGACGTGTTATCATAAAAATAGTTCTCCTTTGATCGGAGTCTAAAATACGAGCACCAGAGTGATGGAAGCTGGTGCTTTAAATAGTGGAAGCATCAGTGTCAGTGCAGCTTGTCACAAAAAACAACAACAAAAAAAAACAAGGCTGGTTCCTTTAAAGGTTTATTATAGGTCTTTGGGAAATATGACCAAATCTGCTGGGTCTAAAACATACATATGGCCACGAAATGATCAGTTTTGGTGATGCAGAAAGTTAATCCCATTTAATACAATTACTAGACTTGCTGCAAACACTACAG
>NW_007577763.1:303951-359166 GCF_000690725.1 Stegastes partitus
CATCAGTCTGAATAAATGAAACCTTTCGCTGGTTTCTAACGGGTTGTGTGATTGAGGGTGGATTGTTCACTTTTAACTTAAGTGGACAATCATTTTTAAAACATCATTTTATCTAACAGAACGTGTAAAGTCATCAATCTGTGTCTTCTGTCGTGTGACTTTCAGGCTGACTTTGAGTTGGTCATGGACTTTTTATTTTTCTGCAGCTGACACTTTTATGGTTATTTAAGATGCTTTGTTCTTTCACCTTCCCCCTAAAGTTTCTTGTATTCCCGCCTCGGACGGCCTTTTACCTGAGGCTGCTCATCACGGTTTAGATTTGAATAAAGAATAAATCTCCTCAGGTGGATATTTATTGAAGTGATTAGGTTGAGTGCATACCTTGACAGCAGGAGTCCCAACAGTAAATCTTCAGTAAAATGTAGGGATTAGTCAACTCTAGCTTCTCTCCAGCCTCCACTCGACCTTGTTTGAGGACAGATGGACTCGGTTTGTGGTTGAATCAGGAGCTGATGCATTAAAACTCCCTTCACTAGCCTGTTGGTTTAACCTGTTTAACGTTCATCCTGCTGATGAGTTCACATGAACTGCAGACTGAGGTCCTCTGGGAGAACTACATCATAGCAGAGACATTAACGTGATTCTCCTCAAGTCATTATTAGGGGTGTAATTAACGTCATCGGAAAACAAAAATATTATCTTAGGAAAGTTGAAATTTGCATATTGTGTGAAATGAAAATGAAATTAGAGACTTTTAAAATTACAGATTTTGTCCCAAGTCTTATTTAAGTTCCTGTGATTCTGGTTTTATTTTATTTTCAGAAACTTCAAGTTGAAACAACTTGCGTTACATTTATATGTTTAATTTCCGGAGTTTCCAGTCATTGTTGCCTAAAAAACAACATAGCTGTCATCCAGAGCGACATCACAGAGATATGTCTTAGGTTGATTCCAGCCAAACTCATCTTGGACTCCTGAGAACCTCCTCAGATCTCTTCTTTTTGCCCTCTGCAGCCTCGACAGTGGTCACATGGCTACTTACATCATGCGCTGACTGCATTTCAGTCATATGCAGACACATGTTCAATCCTACGTTGTATCACAGAACACAAACATTTAATCTGAAAGTCATGAAACATTTCATCATGAAAGGAAAAACAACATTTAGGACCATCAACAGGAAATGACTGACAGAGTTACAACACATTGATATTAATAAGTCACTCTCAATGATTTATTTACCATTTTGAGACGGTTTCTAGATTTGGTGCACTGAGAGCACAGAGCCTGTGGACTGGTCCGCTGCCCGCTTCAGGAAGTTTTACCTGTGGTATCAGGATGTACAAAAGCTGTTTGTGGTTTTGTGAATTCCAGGGTCAAGCCCACAGCTATTTGTCACTGCTATCGTCTCTTAATCTACCGTTTCCTGCAGAAACAAGCATCATGAAAGGCTGCAGAGAAACTCGGGAGCATGAACAGGAATATATATATATATATCCACACTGCCTCAGGGAAGCTTTTCCTGAAAACCAGAGAAGGTGGAGTTTTATTCTCATCAGCAGACTCTTTTCAGTCCTAATTTGCATCGACTTTATAGGTCAAATAATAATTATCATTCCTTTTCATAATAACGTGCTACTTGGTGCAGTAACTCTCTGATATCTGAGCCCTGATTTAAAGCTGCAGCTACTCTGTAGATGACTCTGGTTTCTGCAGCATCTGCTGTAAACACACGTCTGGTTTTGGCTCC
Organism: Stegastes partitus; assembly: GCF_000690725.1. Lineage (NCBI taxonomy): Eukaryota > Metazoa > Chordata > Actinopteri > Pomacentridae > Stegastes > Stegastes partitus. Next base: position 305,702 of record NW_007577763.1, read on the forward strand.
GAACTGCAGCAGCTTTAATAAGGAACAGATGTTGAGAGATTTTCTGAAAAAGTCAAAGATCCTCATCACATTTCTAAAAGAAGGTACAACTAATCAGCCGTGTACACACTGATCAGAAGCAGTCGTCCTTGGACAAGCTGCAATATTTCCTCTACGTTTGACATTTGTGACCGACAGATTCCTTCTCTTGCAGACAAACAACATCAGACGTGTTTGTTGCTGGTTTTGTCTTTGTGCGGTTTGTTGCTGGGCAGGTAGCTTGTGGCTTCTTTGTGGCGTCTTTTAGCTGAAGCAGCTGTAGTGTGATGGTGGAAACGAGGTTAATGAGAGCAGTCAGACCCAAAAATCCATTTTATTCACAAGCCTCAAGAATTAACATTGAGCTTAAAAAAACCCCCCAAATTGTTCATTTCAGTCGCGTTCTCACTTTGTTTTGGACCAAGCCCCAGTTTGGGTTCCTTCCAGCTGGCTCACAGTCTACGTCAGCTGACTCAACATATCAGGTAGGATGGACACTCTGTTGTAGAGAAGTGGTGATGTTACCGGCCTTCTCGTCTCAGATGGTTTGATTTGACAACTCATCCAGCTTCTGCAAAGTTGAAAGTCTAGTACGTCCCAGTAGTTGAGCAGCGGTTTTGTGGAGAGGGGCTACTGGTCCACGTTGCATGGGTTTAGACCTGCTGCATGTCCTCACCCTCTTCTCACTCGACTGTCCTGTCTGTCCTGGACAATGCAGCTCTACAAGAAAGGCAAAAGCCAAAAGAGCATCGATAGAAGAAGATGTGTGAAATTGAGGGATAGTGAAATCTAATTTCATCAAAACCAACCATTTTGTATTTAGCGTCACTGTCAGATGGTCGGGCTGAACTGAGCAACCAGCTCTATCTGTTAGTTTGCTCTCTCCATCATCCCCGCATGTCCGACTCACTCAGGACTTATAGCGACTGTCCAGACTAAAGATGAGGCCTGTCCTGTAGCGTTTGAGCTCTTAAAATGCGGTTTGTGCCACTTGTACGATTCTACCTTCTCTTTGTTTGCTGCTTCGATCCTTCTCTCACCTGTGGTTTCAGGTCACACCTGCTGATGCACACTGTTCCAACTGTTTCATGTCACTTTGGCTTTTCATAGTTATTGTGATCAAACCTCTTCGGCGACAACTAAAGCAGGTCTGATCCAAACAGTGGGACGTGACTGCACGTCGACCCTTTAGTCATTACCGGCGCTACATGACAGGAAGAAGGTGCTGCTCAGAAAGAGAAGCCATTACTGAACTGAGTGCACATCTGGAAATCAGTACGAGTTCAAGAAGGAAGCGTTGACCTCAAAACAAACAAAACTGTCACGTTTCAAATCTTAATTAGCTTTGCAGCTGTTTTAACTAATATTTCCTGTGTTTCCTCTGATGAGCTGAGTCGTAACTATAAGGTCCGTTAAGGGAAAGACATGAAGCCTTGTGTTAGCTCTGGATGGAGGATCCAACAACATCTTTGCCACGTTATGATTTCACAGAGGTCCGCCCTCTTTTCTCACCTGCTGTGTTCTTCCTCCACTTTCATGTGCATTGACTGTTAAACATTAAGCAGGCAGTGTGCACTCTGCAGTGATGTAGGGTGGATACACTGTCCTGTACAAACAGCAGCGGTGCACGTGCACTCGGTGCTGTGTGATAATTAAGATGCAGTCATCAGTGATGTTTATCAGCAGAAGTCATCAGGGAATTTAAATTTAGTACCTTAAACAGATGGTACAAACCTCGTTAGGGCGAGTCGCATTAATGAAGCGGCTGCATTGAGTGTTTGTCCTGCGTGTAAAGCGCTACAATAAAGGATGTCGTGCATTATTAAAGGCTCCGTTTAATGGCCACGCTCCGTCACAGTATGTAGTGGCTCCACTGAAATGCTAAACAGTGCACTTTTTGTCCAACGGGCGCCTACAGAGTTCCACTTAACCCCTGGAAGGATTTGGGTTCTGACGTTAATTAAAAATGCAAAAATGCTGACTCTGCAGTTTTAATAGCTGCCCACATAAAGAGTTATATCTTCAGGCCTGTCCTCGTAAAGCAGCTGCATGCTCCTCCTGTGTTCTACAGATAATTCAGAGTTCCTCACTTGGTCTCTTCTGTTATATTAAGGCAGGACTTTAATATACCTCTTTGTGTGTGTGTGTCTGCAACAAGGAATATGAAGGGTCTGCTGGGTGCACGGCCAATCCAGTGTGATGTATCTAGGTGTGTTTTAAGAGGTCAGAATTATCACTGGTTTTAGTCTTGACACATGCAGATGAATGATGATGAGTCGAAGTGGATTCAGTCGGTCCCACTGACCATTTATTGCATTTATTGTACATTGAATAACAAGTCAAAATAGAAAAAAAAAACGTTTTGCTTTTTAGTTTGTGTCGAACGAAGAGTCTCTCTGACCTGCAGTCTGCAGTAAATGTCACCTCGTTCAGCCTTTTCTTCCTGAAAAGAAACCATGTGAAAGAACGCAGTCTGGTTGTCAGAGGTCGAGCTCTTTCCTTGTTCTGCTGTGGTGATTATTTTCTCTCCGATATAGATTATAGACATTCATTCAGCCCCGTGCAGAGAACAGAGATTTCTTTTCGTAAGTGGCAACAGACACGTTTTGTCTGTCTGTTTTTCAGTTTGACTCATCATTATAGTAAATGTTGATTCTGTTAACACCACCGGCCTTTAGATTGATTCCCCATAAGCCTCTCTTTAGTTCTGTCTGCCACTGGGTCCGAAGCTCCCGGCTTGATTTACTGCTAAAAGAATAACAGGCAGGAGAAAAAGAGTCAAAGGAGGCAACATGTTAGACTGACGGAGACCACCCTGAGAAGGTTCACAGCTAGCGTCCATGTGACATTATTTCTACAAGAGCTGAAAAGTTGACTTTAACTTTTTAACTCAGTTTTATGTTGGCCCACCTGTTGGCCACGTCTTTAGGGAGAACACCAGGTGGACACAAACACAACAAGCACACCTGGCTGATGTGTGTCTCTACCCACTTTACCTACACCTCCTGGCTCTCTGTGCTCTGTCTGTCAAACAGAGGCACAGAACAACTCCAGAACTATCATGATTTTACCAATTAAAATAACTTTCAGTTAGTTAAGTGAGCATTTGTGTTTGTTTCAGTCAGAGGAGCCGGCAGATGTTTGTAAAATAGTCAGTAACTCAAAATCCTGTCTTCTGTTTAGACTGAAGCTGATATTAAATGAAGAGCAACCGTTCCAGTTTTCCCGGTTCGACCCTGAGCTCGGTGCGACCCAGTTCCAGTCCAAACAGGAAGCATTTGTTCTAGTCAGGTTAAACACAGCCAGAACAATCTGAAATATATTAACAACCAAAATGAGGAAACCGCAGGAACCTTCGCTGCCCCTAGCGTCTCGTCACCGCTACAGCTACACAACGGCTCTGTTAGAACATCTTTGCATCGTTTACAACTCAGATTAATTAAGATTAAGATGATTAATTTACCCCTATCGACCGATGATCAGTTGGCAGTTCGACAGGATTTTAACACAATTAGTCTCCAGTTCAGTCACTGGCTGTAAGTCAACATCCTGTAAAAAGACTCAGAACAGGTGAACAGCGCCATCCTCAGGTGTGGAGGAGGACGGCACAGGAGCGTCACTCTCACATGCAAATCACCAGAGAACGCTAGTGAAGTTTGTCAGTTATGTTTGTGAAGAAGCCCGAGGCCTCCGCCCAGCTCTGTGCCCTCCGCTGATCCGACAGCATCACACACAGCAGAGAACACAGAGATATAAATGGAGCTTTGAAAGCCTTTACACATGCTTTCTGCTCTGCACATCACAAGCTGTCTGTGTTTCTGCTGTCCGTCTTCCCTCCCTCCTGTCAGAGCGCCGCTGAGTGCTGCTCACGGCTTTGTGCTCTTACACGCCGGATTGTGCTGCGGTGCTCTAACTGAAGGAGACACTGGACTCGTACTGTACAAAGCAGCGAAGGCGCACCTCCATCACACGCCGGCTGCCGCGCCACAGATGAGGAGGTCTGCTGCTGTGATGATAAGGGTCAAGCTGGCCGTGTTTGTGGGTTTGGCCGCGGAGTCGGGAGAAGCTTCAGTGGATGTGATGAGGTTAAGAGACACGCTGCAGGCAGGAGGCCAGGAGAGGAAACCGAAAGCCGCCGCCAGCAGAAAGCACACATGCTGCCTTCGTTTGTACTCTGGATTAGAGTCATTTCACTGCTAGTGCTGTGGATCAGCACCGGGTTCTGTCGTGTTCTGGGAAAACTTGGAAAATAGAACTGATAGAGCCCATGTTGGCTTTTCCATTTGTAATAGGAGACACAAGCATGTACACTGAAAATGAAAAGATAACCAACATGTACAGATGGGTGACGCATTAGAGAAGAACCTGAACCCTCGACCTCAGCACTGGGTCTCTGGAGGTTCTGGTATGCTGAGGGGACATTTAACCAGCATGGTTTGGGTCCATTCGAAGAGTACATTTGCAAAAACAGATAACTCCATCTTCACAAACCATCAGAAAACCCACTTTTCCATCGTCTACCTGAGACAATATCAGTCAAACTTAAGTTATCTCTATTGTTGTCATTTTTACTGAGTCAAATCCACTCAACTTCAGTTTGATTGATATTATCTCAAGCAACCAACAGAAAAATACGTTTTCTGAAAATCTACAAAAGTGGAGTTATCTATTTTTGCAGAGGAACTCTTCATTTGTCTCCCTAGAGGCTGGAGTCACTGCTAATCACTACAGAGTTGATCTGAATGACCACTTTTATTCTAAAATGAAACATGTCTGATGTTTAACCTGTTTGGTTTGGGTGAAGATCACATGACTCTTTGACCTTCAGAGTCTCCAAATCTCAGCCCTGTTGAACAGGAGGCACTGAATCAACGCTTTAACACGGTGCTCCACCACAGAACCAACACCCCGGTGTGTTGAAGCTGTTGTGGTTCCATGCCAGTGCTTTGTAATGACATGTGTTGGGAACGTAAGGGCTCAGATGGGAAAACATAAATGAATAATGGTCTTTAACATGTAGAGTGTTAGACAATACATCAGGTGGATGTTTATGAGGTCAGAGTGGATCATAGCAATGAGAAATAAAACGGCATAAAAAAGTCGTGGTTACTACAGAATCGACAGCATAAAAACACTCTCATCACTCTCATGAGTGTCTTTCACACAATCCCAACATCAACACACGTTCAGCGCTGTCAATACCATCCAACACCACTGTCTTGAATATGACAACAGTGAAGGAAAAAACTTCAGTCCAGCAAAAGCCAAGAGGTCAGCCTGAGCTTTAGATGATAAGTTAAACCGCTGGTTGTTTCAATGACACGTAGTTTATTTAATGATAAAAAACCAGGTTCACTAGAGTTCAACCAGCCATGACTCGTCATAGGTAAAGGATGGAAACATGTGAGAACTGTGTTACCTTCTCCAGCTATTTGACTTATTTGTCTTTCACTTATAAAAGATACCAAAGACAAATGTCCAATGTTCAATCCAGCATTCAGGAGTTCTCCTGTGTGGACAATGCAGCTTTATTTTCTATATTTATATCAGATTGGGATTGCAAGATGGTTAGCATCGTTGCCTTGAAGCTAGAAGCTCGCTGGTTCGTGTCCTGCTGAGGACACCCGGGATCTTTCTGAGTCTCCATGTTCTCCCCGTGCAGCGTGGGTTCTCTCCGAGTTCTCTGGCTTCCTCCCACAGTTCAGAACCATGCTGAGGTTAATTGGTGATTCCAAATTGTCCGTAGGTGTGAATGTGAGTGTGCTTGGTTGTCTGTCTCTAAGTGTAGCCCTGTGATAGACTGGTTACCTGTCCAGGTGAACCTGCCTTCACCCTGAGTCAGCTGGGATAGACTCCAGCCCCCCGCGACCCTAGTGAGGATTAAGGTGTAGAGATGATGGATGGATAGATGGATGGATATTAAATTGCATGTTTTCATATTGTGCAGATAAACTCTGATATCCAAGTATTCTCAGCTGTTTGTTAGCAGTTCTTAGTGAAGGCTATTTTTGAACATTTTTAAAATCTGTTCTTCCCATGGGGACAATCGACCACTTTCAAAAGTCACCCATGGTTCTTTTTTTTTTTTTAAATCTATTTTTTATTAAGTTGTTTACTAACTCATGTAGCACAAAATTCAAAGACTTCTGTAGTGAACACGAAGCCTCTCGCGGCCGCAACACATAGATGAAGTAGCGTAACGGCACTTTATCGCATGAACTACCGCTCAGATAGGTCAGCATTGGCCACGTGAGGGATCCTCATCAGGAATATTTCAGACGGAATATTAATAAATGATAAAATCTACTTGTATTGATCTGTCTCATCATGAACTTTGATTTCACTGAAAGAAACACACAGCAGAACCAACGATAAATATGCACACGCATTTATTAACTAACACTCCAAGCAAACAACAAACAGAGAATAAATGAATTGTGGTAACAAAACTAATTGATTAACTGTTGTCGTCACTTCATCAGCCGGGAGAGCCGCGATCAGTTTAGGAACACTCTGGAGTCAAGAAGCCGGGTTGTAATGTATAAATTCACCCATTTAGCAGAAGGGAAGTGATACCAGCATAGCCTTTGTAGGAGAACACTTTAATCTGCCACAACAGCAATAAAACAGGTGTAATTAATACAATCCTTCCCCTGCTTCAGTCTCAGGGTCGTGGTTGGTACATGCTGACTCACAGGAGAGCAGCAGGGCCAGTACTGGTGTTATAAAACCTGCTCTTTTCTGCTTCAACCAGACGCAAGATGTGCTCTGAGGAAGGCCTGCTGTTGGTTTACTGTCTGCTGCCTGTCCTCTGTAAGCTCAGGTGATTCAGGTTTTAAAGGTCTCCACACCTTCCTCGTTTTAATTCCACATTGGATTTACTGTGTAGCTCATAAAAAGACTCAGACCAATCTGTGGCCCGTTTTTTTTTTTATCAAGCTGTCCCACCGTCAGGATCTAATCCAAGTTTAGTTTTTGTTCAGCTGGCGTAAGATAAAAGACAATTAACGTCCTTGTTCTGGTAATCAGGAACACAAATTGGCTTATCCAATATAAAACAGTGTTTGGAAATCAAATGCTTTCTGTTCTCGTTTTTTTTTTTTGTCGAGTGTTAGATTTCTGCGTATAGCTTTGAAGAAGCCACTTCAGTGATATTCTGAGGATCTGGATTCACATCACACACAGCAGCAGGAAGTGTGTGTTAGAGGTTTGCCTCTCAGCTCCAGCCTGGCCCACTGAATGGACAAGTGAGTTAAATAAGGAGAATATAGACGTCGAAGTGGTGGCTTGGACGGGGTTCTCATGCAGGACCACCTGTTTCTGACGTCATCCGCCCACTAAGAAGCTGTCATCATCACTGATTACTCCTGTATGAACCAGCAGGGACCTCCTCTGTCCTCAGTAGGTGCATTATTACCCAATTAACAGCCGTGGAGTCGAGATCTGACGGAGAAGAACAGAGGCCAACAGTTGGAGGTTGGAGGGTTTGTACATCTGTAGACCTTCAGCCAGAGGACCTGAGTGTGGATCACCGGGATAGTTGACTTTCATTTTCTCTTGGTTTTCCCTTGTTTACTTTCAGGCATTGATGGATTACATTTAGTCACCCAAACCTCTTACTAAATACACCCTGCTGCTGCATTTACCACAACTTACTGAGCTCTGTTTAGAGCGTGTCCAGGCTGAGGAGCAGAGCTGTGGTGGCTTGTGTTGTCAGGATTTGTTTTTGTTTATCAGTGATCAATAAAAGACGGTGGAGGAGGTCTGTACTAGCCGATATGTTGGAATGATGAGCAGTGATGTTGTTGTTTTAAACAAAACCAGTCTTTTATTAGCCTTTGTCACATGGACAGTTATCTTTCTAATAGTTTAACATGTTGTTGGTTGGATTTAAAATAACATGCAAACAATGTTCCACATCATTGTTATCTGATGATACGGTTGGATTTAAGGAAACTTTGTAGTTTTAAATGAGTAAAATCTGATCTTAATTTAAGTAGCTAGTAACTGTATGAATAGCACCACTGCCACACAGAAAAATACTTTTTTTATTTAGGTTTTAAATATAAGGTATTTTCTGTGAGACTATGATGTTGTAGAAGACACTGAAAAGAGTCACAAAGTCCTAGTCAGTGGATCCGCAGCCGAGTTTTTTGTCGATCACTGTTTAGATTTTGTTGGTTGGATTTGATTTAATCAGCAAAACTACTCGCTTCTGTCATGAACAGAATAGGTGGACACAAATGCTTGACTCAGAGTAGGTTGAGGCAAAAGACAGGTTTAATGACAGTCAGGGTTCGGTACACAGGAATTCAGTCCAACAGGCAGAAGTATCCAAGAATCGGTGGGTAGAGGCAAGGTCCAAAAAACTGAATCAAGGTCGTGAACAAACAGGCAAAGGTATCCAAAATCGTCAGACAAGAGGCAAGGTCAAAAAGCAGAAACAAGGTCGAGATCAAACAGACTGTGACTTAACTTGAATAAACGCTGGTACGAGGGCTGTGAAGTGCGACGAGACAGTGAGACACAAAGGGTAAAATACACGAGGTAATGAGGGTAGATGGGAAACAGGTACGGGAAGGTAATCAGGGAGCAGGTGAGACAAGACAGGTACAGGAAGTAAAACTAGAACAGAACACCCAGTGAAATGATTTCAAAATAAAACAGGAAAAACGAGACATAATGTGCAGACATGAACAGAAACTTGACAGACATGACAGCTTCGACTTTTTAAAATATGCTTTTGGTTAAAATGTCTGAAGCTCCTCCCCCTCATTTTCTGGGGTTGAGTCCCACCACATCTACCATGTGATTGGCTGGCTGGAAAGAAGCAGTAAAACAACCAATAGAAGAACAGAAACATGTTTATGATTCAAAAATTTTCCCTCAAATTGAAGCTGCAGTTTCTTTGTGTCGGAGCGTCGTTTTATCAGAAGACAGGGTGAAGAACAGACACAGAGAAACCAGACTTTTGTGTTGCCGATGGGGAATAAATGGGGAGAGTTCCTGAGCTGCTGGCACACATATCCATGTCATACATGTGGCTCGGCGCTTGTTCATGCTTGGGCTTTTTCCAGTTCTTTGTTGTCCGATTAACCAAAACAATCATTTTGGAAAGTGTAACCGCAACCTTTTGTTCAGTAAACAGTCACTTCAGCAGCACAATCAGAAGCTTGTTTGCTGGATGTTCACAGAGTTTCCTCGTTTGTGGACATGAAAAGAAGCACATTGTCATTTAGTTTACGCTGTACAACACAGAATCCAGCGATCAAATCAAAAGTATTGTGTGATTTTGTGTGAGAAAAAGGCAACAGGCATCGCTGACAGACGGCAGAATAATCCTGTGTGTTGGACGAGTTGTTAACAGACAGACACGACCTTTTCTTCTGACCTTTATCTCTGTCAGCTTGGATGTGTTCAGTGTCTTGGACATTGTCTTACTTTGGAGGTTTTTTAATGCAAAGATGGACACTTATTCATGCTTCCTCTCTGACACCTATGAAGTCCAATCCGGCGACGCTGCAGGTTGGTCTGAACCGCCATTAGCTGCTACCTGCTTCCTCTAATAATGGAGCGACTGGCTGTGAACAGGTCCTCGTTAATTATAGAGGGACGGGAGATGAAACACATACAAACAAACTGACAGAAAACGAGGCCAAGGGCTTCTGTAGGCTTCTGCTTCAGCAACAAGCAGAGCAGAATAATGGATTTATTTGCTTTTATCTGTCACTAAAGATTCATAAACCTCGACTGTTTCTGCTGTGTTTGCATTCTGTCTCTCAAGTTAGACAGAAGTTTGCTGTTCCCAAAGTTAGGAGGCTGTGTGTTTACCAGCCGGGTTTCCACAGGTTGTGTGTCGTCAGGTGTGTTGTCTTAATGTTTTGCAATGCAGCGCGTCCTGCTGGCCGTGTCAGGATGTGACCCGCTCAGAGGTTAAGAGAGGCGCAGCAGGCAGGCGGCCAGAGAGAGCAGAATAACTCGCTGCTCTGCCGAGGTCACACACCTACACAGCTACACACCGCTGGCTGCCAGAGGTTAGTAAACGCTGCAAAGACTTTCACCATTGAAGGACCTGACTGGCATTAACAGCCTCTAGCAATGGCAAAGGACAAGGAGCAGGCTGTCACGGCATGAAAGGCCAGGACGGGAGAGAAAGGAGCCCAAATCTGTCCCAGAGGTAAAATAGCAGCCTGGCACGGACAGTAATGGAGGTTTTAGAATGACAACTGGCACTGAGTCACCGTCGGAGGAGAGAGTCTGGCCGGACGACAGGGGGAGACAGAGGAAGGGAAGGAGGTCCAGGAGGCAGCAGGACAGATGCACAGATGATACGCTTTATTCTGCAGTAATCTCACAGACGACTGTTGGCTCGGCTCCGATCACTCTTGTTCATTTTGCTATATTTCTCCGATGTCCTTGTAGCTGGTACATTAGCAGACTAGTCCTCAGCAGCCAGTACAGGAAGACTGATCTGAAGTGCTGCCTAAACACATTAAACAGTCGATGACATAATATGGAAGGAAACTTTCTTTTTTAAATTAATATTTCAAAAAGAAAACATTTGAGCAAAGCCGATGCGAGAGACTGATAAATGTGACAGGAAGCCATGAAACAACAGGAGAGAGTTATTACATCATCGTGTGTTTAAAATGTTTTCAACCAGGACTGGATGAACTCTTTATTATAATCATCTCTTCTCACGTCTCCACCTTTGCTGCAGCTAAAAGAATAAATAGAAGCAGCTCACATGTCAGTTGGCCTCCTTTGCTCTTCCTGCAGTAGTTCAGTTCATAATGATTGTCATGTGCCACAGCAGACATCACTTGTTAGACTTGTCTGAGGGCATTTGCATGATGTGTTTGTGTTCCATCACTTCCACTAACTTGTTTCCATCCTTTCAACTAGTCTGTGGATGTTAACTGTGCCGTCTCCGCTCTCTGTGTCAGCACATCGTGTACAGACAGGCTTTGTTCTGCCCCGACAGTCGTCTGAAGGCGAAGTAATGCCGTGTTTTGCTCTGCTTTGTGGACAGTGCGCAGATGTTTTATTCCCATTAAAGCTGCGGTGTGTTTATGAGGGAAGAAGAAAGAGGCTGGCGTCGTGCCCGAGAGTGGAAGCAGCACAACCGCTGTCCAGCATCGGTGCAGCTCGCAGGAAAGACGGCTGCTATTAAACAGGCTTTCTTTAAGCAGTGGAGCTGATAACTCTGACCTGCGATGCTTTTCTCGTATCGGTGTGCCGTACAACACAAACCCTGACCCCGCTGGAGCTCTGTGCACATCAGCACAGTGCAGCAATCATCCCGTCCTCCTTCCCCTGCTCTGTGTGGACGCCCTGATAGAGGCTTCCTTTGACTCAGTACATCAAACATCGTTCCTTATCACGCTGTAAGTACGCCGCTTTGATCTGCCTCGCCGGCTGCACTCTGACTAATGTCACGCTGCACTTCTTGCTTTGGAACCAACACAAGGAGAAAATGAGGAAATAACGGTCAGTCTATGAGTGTTTGGGTGGCAGCCTACTGAGTGGGCGTCCGAGGAGGGAAGCAGTAATCCACTCAGCAGCCACGCTCGCCCACTCCGCACATTAAAACGTCTGCAAAATCTGCATGATGTTTCAGTCTGATGTGTTTAATATGATTATCCCATCCTCTCGGACAAAAGGACGGAATTAATTAACCAGAGTCCATTTGATTTGTCCGTAAAACCGTTCCTCATCGCCCACAGCCGCTTTGTCTTCAATACTCTGGATTTTTTTAATAGGATTTATTGTGCACGGATTTCTTCAGGGTGAAATTTAACAGACGCCAGTGATGTGAATTGAAAAAAGTTGATCCTTCTTTCAGGACAAATGGATGAAACTGCTTGTGTCTGGATGGCATGACCACTGATGTGTACAGTTTGTGTGACGGACCTGCTGTACATCGCTGCCGTCTGGATCCATTAATGACACGACATGGGCGTAAAAATCAAACATACGATTTTATCAAAACGTTCAAATTCTAAAAGTGATATAAAACTGTCGTCCACGGCTTTAATACTGAAGCTACACACGTCTGTCGGCGCTGTTATATCACCACCTAGAAGGATAATCGTTCTGCCTAAATGAGAGCTGCAGAGCGAATACTTTGTGAAAGATGTGGCCATAAAACCCTCTTAATTCACCTCACAAAACGCAGTGAAACACAATAGCTGACAGATCGAAGTTTTTCGGGCTGCACAAACTCAATACTTTATAATGAAAAAGAAAAGAAAGAACGAAAGGAAAAAGAGAAATTTGTAAGTGAAACGTGTTCATTTACTTTTGCTTCGCTAAACCTTCTGCAGCCATTAGCCGGACAAAAAGGTTTTATCTCCGTAGACAAGTGAATATTTGAATGGCTTCACTGCTGAAATCTGTTCTCGCTTTAACTTTGTGACATTTGGATGAGTGCTATAGCACAAACTGAATGCAGTTACACTAATGGAAGTCAGATCCTGGAGGAGAGACAGAAACCTTTGTGAGAGCAGAGGAGAGAAATGAGATTAGGTGGTCTGGTAAGATGAGTGTTTCTCCTCTCAGAGAGAAAAGACATGAAGAAGATGAAATGAGGCTCTTAGGGAGGTGAAGGCAGCGGGAAGAGATATAAGAGGTGTGCAGTGCCGTCGCTGCCAGACGAGGCTGAGCTCTCGAGTTGTTTGGGTGACGGTCTCGGTGTCTCCCACGGGGAGCCACAGTTCAGTTTCCAGGAAGAAGAAACACAATCCGTCCGCTGTGATAATGGCTCCACACTTTGATGATGGGCTTCGTTCTCCATCCAGCCATTTCTCTTCCTCCAGTGCCTCTGTCGTCCTCCAGATCTGACTGTTTCTGTTGCTTACAGTGTAAAAGAAGCTGTTGTGGAGCAGTGGGAAGCTGCTTTTATGTAATCGATAGGAAGCATTGATACTCCTCCTCCACTGCTTATTGATACTGGAAAAGAAATTCAGAGGTAGTTGTTGTTGTTGATTGGACTTGGCAGGGATTTAACTCAGCGGACCGTGATGGGAAAACTGCACAGAAATAAGACTGTAAAAACTGTTAGTTTTTCTCTGCATGTGATAAAAATAACAAACTCTATTTGTGTCTCCTGAGCTGTCGTCATATATGTACAGGACACACGGTTCGCTGAGGACTCCATCTGTACACACTATGAGTCCATGTTGAATTGTCTGTCACATGAACGGACCTGAAACCAACAACATGACCCAGAAACAGCTCGTACTGGTTCTGGTAGGCTGCCATCAGTGGTTTTATGAACTGATGCTGATGCTTGTTTTTTCAGTGTAGTTGACTGTAATGTTTTGTGTGAACATATAAAAGCTGCTCAGCACCGGCGTCGTGTTCTCAACATGTGCCATCGCCCAGAATCACGTCATGTATACAAAGAGACGTCACCAGCCGAGGAGTGAGGTTTTAACACCCTCCTGTTCAGTGACCTGAAACTGTGTTTGTGTGGACGAAAGGCCAAAACACATCGACAGTGTTAAATCAAACCTTTGTGGGCAGGGCCCGAGATATGCAGGAAGCAGCTGTTGAAAATGAGTTCGCTCCCCTCTCTGACGTGACCTTGGGCGTCGTGGATATTTGGATTAAAAATGGATAGACGGAAGATTGAACTGTTAGACGGCGATACACCAAATGTGCACGCTTAATATTGAGCGTGGCGGCTCCTCGACTCCTTTGACCTGATTGTTAATTTTGGCATTTTGAGACGTGGTCCACTTTCCTAATGACCTCTGTTTATTTATTTACTTGAGAAAAAGAAGACAAATGAGACTTAATGGACTTACTGATGTATGACCTTCAATATAACTCTCAATACTGTCAATTACGACTCACATGGTTTCGGTTATACCTGCACAAACGGCAATAAATCACGAGTTTCAGTGCATGAAGCTGTGGCAGCTCATAGAAATACTGTAATACATCTTGTTGAACATCAGACTGAGCAGAGAGAAACCCCGTCTACCTAAAAGTTTCTTCGTTAGTGTCCCTGGCAGCTGTGTACACTTCAAATTATAAAACTGTAAATGGGATGATGGAAACATTCTCAGAGAGACGGAAAAACACATCATCATCTGCATGACTCACAGCAGGAGAGGTGCAGGTATTCTATGAGAGCAGCTGTACAGCGCTGCCATTGAGTGTCCTTAGAGACATGCAGACTGTGTGCTCAGAGATAAAAATGAAATGTTGTATTAAGGAGGTCAGAAAGATGTACGCAGTCTGCTTCAGGTTATTGTCTTTATTAAGCAGAGAAGACACTGTGCACTCAAAGCCCATTAAAGGCCTTGTTGCGCATTACTCTTCTGCTTTACTTCCATTTTGCGTTCACCTTGGATGACTGCCAACACTTCAGCGCAATGTGAGATTACCCAAACAAGTGCAGCAAATAGGCTGCTCGTGAATATAAACTGCCAGGATACGTCCCCCCGTTTCTAATTTATGGCATTAGCTGTTACTGCTTATTGCGTCGTATTAAACCTGCTGTAAATCAAAAGGACGTGTGCTCATGATCTGTTCACGGGAGTTGTGGCAAAAACATTACGCTGGCAAACGTGAGCTAGAAAAGTAGGAAGACATTTATTAGCGATATTGAGAATAAAGAGCAGAAAAACTTTCAGACGCCTACTTGAGCTGTAGCAGCTGGTCCAGTGCTGAGTTAGGCTTCCTCCAGAGCAGACCACCGCCCTGCTTCTCTCCCAGGTAACTCAGATATTTATATATATTTATATGACAAAGGTCTGCCGTCCCACTTCAGACTGGCCGACCAAGTCAGAGCTGCAAATAAATGTGATTTTCTCAAGATTCTTCCAACAAAAAGGCCTCAACTCATTGATACAGGCATCAATACTGAGCATTCAAAATAAACGACACATCTGTGCTTCCTTCTGTATTCACCTGAAATACTTTGCACTTCATCTTTGGACCAATTTATTCTGAGACTCATCTGTTTATCGACCACATGAAGAAGCCTCCTCTCTGGGCTCCAGCTCAGGAGAAGTTCAACAAACTCTGACAGGTCATGACCTCCAGGACTTTATGTTCTGTCAATGTGTTGTTTGTTTCAGTCAAACTTGTGGACTTAACTCTCAGTGACATTGTTCTGTCTGTCGCTGCTGGAATTGTAAAATGAAATAACATTATTTAGAAACAAAACTGGTTTCTGAACAGCGTCCACTTTTCTCCACATAAGAGCTTCATGTAAACAGGGAGAGCTGGTGGCTTCTGACACGGCTGTTGATTAAACGTGTGTTGACACCGACGGGGACGTCAAAGTCCTCTTACACCAGAATGTGTAACAGCAACCCTGATTCACAGCACAAAACGTGTTAGTATTACAAAAAGAAGCTGCAAAATGGATTACACCCTAGCAACATAGAGAACAGCTGGGGTGTTAGTTGTCAGTTATTTGTCGTTGATAATTAAACCAATTAAAAATATATGAACCAAAACAGCAGAAGATGAGAGACGTGCATGTGATGTAGATAGTACCAGGTGGTGATCTGTTTGTGGGGGTAAACTACCACCATGACAGGTAGTGTTTACTGAAAATGAACTGACAGTGTTTTTGTGACTACAGCTTTGTAATGATTATTCAGTTACTGATAAACATGGACAACTGTTGCTTAAGACAAGTGTTTAAAATGTATGTACCGTAAATTCCGGACTACTGAGCGCATTTGTCTACAAGCTGCAGGTGTCCACGTTGCAACATGAGATATTTACACAGAAAGATTTTTTTAAACTTTTAATTAAATACGTACCTGTAACATACACAAATGCTTTTTTCCGAACAGTGCCTGTAACACGGCTGGTTAAGAAAATAAAAACTACAGCAGCCTACCAGGAAAGTCATTGATTGCTATCTTCATCTTCCTCCTAAAACCACTAAAGTCGTCTTCTTCAGTATCGGAGTTTAACAGCCTCAGAATTACTCCGTCACACACTTCTACGTCTCTCTTTCGTCATCGCTGTCAATGTCACTCTGGTCTCGAGGCAAATTCGTAAAAAAATCCATAAACTAGCTGCATCATTGTTTAAGCTGCAGCGTTCAAAGTGTGTGAAAAAAGTCGTGGCTTGTAGTCCGGACATTATGGTACATAGTTTTACCCTAAAACAGGGGTGGGCAATCCTGGTCCTTGAGGGCTGCAATCCTGCATGTTTTAGATGTTTCCCTCTTCCAACGCACCTGATTCCAATGATCAACTCATCATCAAGCTCTGCAGAAGCCTGATAACGATCCTGATCATTTGAATCAGGTGTGTTGGAAGAGGGAAGCATCTAAAACTTGTAGGATTGTGGCCCTCGAGGACCAGGATTGGCCACTCCTGCCCTAAAACATGGAAAACGAACGGTTCCACATGAGACATGACCTCCAGTCATCCACTCCAGTTCCTGCTGTTGTCCAACCTCCTGATGCTGACTTTGTTCCATGACATTAGAACTTACGAGTCACGTCATGAGGATGAAGGCCAATGGAAAATAGTTAATATGTGAAACTAATACATCTCTGCGCTGTGGAACAACATACTTCAGCTTTGCACATGTTGGTGTGCGATATGTTGGTAATGTAGGGAGCTAACATCGCTAGTTTGCACAGGTTCGAGTTTGGTTTATTGAGCTTGGGAATTATTTAATTTCATTGTTTTATGTTCATTCTGAAGGTTTGGTTGCAATAAAGTAGATGTTGCTCCTCCATCAATGCTCTTTGCCCTGTGTGGTTGCAGCTGTATTTAAAATGGAAGCCGCCTGTGTTCATTGTGATTTATTTAATAGGTTGATCGTGTCATTTTTTTCCCCTTCATATTAGAAATTCAGTGAAATTGCTCCAGTCTATTTCAGATTTCAGTGACGGCTATATGGCTGTAATAAGCAGCACACGCAGCAGAGAAAGGTTATGTATGGCTCCAATACTTTTTGATGAAAATGCCCCCAGCAGCCTAATGGCTGTCTGTGTGATGTCTCTGTGTCTGGCTCCGTCCTTTGCCTCAAAGAGAAAAAGGATATTTGGAGTCTGAACTGTGAAATGAATACATCGTCTGTCATTTTCTCTGTGCACTGGGCTAAGAAATTGTCTGTAATGACTCAACTACCAGCTAGAGTTCAGATCACTGATATTCAACACTTTTCTCTCCAGCTTCCATTTTTTTATAAACATTATTGGAGCTAAATGATGTCTTCAACCATCGCTGATTAAAGTTTTCCAGACTCAAAGATAAGGTTCAGGATCTGAAAAGAATCTATTCTGCTCCTCAGAAGGATTTCAGTTTTCATTTTAGAGCCACATTATGTTCGTGCCTCAGGTGTTGCATAAAGGTCAGCCTGAGTGAAACACCTACATGTTCGGACTACAGCGTGGTGAGGTGTTATCTGGGAAGGAGACTTTAGTGCTGATAAGTATTCTGGTGCGATGTGATCATCAAGGTCATTGTGTCTGTTCTGAGAGAATTTTGATCATTTTAAAAGAAATAGTTTGAATTTATGAGGATAAATTATGTATAAAATCAGTTGAAGAAGTCGTCTCCACACAGCTGATCTAATGATTTCTGCTTCTCTGTTTTCTTTTCTTTTCTTTTATAGGTAAGTTCTGCCCGTCTCACAAACAAAGAAAACCAATGGAGAGACATTTACCAAGCATCCTCCACTATCTGCGGTTGGGAACTGTCCAGAGGGCCAGATGTTATTTAACAGGACAGAGGCTGCCTTCACAGATAAGTTTCCTCTGCTGCACAACACTAACGGTCTTGGTGCTAATACGACAGCACCGTGTGGACGTCTTAGTTGTTAATGTTTAAGGTGAAAAGTAAATAAGATGTTTTAAGAATGAGCAGAAATAATTTAGACAAGATAACGGAGCATATACGGGATGCTTTGGGCCGATGTGTTAGACAGCACCGCCATCACCACAGCACCAAATGAGGGTATATCTTTTGTGTTTATCTCACCAGAAGAGTTTTTTCTGATTCTGATCCGGCAGCATGCGATGGCCCGATGTTTTACTAAGAAACTTTGTGTTGTTGTTTTGCTCTAATTTGCCGACCGGCTGTGTTTCAGACAGTGTTTGATGTGTGACGACCTTGGTCTTCATCTTGGTTCTTCTGATTAGCTTGTTAGCTTCCTCGGGTCCCCTTACAGAAGAACCCGTGCCTTGTTGCCGTCAGAGTGCTGACCTTGTGTTGTAGCTCTGCGCTGTCAGACTGCACTCGTATCGTACAGAGAAACCCTCCGGCTGAAACAGCGGAGCAGGTTGGACTCGGAGAGCTTCGTTCAGGGCCAGTGGCAATTCCACATACAGAGAAACGACTCTCTTGATGTGTTTGCGTGGGTGTCGTGTCTGTGTAAAGCACTTTGTGTATGGCGAATATCTTGGCTGACAAACATGGAAAAGCTGCTGGCAGTTTCTGCGCCCCAGAGATCCCGATCATCTTCTGCTTTCAACTGTGGGATCGTTCTCTTTGCTGGCCATAAATCCTTCTCATTCTCCTTTCAGCAAAACACTAAACCACGCATCTCATGTTTCACTCCAAACGTGTGGGCAGACTGCATTGAAGGGTTTTTTTTTTATTGTTTTTCTAGGAGTATTACACATGCTTGGCTATTCATAACAATTTGGAGAGGTCATTCAAAGAACGCAGAGAGGAAAAGTTCAAACCAAAGTCTCAGATCATCAAGTGTAACTGCTGGTGTTTGTGCTGCTAAGCTAAAGAACACTTGATAAAGGAAGGTAATTAACAACCTTAACGATGACAGCTTTCCACTTAGGGCGACCAGCTACAAGTGCTGTGCTTTCCATCTTATGCTTTATTGTGGCACCATTAATGCTGTTTAGTGGCATCTGTGATCTTTCAGGCCAAGTTTCCTCTGAGCTGGTGTTATTCTGCTCATTGGTTCAGTCCTCTCACGCCAGGAAACCTGCTGCTGACCAGAGACCAGATGAAAGAAGAGGGATAAATGTGACCCATCTGCACGAAACCAGTCGCATTGCACCCTGGGCTATATCCCAGATGCAGCCTGAATTACGATAGCGATAGCGTGATAAAATATTGATCTGGGGTTTATTACTGAGTTCGGTCCAGTTAGTTGTTTTCTACATGTAGGTAACATCTACGCTCCCTATCGCTGTGAAACACCGTCAGGCACAATGCGACTGATTTTGTGCAGATGGGTCACAAATATCCATTATCTTGGAAAAATTTCTTAGATGGTTTGAACCGGGCAAGTAGGATCTGAGTGGAGATGATGTGATGATGTTATTAACCGGCTCTCAAGCAGGATTCAGACGAGCCTGCGTTCTTTGCAGCTGCGTTATAAACCAAAAGCATATTGAATTGCAAAGATCTTGCAAAGACATTAGACAGGTTTCGAACACATCCTCTGAAGCAGTGGACATAGCTGCTGCGGTTGGTAGTTGTGATCTTCATGGAGGTCAGAAGCTTCTAGAATCGGTAACCAGCATTTAGAGTTTCCAAACCTCCCCTTTTTCAAAGAGTGCTGCCGTGTAATCCACTCCCTCCCTTCACCGATTAACCTTCTGATGACAAAGACAACGCAATAAGAAGAAGACGCGCCCTTCTTTCTGTTCTCAAAGAAACATAAGACTGAGCTGTCTGGATAGATGAATCCTGACACTTCCTGGACAAACTAAACCCGACACGCAAGCAAACACACGCCGATCCAATTTACAGCTGGTTTGGTACCATGACATCTGTGACTCCATCAACAGCTGAACACAGCAACACTTTCTGCTCCGCTGAGACGGCAGATGGATGCAGTTTGGAGGAGACGAGGCACACTGATGCTTCTCTCTGGATAAGTGTTGGTGTGAATCCTTACCAACAATCGAACCATACTGTACGGCAAGATGCTAAAGTACCGCATGTGTGTTATCGTCAGATCTTAATTTAAAAAAACAAACAATTCTGGATGCTGTCTTTCAAATGCCTTGTGATATGTTTTGACACAACTGGGGCGTTTTAAGTTTCTCACAGCAGTAAATAAAGATTGAGTGACGTTGGCATTTGTTTTTCCTTTGACCTCGTCCGCAGTGACGTTGTGTTTCTGCTTTATTTCAAGACATGCAGTTTATCTGACAGATGATGATGAGCAGCACCACCAGCAGTGAATCCTAATCCCTGCTTAGACTCCACAGAGCTGCTTGGCATCGGACAGCAGCCTGTCACTTAATTATACCCGTCAATAATGAGTTATACTTCATGCCATCGGAGCTTCTTCGAAGTCAGTGGTCCTGCCTCACAGTCGCTGCCATCAAAACCTCTTTGTTGTAGTTTCAAGTCAGCAGCTTTTCATCCGTTCCATCTGCTACTACGACTTCATGGTGTGCAAAACCTCGTTTTTTTGAAAATTGTGACTGATTTCAGCGACATCACAGCAAGCGTTCAGTGAGAGGAAACTTACCTTTGACACGAACCACAATCACTACTCGTCCTGAAGTAACTCCGAAGGGCGATTCTGCAAAGAGCTGTAATTTTCATCGACCTGCTGCTATTACTGGAAACGCCACCAGGTGAAGGCTCTCCTGGTTTATATTTGGGGACCTGATTAGGGCTGAGAATAGAGGGTGTTTCATAGGTGAGCCTTGTGGAGGAGCTGTGGGAGCTTGTATTCAGCATTGTGAAGGGTCGGTTAGAAATCTGAAACACTTTCATGTCAGCTGCAGCAGTTTATGGCTGACCACGATGATGATCGGAGACTTCCAGTGTTGGTTATTACGAAGGTTCAATGGTCCATGAGAAAGCTATAATGTAGTGAGGAAATGGAAGGAAAATGGACTCCTTCATACAATATTTCTCACAAGCTATTTCACCTTCCTTCCAAATATCACTATTTATGAATATATATGAATCTAGCATAAATGTTATATTGGATAGTCGTGAAACCAAAATTGTTTTTACTGCTGTTTCCATCATCAGTCTCTGAAATGTTCAATTAGCCTCTCTCTGGGCAGTTAAACTGGAAACCCCAGTGTGTAGCAGAAGAGTTTCATGTGGTGGTTGTAAGTACGTATAGATTCACAGCTCGCCTTATGTGTGTAAAAGCCTTCGTACTGAATATAAGACCCAGGGTGACTACAGCCAGTGGATGTGTTTGACTAAGACAGCTGAATGAGATTAACAGCAGTCATCTGATCTCTGCTCTCAGACTGCTTTAGAGACAGAATGGCATTTGCACTCAAACTTTCACATCACATGTAGGATGGAAATGTGGAGACGTGGCTCTGTTGCACAAAGCATTCAGCGTACAGCAGACGTGAGTACATCCCTGCACAAAGTCCCTCAATTCTCAAGTGTTCACCTCTCGTAATTGCATTTTTTCTCAGTTGACACGTACATTTTTTTCCCCCGAAACACAAAACGCAGTTGCAGTGGTAATAAGGAAGTATAGAACAAAACATGAATGGTAAATGGACGGCACTTACATAGCACTTTTCCACCTTAGCAGCACTCAAAGGGCTTTACAATGTGTTTCTCATTCACCCGTTCACACATTCATACGCTAATGGCGACAGATCTGCCATGCAAGGTGATGCCTGCCATTTGGAGCAACTTCGGGTTGACTGTGGAGGAGCGGGGGGGATCGAACTGCCAACCTTACGATCAGAGGACAACCGCTCTACCATCCGAGCCACAGCCGCCCTACCACACCACCAATCAGAGCCCCAGTGGCTCCTGAAGTCACACCATCAGACTTTATGTGATAGCTCAGACAGTGAGAACGTCGTCACACCCTCTATGTACAGATTCCAACATTTGTGGGAACTGCAACAGCCTGGATAATATTGGGAGCAGATGCTTCGGTCAGATGAAACGTTGAGCGTGTAGCTGGTCACGACTGCCCCAGTCAATGCGTTGTCCCGATACTGAAGCGCAGAGATGTGAATATGATGACATAAGTGCAAACGGTGATGAAAAGATTTGTGGATGGCACCATGATCGCCTGTGGATACATCAAAACACCGCCTGAAAAGACGACTCCCCTTCTCCAGGAGCTTGGCAGAAAGAGAACACTCCAGTTTCTGCACTGAACCAACAAAAAGTAAGAAACGTGGCCCAGTGTGTCGCCTGACATGAATACAGTAGCTCTCTTCTGGGGTAGTTGATAGATCGAGCACCCAGACTCCTCCCAGAAAAAAAAAAAAAATCTCTAAAGGCAGAAGAATGCTTGTTGTCAACATGTCCAACTGCATACTGTTCACTGATCCACACTTCTAATTGTACTGATTGCCACATTTCATGGACTTTTTTCATTGCTTTGAGTTAATTTCATCTTTTTTCATCTATTTATTGGGCTTCTCCCTTCATCTCACTCTGTTGTCGTGGCTTCTAAACCTGAACCAAAACATCCAACTGTCTCTAAATGAAGAGTAATGTCAGATGCAGCTGTATACGTTATGTGCCGCTGTTCCTCCAGAGTAGAAATCTCACTATTCTGTAACTGGTTATTGATTTTTCTTCCCCCCCTCTCCATGCTCTCATCTGTGAATAGAGATTGCAGCCCTCTTTGGTCTTTTAGCTGCAGAGAAACATGATGCTGTATTAGAAAGTCGGAGAGCTGTGAACAAAGTGCTCGGAAATGAAATCTTATTTAATGCAGGAATGCAGCAGAAAAACAGCATCAGACTTCTGGTTAAGACTTACTTTTTGGTAGATTTGCGATCAGTCGTGTGTAAATCCCCGTTTTTGGAACCTTCTCAGCACTTAGCTGGTGGGAAATGCCATCTGGAATATCAGACACGTTGGTGTGTTTTGGGTAATGACTGTTTCTGAGTGCACGTTTGGGTCTTGGGTTTCGAAATCCTTCTGACTTTTTGACTCATGATGTGTTAAGACTCATGTGTGGAGGAGCGAGAGTGCCAGATTACAAAAATAAAAAAATAAAAATGAAAGAAATAATTTAAAAAAATACATTTCAAAATAAAATAAAAAAATTTTATATTTTATTTGTCTTTATATTTCTACTTTTATTAGCCTTTTTCTTGTATGCATTCATTTTTGACTATTATTGCTTTATACTGCCACATTATTCTTTTATTTTATTTATTCTTCTTTTTCTTTCCGCTTTTATTTTATTATTCTTTTATTGATTGAACACAACAGCGTTTTAGACAGAGGTTACTCAAAAAAAGCAGCGATAAAGCCCAGTGAAACCAGAGTAGTGAAATGCACGATTACGTAGGATGCATTGAATGAAGACACCTGGACTCTCAGCTCTGCTTCTTGTTCCTGCCGCCAACGCTGCTCCTCCTCTGCTTCATCTCCTCACTCAGTCTCAGTGACAGCAGATTGTCTTCTTTGTTCAGTCTCTCCCTCTCCTCTTTCTTTGTCCTTTTCTGCCTCTTTTCGTAACTTCAAGACTCCGTCGTGTGACGATGACACTTGCTGACCTCCATTCACGTTACTTTCACGACACCGTGATTCATGAAGAGCTGTTTCACTTTCCTCCCAGACAATAGTATTTCCTTTTTTAAATGTTCACCCTCGGACCCCGTGTACTATATATACTGTATAATGGTATAGATCTGACAGAGATTGGTGTTCCTGGGTCAGTCTCAGTCTCTGGAGCCTTGCAGGATGGATGAATCACCGTGTTGGCCAATATAGCACATTACAGATAATTAAAGGTGTTTTACTCCACACAGCGCCTCACTATATATCATATTAAATATATCCTCTCCCACATCATCTTGCTGCCACGTCCTGACATTCATCAGCTGCCCAGACACACTGACTGTGTGTGTGTGTGTTCATCTTACACTGACTAACACTACATCATGTTTCCAGACACTCAGATGGAAATATCTCAGCCACAGACAGTGTAGGTGTAGAAATGGCTGCAAAAATGCAATATTACAATTGTTCCCCATCGCGTGTCTGTCTTCAGTCATTCATTAACTGTAATCCTACAGCTTGGCACATACCCGTGGAACTTAGTCTTGGCTAAAGGCTGTAACTCAACTGAGAGCCAACTCAAGTGGAGGAAATAAGAAAATATCTCTTTCTATCAGCAGAACAAACCGTTTGGAGGCTTCGTGAATTTAATATCTGTTGACAGAGTTTATAATTGTCGACTAAATTCATCTGCAGTTGCTTTAATAGAAGTTGAACAGGGTTTGGGTGGATAACCTGAGACCCTGCTGTGCTAACCGTGGAACCAGGCACTTGTGTTAAATTGGCAACTTATATGATAGAAATAGAAAATATTCCAGAGCTCAATTTAGCTTTCACTGTTATGCTATGTTGTTTTAGACCAACTAAGCACAAAGCAGGACCTTGGTGGGAGTTTGCTGTGATGTTAGTGGATTGGAGATGAGAGTTGAGGTTGCATAGTTGTGGATGGATTCACTGACACACAACCTAGAGAGGACAGAACAGTGAGTGTACCAAAGACATCTTAAACGCTGTATCTACGTCTGTGAGAAACTGGAAGCTGGACTGTCTTTGTTCCTGTGTGTCCTGGACATTTCATTAGATTGAACCAAAATATTTAATTAAACTGAATTTAATTAAATTCAGTAATTAAGCAATTTAATTGATTTGAATGAGCTAAAAAAAAAATCATTGATAGCAAGCATCATTTACCCACGTACATTTAAAACGGGTTTCATTGAAATTACAAAGGAAATATGACTTGAATGTACTCGTAGTGGTTGAAGAAAAATTACTGAACAAAACCTGTTTGATTTTACTCAAAAAATATTAGTTCAGTCAACTCATTTTTTAAAAAAAATTCAAATTTAAATACATTTATTTCGTGCAACCACTTGACATAATAACATTGAGCAAATTCAACATTATTTTCAGAGTAGCTGCGCCTGACTGCAGCTGTGTGAAGTTTTGGTGATTCTGAAATCTGTAGCCGACGAGGATTCTGTACGTCCTCAGTCAGAGGAACACGAGGGTATAAAGTATGAATGGTGTTCAGCAACAAGTGGAAGGTTTTTATTGAAAGGGTGGAAAAGGACACGGAACAAAATGCAGACGTGTCTCATCTGAAACAACGACGTGAGCTGCAGTTATTGACAGCAGAACTGGATAACATTTATTCTAAAGATTAACACATTAACACATTAGCACATTTAAAGATCATTAAAACAAGTTTAAAACTGCCGGATGCTTCATGGGTTTTATTTGCCGTAGCTGTGGTAACGTGGCTGCCTGTAGCTGTGTGTGGTGGAGGCATTAGTTACCCTAATAAACTGCACCGCTGTGAAGCACCAATACATTAGTTTGCTGCGTTGAATGAAGTGGAACACACGTCTGTTGTTCAGGAGTTGCAGAGCTCTCAGCCAGTTTGAGGAATGAGACAATCAGAATGTGCATTTGGCCTTTGAAGAATGTAATTGTGCTTCTGCTCCAGATGCCTCCAGGTGCTGTTAGCGTACGATGCATTATGTTTATGGATGTGGAGCCGAATGTTGCTGCATGACCAGATGAATGGAGGTTTGTTTGTGCAGATAGATGAGAGCCTGATGTGTCGACTGAGACTCATACGTTGGGACGCATACTTGTCCTGTTATTACAGCGTATGCTATTCCAGGGTAGAAATAATGGCTCCATTGGAGGGTGTTTTTTTTTTTTTTTACACTTTGTAAAGATAAATTTGCATCCCAGCTGTAGAATAAGAACCATAAACATACAGCAGTGGGGGCGCCGCTGTAGCTCACCTGGTTGAGCTGGCGTCCCATGTGCAGGGCTATGGTCCCGATGTCGAGGTCATGAGTTTGAATTCTGCTCATTGCCCTTTCCCACCACATCCTCCCCCCTACTTTCCTGTCTCTCTCTCACTGCACTATCAAATAAAAGCACAAAGGCCAAAAAAATACATACATACATACATACATTCATAATGACCTCCACATTTCTGAACCTGCTTGTATTTTTATTTGCAATCATATAAAGGTAATAAAACTAAACTGATGCAGAGCTCATCAGTCTGTATCCTGATGTGCTGTGACCTCTGTTTCCTCCAGGCTGCTGTGTTTGAACTCTTTGAGGTGTTTATAGAGCGAACAAGGTCGCCGTGCTGGAATAAAAGGCTCCAGGAGAAGTTATCACTTCAGCAGTTGTATAATTTTATTGTTATGACCACAACTATTCTGTTAGGACCAGTTTGGATCCGTCATTTACAGGCTGTGTTCCCCGTCCACCGCTCAGCACGCTCATGTCTTCATGAAGACTCCAGTGAGAGCTGATCAGAGCCAGAGGAGAGAGATTTTCTTACATCTACATCCTGACGTTTACATGATTCTGGGATGATCTTTTCCCATCTTTTCCTTGCTCAGTAGCTTTACGCTGACCGTAGACGTATAAATACATAAAGTGTGATTCTGGAATCCATATCTCCTTTAGTAGGGGTAGTTAGGTACGAGCTGAATAAATGCCTCCTGACTCCCGATGCACCCTAACGGGGCAGCCGGAGGTCTGCACTGAGCTCCGTGTTCTCCTCCAGGACCGGCAGGTTTGTGCGCTCCAGGCTTAGAGAAACCTCCTCGGGGACGCAAAGCCGTCAGCTGTTTGCCCAGCGTCTCTGGAGGACGGAGCTGTCTGTCGGCTACAGAACGGGAAGGGGAGGCTGGAGAACCTGGCTGAGGTGCACTGAGGCTGGAAGAAGATTAAATACAATAAATGTTAAGGCTCAAATAGAAATAAGAGACTATTTCAAGCCCTTTCTATGTTGTCTCAGGTGGAAGCTGCTGAATAATACTTCAACTGTCATATTCATAGACACACGTTCTCAGGGTTTTATAGGATTGCTGAACTTACACTTTTTTTGATCTGAGGCACTGAAATTTCAAATTTCTATATTATTTGATGCTTGTTGAGATTTTTATTTAATTAATTTATGTGTGTGTGTATTATTATTATTATTTTTAAGTTTTCTAAGTGATTTAAATATAGCTCCTCAAATTATAAGTCATGTTTTTTTGTTTTTTTTTCACAATCGCAATTTGATTGTCGAATGTAAATCTCATTTTAAACAGTCAGTTGTTGAACTTGAATATGTTGTTCCAAAGAAGACGAGCAATTCTAGCGTCCACGTTTCGCACTGGTCTGCAGCAAACTGTGTGTTTTTGTGTTTTCATCAGCATCGTGTCCGTCTGTCCATCCACTGGGTGTACACTGAGCCGGAGTAACGGGACCGTGATCCTCCGTGTCACCTGGCGGCTCGCTGTCTGAGCACATTGTCGCTGAGCTGAGTTGTGATATTGTGAGACCTTCTGTTCTTTACTCCAGAACACATCAACTCATTTCCATAAAGCCTGTTTAAGGCTGAGCAGCACTTTGGTGGAAGCGTTCCCATCGCCTCCGCACACAGGGGAAGTTGTTTTTCACTTAACCTAAGAAGGATTATGTTGCTTAATTTACTTTTTAACTTCATATACAATAGCTTCGACTCGTGTTCTTGTTTTTTTTGTTTTTTTTTCTTCCATAAATGTGGCTGCTGCTCACTAATGCCTCCTGAACGTTGCCCCGAGTCAGAGCCAGGGTGATAAACTGTAATTGCTGAGGGCTGAACTGAGCGTGCACCGTGTTTGCTTTGGAAATCTTATTACCTCGCTTCTCTTGGGTGTAATCAACTTAAGGCCATTTGTTAAACTGTTTTGTCGTAGTATCGGTTGCCTGCCGTGCAAGGCGTGTTTATTTGAGCCTCTGGCGTCTTCGGCCTTCAGCTTCCTCTTCGCTGACCTTCCAACCTGCTCCCTGATTATAAATATTGAATCTCTACTAAATATTCCTGAACTGCAGAATCTTGTGGAAATATCAAATTGCTTTATTATAGCAATTATCTGAGTCAGGCTAAGGAGAGAACCCAGACCAGGATCCCAGACTGGAACACCCTGCATCCCGGGTCAGATGACATATCAGCTTTATGGAGTACTAACGCTATGGATTCACTCTGTTTGTTCGTGACGTGCCCTTTAACAGGCTTCCCCGTTGGCCACGCGCTCTGACAGATTGGTGTGCTCGCTGCCACGGCTGGAGTCAGAACCGTTCAAGGTTTTGGTTCTACTTCCAGTGTTTGCAGCGTCCGTCTGCTGCAGGTCACAGAATATGAGCTCATCTCCCTGAGCTTTACAGAAACAAACCTCTGCCTGCATGTCAGACAGCCGAGTGTGTGGTGAAGATGACGTTACTAAGACAGGATTCATACCGTAACAAATGTGGCCTTCACTCACTGACCCGATCATTCTAGATACTGTCAATTATACATTTCATAGTTGGTATTAATACAACAGTGAAAATAAACTGATTTAAACTTCACCTCTTTTCTTTGCTAGACCCTGAGGGAGAGCCTCCAAGTGATAAAAACTACACTGCTATTATTAAATTGTGCCATAAAAAGAAACAACTAAAAACAAGCAAGCAATAATCCCTTTGATTACGGTAGAACATCGACCTGTCCAGCTGCCTGATGTGTGAAATAAAAAAAATAAAAAAATCTTAAATGACAAACAAACAACAGAACAGTGGAGCGTATCATTTCAGTGTTAAAAACAAACCAGATGAAATTAAAGTCGTTCATCTGGTTTCCTTGTGAGGACTTCTGTGAGAGGTTTTGTCAGATTTCCTGAACCTCTGAAGAGCTCCGTCCTGCCCGACATCCTTCCCATGCTGATGCTCACACTCTGCCGTGATAACCTGCTAACGTCATCGGCTCACCTTATGGACCGCTGCTTGTGGAGTTTACCTCCTACATGCATCTGTCACAGCTCACCAGCAGGAACATTTCATGATGTTCTGATTAGATCTTCATGTGAAGTGACGACTGAAACTGTGTCACCTTGATTGCACAAATCTGGACATCTGCCTCTGACACGTCTCTGTTCGATCCAGATGTTTGCATTCTGACCTGGTCGTCTGTAGCCGCTCCCTGATCATTTAGTCAAACACTTTTCAGACTATTCTTCAACAAGTTGTTCCACCTGCTCCTGCTGACGCCATTTTGGAGAAACCACAGTCTCCAGTAACAGCTGTGGTAGCTTCAGGTTCAGCACCGCAGTAGATATGATCATCGACTTGGTGCAGAACTCACTCACTGGAGTCCATTTGCTTTGGATGACATTCTTGAATGATAGAAAGTCCAGCGTGAACTGGCTGAATTCAGCATTGACAGTTAAGTCAGAGATGAAGCTCTACTTCAACAACTACAAATGGTGCACAGTGAGCTGGCTTTCGTGCAGTAGCATCTTCCTGATAACAGATTTATACGAGGTTGTTTGTGCAAATAGATAAGAGGCTAAAGTGGAAATAAGACTCTTGTTTTAGGATTCCCACTCAGACGCACACTTTCCTGTGTAAGTAGTCATAGCTTATGTATATATATGAACTTTATTTCCACCAACAACTTTTGTTAACATAATACATAATCAGGATATTTATCTTCCTTAGAGAAGACACTCATATATAAGAGCAGGCTGTAGATGTCTGTGGAGCTTTTCTTCTATTCAGAATTAATGAGGATTACTTGGCTGTGCTTTGCTGAGTTCATATAGTTTTGCTTCTTCACTTTAGTCTGACGTATTAAACTTGAGCCTACCTGAGGAACAAGCCTTTGTACTTTTTTTTACAGGTGATAGATTCTCTAATTTCATATTTCTTCACCCAGACGCTTGTTAAACGATCACTGCACATTCACAGTTCAGTCTGACGTTAATTAGCTCATAACTGGCCTCCTGACAGAGTGACTCTTCATATTCTGACAAGAAGCTTCGAACACATTGTCCTGCAGTAACAGCAGCCAGCTCAGAGCTGTCCTCCACTTCTGTTTCAGTTGTCACGGTTCTGATGCATAGCCCATCGATGGTTTGACCCTAAAAGTCAGCCATGAGCGACCCCTCGCTGTCCTTCGATGCAGAAGCCAACAGATGCCACCTGCTTGAACTGTGGAGGAGATGAACAACTGGTGTGTTTGCTTTGTGATGCAGTGGTCTGACAGTATCAGGCCTTATGGTAGGGTATGGGAGTTACGCCTTTTGTTTCCCGATGAGGCCGAGAACTTTTTGAATCTACTGTGTAGTAATTTGTATGAAATAATCGTGTGTTTATATTGTATTTCTACTAGGGGTGGGACATTAACGCGATTATTAAGATTAATTAACTACAACAAAAATAATGAAAAATTCGCTGCTATCTGTAGCACATTTTCTAAACCCTTATCTTCTACCACCCAAAGTGGTCTGCAGTCCAGAGCACTCTATTTTGGAAGCAAATTTGTGAGTTTGCAGATGTTGACTTCCTAATTTTGGCTCTGAATCCCGTCATTGGGTCCAGTGTGGGCTGCCGACACCGCTTGCTCGTACTCGGACCAGGACTGCTAACAGCTCCGGCGGTTTCTGTGCTCACTGCAACATGCATTCAGGTGGTACCGTCGGCTCGATGTGCTTCGGTGGGATGCACATTCTTTTTTGCACAAGTTGCACAAAACCTTGTCGAGGCTTCCATCAGGCAGTTTGTGAAACTTTCCCTCCATCAGTCCAAGTGATGCACTCTCATCAGTTTCCTCCATGTTTGTTGTTGTTGGCGTAGCGCTGACGCATCTTGTGCATCATGTGATCAGTGCACCATGACGCTGACAAACGTTCCGTGTTGTCTGGATGCAAACTGCGATTAAATGCCTTAAGTTTTTTTAATGTGTTATTTTTGTTGTAATTAATTCATCGTAAATAAAAGTATATTAGGGCTGGGACTTTAACGCGTTAATTAAGCGTTAAGTAGCGCGTTAAAGTCCCAGCCCTAATTTTTACATAAAAGAAGTGGTCAATGACTTTGTAGTGAGTTTTGTGTCTACCGTAGTACTTTCCCAACAGCTTGACACGGTGAAGTCTTTAGTTTATGATGGTTTTAGTAAAAATAAATGCAGAAATTAAATACGTCATTTTATTTATATTATATGTGGTGGCACTGGCCACTGACTACCTCCAAGTAATATTTCCACTCGTTTCCTGTTACAGTACATTCTTTTTACTTAAATTTCTTTCACCTTTATTTTCTTTTAAATGTACTGACATTCACAAATAGATTTGATGAGGTAATTTTTGTGAATTTGTGAACCAAATGAGTGTTTGAAGTCTGACACAATCAGCCTGAATACAAATTAATCTATATTAAGATTTAAAAATCGTGATTACAGGAGAGGTTGTAAATTATCTTTTTAGCTTTGCTGCCAGGAGGTCACACCCAGCCAGCGCCTCCGTCCTCTCTTCCAGCGCTTTCATATTATACACACAGATTCATAATATAGTTGTTCTCATTTCCATATTTTCAGATTCTGTTGTCCGATAATTAAATGAGTATTGAATAGTGCTTTAAACACGACCATTAAAGATGCGTTAACCAGCCGTGGTTCTGAAGCAGCTGGGCTGTGGTGATAAAACCTTATTTTATAATCACAGCACCGTTTGACAGAATCCCCACATACATCCAGGTTAACGACAGCAGCTCTGCTTTGCATTCGACTACACTGGCACTGAAAATAAACGTCTACAGTGAAATGTAGAGGTGACCAGAGGTTGTCTTTGTAACGCTGCCAGCACTAAATTGCCAAAGCTGTTGCTTAAATAGACTCCTCTCCCCGGGACGGTGTCGGATATTGACCCCCGGATCGCACCGGGAGCCGGGGACGTTATCAGCAGCTACCAGCCCTGCAGGTGGGTCTGCACATCTCCCAACACATCTGAGCAGCTCACAATGGGCTTTATTTGCATTTACTTAACTTAATAACGCGACACAATAGCAGTCCCAGAATGAAATCTGCAGCAGCTCTTAAGAGCAAACTGCTTTATTCTCTCACCAAATGTCTGAGTGTTTTATTGTCAACGTGAGAAGAGCTCATGTGCTCATTAATCTGTGATCGCCTGGAAAGTTTCAGCTATGAGCACAGGGCAGAAATGCCAGAGCAGCCGTGGTTAGATAAATCACATTAAAAGACCTTACAGGCAACTAAAAAAACTTATAAATGAAGCACTGCTTCTGCCTCTAATTGTAGCTCCAGATGATAGGCAGCTCAGAGTCGAAGCTCAGGAGAACAAAATGCTGCAGAACAACTTAGGTGTAAAAATAAAGATTAGGATGTGGCAGGAACTGGAATTATTAAATGAATCTTGTGGTAAACTGTGGCACAATGTTGGATCGGCACAACAATTTACTTTGAACGTAGGCTCATCAGTTAATCGGTTATAAAGTCAACGAGGTGTTTGTGAGTCACAGAGAGCTGGTGTCGCCGATGTAGCCTCTGTGATGATCAGGCTGAAAAGTGAAACTCCACCGTGTGCTGTTGTGACGGTCGACTGAAGAACACGGTGGCTGGATAACAGTCAGTCAAACCAGAGCAGCGGCAGTCACACCAATCAAGTTTGCACAATCTTTCTAATACTTTCACAAGCTCCTTCTCACACATTGTCCGAGGTACAAAGACCACTGGATTCAGGAACACATGACTTATCGCTCTATACATTAAACTGAGTTGAGTTTCAGTCCAAAAAGTCTGTTTCTGTATCTCGTCCCCTGTGAACCCAAAGACAGAGGATGAGATGCAAAGAAAAGGGAAACAGAAATCTAAAACTAATCGAAATACTTTCTAAACAATAATCATTTAAAAAACATTGAGTGGATACCATTATACACACACACACACACACACACACGACTAATTCAAACATCTCATTAAAATGAGGTGTGAGAGGGGAGAAGAGGAAGAAATGCTACAACTGTCACATAGGAGTCGACCGATTATAGGCCTGGCCAAGCACACCCTCTGATTGGTTCCAGGTCATGACTAATAGCCAATCAGCAACGACTGCTGCTGTCTTACAAACGGATGGATGTGCAGAATAGGCTGCATGATGAAGGTGTTGTAATAAACACAGCAATCTTACACTTTCTTTGTTGCACTGAATAATTCACTTATTGCAGGAACTTGTTTAGCGGATGATGCTATGCTAAGGCTATCGCTAACAGGCTAGCTCTCAGGTGTGCAGCTAATGCTATCAGGAGCAGCTTTAGCTGGAGACACACTGATCTCACAGTGAACAGAGGATGGTGTTCCAGCGTCACATGATGCTCTTCACTTCTATCGCTCTTATTAGTTTACAGTCATCCTCATTATTGAAGACGTCTCGTCAATAATGACAGCTTCCCTGCAACCACATGCTGTTAGTATTTAATATTTAATCCATACTGGTTCTGCTCTGTGTTAGAATTTGGTAACAAAACAGGATTGAATCAGTTGTAATCTCTGATTTTTCAGGCCAAAACTCTTTCCTCAGTTTCTTTGTATTGTAGGTAGAACTTACTGTGTGCATATATATGTATGAATATGGATGCATATTCACATTTGTCTGTTTCTTTCTCTGTCTTGTACAAAATAAAATAATAAAAATGTTTCATTCCAGCAGTCTGAATGGGACTTTAGAGGAATGGAGGAAATGAAAAGTACTGTAATCGCGTTTCATTAAAATGCACTGAAGGGGAAGGAAATCTCTTTGAAACTGAATATTACTGTTTTATAATGCACCGCTGGACGTGAATGTGTTGGTTTACAATAAAGCCGTGTGTCCTCTGCTGTGGAGGCAGCGCATACATCATGAGGGAAGTTTGGTTTACGGGTGTGATGCGGCATGTCTAGAAGGAAATCACTGGATTGAAAGTAGCTGAAGGTAAATGTGAGTGGAGCGTGAGCTGTTTTTATGTTTGTCCCTTCTCAGTATGCACGATGAGACCCAGTGGAGTTGGCAGATTAGTGATGCGCAGTGTGTAGCATTCAGTGGTATTTATATTTTAAGAAGCTTTCTGTAGTAAAGCTACTGATCAGCCCTAATGAGTGTTTGGTCCGTTGTCGTCTGCAGCATGTGGGGTCCAGTCCTGGTCAGTGAGGCCTGACTCACGGTGATCTCAGAGGGTCTCACTTTTTGCCTCTTTGTACAACAATGTAGACACGCTGGAGGATGATGTCCAGTCTGGAGGAGTCCCTGCTCATACTTCTGTACTTCTAGCTTTTCATGCTTTCTTTTTTTCATTCCTTTCTTTCTTTCCATCTCAACATGCCCTTTTGGTTATTTGTTGGTTCGCCTGCTACATCACAGACCTTCTTTCTCTGACTCTGGAGCTGCTCGGCGTCGACACCACACATGGGGCGACAGACAAGCCCGGCCCTCCTGACTAGTCCTCCCAGACTTCACCATTCAGCTCCACCTGTGTGCCTGAACACACAAGACACGCATTCACACTCTCTTCCAAGTCCTTGGCAGTGTTTGCGTGAGAGTACAGCCTGTCCCTTTCCTGGGGAGAAGAGACGCCGAGTTCTTTCTGTGCTGCTGCTTCTCGTACATGCACCGTCCTCAGCGCTCTGTTCTGAGTCCAGACAGTCCTGTCTCAGGTGGAAGTGTTATGTGTGTTATTA
Source organism: Stegastes partitus (assembly GCF_000690725.1). Taxonomy (NCBI): domain Eukaryota; kingdom Metazoa; phylum Chordata; class Actinopteri; family Pomacentridae; genus Stegastes; species Stegastes partitus. The sequence goes on from NW_007577763.1 coordinate 340,160, forward strand.
AGGGCTGAAGCCAATCCTGATTAGTAGTAATCAACAAGTCCGATCACCAATGTTTAGAATTGATATACATGTGCAGGAATAATTTAAATCTTGATGTCACACCAATTTCAACACTTTGCTGAAATGCTTTTGTTTAAGACGTGTTTCATTATAGGAGAACTTTTCAGCATGCTGTAGGAGGGCAGCGCTTAAAACTAAATGGTGACGACAGATATAAAGAGGACACTCCGTTAGAAATAGTAATGCATAAAGATAATAAATAGTACAACTGCCCGACAACAAGGCAAGAAACCAGCACAAAAACAGGCTGCGAACAAAACTTTGTAAAGACCGTGTATGGCATGGCAGTCTTGAGTTTCCAGTAACTCCTATAACTCTTCATTTTCTACATTAGAATCATCGAAACGCGTGAATCTCTGTCACAATAAACAGTCAGGCTATAAATGGTTAAAAGAAAATAAAGAAACTAATTATACTGACAATCTGTGAAATGCAGGAAACTGGGCTGGCTGACAGTCAGTCGATCCTTAGAAATAAACTGCCGTGAATTCTTTAGGAAAGCTTCTATCACTGCTACTAAATAGTCAGAATGAGTTCCATTACTGCTGTTATGCTGAGTGTGTAACGTCACTTTTTATGGACAAAAAAATGCACCAGAAGCAACTTGTTTTTATCCTAAATGAATCATTTCAGTTGGTAACACTTACAGTCCATCGCCAAAACAGGTTCGCTGTTTCTGTAGAATATTTCTCAGACAGCTGTACCGATGGAAGCGGATGTTTCCAAGGCTTCAAAGTACGATCTTGCTAATACTAACAAACGTCTCTCCCTCGCCTGTGTGGCAAGCAGCATCACACTTTAATCAGTTCTCAAGACACATTTCCTTTAAAACGCATCAGTTGATGCAAATGAGTCGAATGTGAAAGTCATTTTTAGAGGTCTCCTGCAGAGACTGAGCTCCTACAATCAGCGCACGTCCGTGTTCACTGCTGACTTATTTAGACGGCATTTTAAAACTGCGTTTCTCCACATCAGAGAGAAAGTAAAGCAATAGATAAATATATGTACCTATAGAAAACCCTGGTCACAGCGGCGTCCTTAGGTAATGTCTCCTGAATTATGTATTGATTTCACATTATAGACACATACAGCCTGTCTTATGGACGACTGACTGTTATGGACTCCACTGAGAACCCACTAACAGGTTGATTTATCCAACATGTCACAGATTAAATGTACACAGCCTCCATTGAGGCAAGTGGAGGCCACAGACAAGCAGAGAGTGAAAACCAAACATGAAGGAAAAACCACCAACAAAAGCCTATAAAACATTAATGCTGAAAACGCTTTATTCAATATTTAGGAAGGAGGTGGCATCATCTGTGTCCTGCAGCTCATTTCACAGACCATTTCATACACAACTCCCTGCCCCTCCTGGAAAATAGAATCCATTGCATCAGAGGACTGTGAGGTGTTGCAGGCCTCTGCCACTGTGGGTAGAGCAGCAGCCCTCATCCGAAGCCGTATGAATCAGAACTTCCAGTCTGGCGGGTTTCTTCTATTCGGCTCCCCTCCGTGGAGCAGAGTGATGAGTCGCTGCCATAGATGACAGCTGGGACAGTAGCCAATGTCATTAAGGCCGACTGGCAAGCACCATCACTCAACCTCTTCTTCCTGAAAGCCTCTTAATCTTTAAATACAAAACTTCCATCCTGCTTCCCACCTCAGGTAGACGAGATGCCGTTGTCCCCGTTTATGCCTTCAGCTGTGAGTCTTTCCTTGAACTCAGACTGGATTTGTTTGAGCACAGTTCCAGTAAAACACACATTGTGAATATGAACTCTAGGAGGGTAGATATTTGTTATGGAGGGCTGCAAGGTGGCTCAGTGGTTAGCATCGTTGCCGGTTGGCGTCCCGATGAGGACACCCGGATCTTTCTGCGTGGAGTCTCCATGTTCTCCCCGTGCAGCGTGGGTTCTCTCCGGGTTCTCCGGCTTCCTCCCACAGTCCAGAATCATGTTGAGGTTAATTGGTGATTCTAAATTGTCCTGAATGTGAGTGTGCTTGGTTGTCTGTCTCTAAGTGTAGCCCTGTGATAGACTGGTTACCTGTCCAGGTGAACCTGCCTTCACCCTGAGTCAGCTGGGATAGGCTCCAGCCTAGTGAGGATTAAGGTGTATAGATAATGGATGGATAGATATTTGTTCTGGACACTTGGACAGTAAATACGACAGGATCCAGTCATACGTCACTAACCTGGGACTGGTTAGCTCTCAGTCCTCCACTAGTTGTAGGTTAAGTTGGTTACTGTATTTTCATATTCTGCAGTTGAAATGTTCACCTCTGAATGGTTGTTTACTTCTGCTTTAAGATCCTCCTCAGGCTCTAAGCTCAGACGATACGACTGTTATTCAGAGCAGCTGAAGTGATCCCGTCAGACTGGAGGAGTAAAGCCTGGTGTCTTCAGCGGGGCTTCATCCCAGCTCACTGCAGGTTTACCTCGTCTCAGAAGAGTTTGCTGAGCTCCAACTGTGCGGCTCTTGAATTCTCATTGAACTCGGGAATGTCGCCTCATTCTACCTCACAGTCCTGCAGTTTAAGAGTGTTTGAGATGGGATGTTTGCTCGCTCTGTTTAACCGAGAAACCATTTATTTAACTTTAACTACAGTTTGCAGAACAGTGTCGCGTACATACAGCACATTACAGTGCAGCCATAGAAAGTCTTTATTTTGAATCATGAATGTACAATAATGTTCAAGTCAGTTAGAGAACACCAAATGATCTTTGTTTTTTTTTATTCCTCTGATTCATGAGTGCATCAAGGATTAATATTTAATGATGCTTCTGCTCCAGTGAAAAACTAAACTGAATTAAACAACTGCTACTCAAAAGCAAACTGTATTTGTGCCAGCTGAAGAGGTTTCTACGGTGTTAGGTGGCCTTGGTGTTAAAAAGGCTTTTGATTTGGATGATGTCCCCGCTAGATTCATGAGATGTAGATATAGACAAGACCTGACCTTCAGCTGATGGGATAATATTTCCCCAGAGCTGGGCAAAGTTTTCAAAATAGTTCAGATCATTCCACCTTTAAGGAAAGCAGTAATTCATCAGGATTTAAAAAAAACAACTGAATTCTGTCTTTGATATGTTCCTGACTTAAAGGTGCATCGTGTGATTCTGAGAGTGGATTGGATTGGAACTGTTGACTTTACCTCTAATCAGAAGGACGACTGACAGAAGCAAACTGTATGATATGATGCTGAGGTTACCGTACAGGACATGTGACCTAATGGCCCATAGGATCATTCTTTCTCAGCTAATTACAGGTCTTTTGCATTAGTGATAAAGATCCTACCAGTGCAGCAGTTGATGCTTCTCTCCTTCATCGTTCACTTGTGGAGTGCCTCAGGGCAGTGTTGTGGGTCCCCTCCTTGTTGGCTTTATTTGAATGACCTAAAAGCTGCCTGATCAAGTTCTTTAAAATAGAATATGCGTGTGATCTATAGTGATGAATTAAACAGAAGGAAAGGACCTGGTCATTAAAGTTGAGTGAATAGCAACAAAACGCTTTGGTACTCACCTGGGTGTCATTCTTGACAACCTCGTAGGTAGTCGAGGTCGAGTCGTAGATGTACTAGTACAGGGATATACCAGATCCTGACATTTCGCCAGGAAAGCAGGCTTACTGGAAAGAGGCAGGTTGTAATTATCTGCTTCAGCCACAACATTAAAACCACCAGCAGGTGATTTGTAGAGAACTGATCATCATCACTGATCATCCTGTTGCAGTGAAACCTTTGGTCCTGCATTCATGTGGATGTGCCACAAGCAGCCAACCCACAGAGACCTGGACCTGCAACCCCTAGAACCTGAAGAATGTGCTGCCGTTGTTCTGGTTCCAGACACAACCAAACTCTTTCAGAGGTCTTTACACCCCAATGGGTCAGAACTGCTTAAGAGGCACGAGGGGGACGGACACGTTAGGTGGTTTCATAGTGTTGGCTTATTGGTGCATAAATCACTTTAGAAGCTTTAGTTGTGACAGTTTTAGTGACTTCCAGTGAAGGACAGGGCATGCCACATTTAGTTGATTATTGTTTATAGAGTTTAACATGAAAATCTTCCTTGTTATTTTTTTATAACAACTTTAATAAGGTGGTGAGCTCCAGCTCTTTAAATATTTAAGCCACCACATCACAGAATGGTAAAACACCCTATCTGTCTGCATAATTCCCTCCCGTTTAATAGTAATTTAAAGCCTCTGCTTGTTTATTGGTGTTCCTGGACGGCGGCTGTATCCACAGACTGCACTGTCACCATGAAGTATGCACTTTGTGATTTCCCTGTATAGTGCAGCGTCTCCACAGCCTCTAAAATACTCCATCACCGATATGAGCCTCGCATTATGAGATAATGTGTCATTCATATTTTACCCCGATTCTGGGATAAAACTTCTTTTGAACACATTCCTGCTAAATGTCAGCCCATTCAGCCTCAGAGACAGATATCGGTCTCAGCTCTGAGCCTTATCACATCCCTTTCTTGAGTTTCAGTGGACAAGCAGCAGCCGATCACAGAGATGTGTTGGGCTTTCTGCTGCAGGGTAAAAGACTGATAAGAACCCCAAAAAACACTCTGGCATCAGCTTTACAGGCGTACACCTGTAAAGAAGGTAAACTGAGCGCGACTGGAATCGTCCTACAGTGTGGCCAACAAATCCAAGATAAACACTGAGTGGAAAGAAAACTAGTGTTGGGATGTGCAGGAGACACTCAGACAGTGAGATGTGAAAATAATAAGAGTAGACACATGTGAGGGAAGTAAAGGAGACATCGTTTTATCAATTTTATCACTGACTGTATATAAAGGATAGACTTGAAAAGGGAAGCTAAGTGCCTTAAAGTGCCTTAGACCTGTGTTCTTTCTCAGGACCAGCAGGGGGCGACTCCTCTGGTTGAGAAAGAATGGTTCAATAAACACTTTCCTGGTATGTTTATGGTTGCTAGTTTAAAGTGTTTTACTCATACAGCGTGATATTTATTCAGTTAATTATGGTTTTATTTAAAGAAGAACAGCTGATGGCATGTGTTAAGGCGGGGCAGCTTGTGATTGACAGCGCTCAAGGTCTCGCTCAGATCCACCAATCACTCAGTTCAGTTTCAGAAGAGCAAGATGGCAACGACCAAATGCTCGAGGTTTCAAACTGAGATTCCAAAATTACATGTTACACAACTTAACTGCAAAAAAAAACATTTTGATAGGAATTTAAGTTGGACTGGACTGGATGAGGGACCATCAGTCTCAGAATTCTGTCTTTTATTTTGCTTTCTGGTTAGAATTAGGCACCAGAGCTGCATGGTTTGGTTATGAAACTGTCTGGCTTTTTGAGACGCTTTCACATGTTAGATGCTTGGTTGAGGTCAGACACCATGGTCAAGGTTAAAATACGTCCCTGTCACTACATGTTACCACGGCAACAAGTCTGATATACGACTGGTTGGCTGTACAGAAGCGACAATGAAGCACACATTGCAAAGATAAGTTGGTTAGAAACGTATTTGTGATTCAGTGATTAAGTTCAGCTGTACAGTAACCCTGTATAAACTGTGTCCATCCTCGACGTACCATCAGCAGCTGTTCGTTAACATCATGCTGCACTAAACGTTCTCAGTGTGAAGTTTAAATGTTTGTGCTTCAGCAGCATGAACTGTGAAGTCAGATCATCACATACGAGTGTGTGTTTTGTTCACTCCGCGTTCCAGCACTGACGATCATTGTGTGTTTCAATGACTGCTGGAGCACAAAACTCATGTCTGAAAATATTAAATCCACTGTGGGATGTTGCATCAGCCAACAGACCAACACAAACAAACAAACAAGCATCTGAGTGGCTTAAGATGCCTCGTTGGTATGTTGGCAGGCCTTCATATGTTCAAATCAGAGTTTCAGGTTTGAATCGTGGAACATTTATCATCACGATGAAGGTAAATGGTGACTTTCTTTCTTTCTTTCTTTCTTTCTTTCTTTCTTTCTTTCTTTCTTCCTTCCTTATCCAGCCCTGCTACACATCTCTGACCACCAGAGCACAGATCTGAGGTCAGAGCAGCAGAAAATAACTTGTTTTTCTATCTACTGATGGAAACACTTTTTTTTTTTCTTCTGAAGGTTTTCCTCCAGCAGAATGGATTTCTTTTAGTGGACAAAGAGGCGGGTCAGTTCAGTTCTCTGTCTCACTTGACCAGTTTTAAAGCTCCCTCCCTCCCCGCTGTCACCTACCGACTGGAAAAGTTCCCATTTGTGTGCAGGAGAAAGCCCTGCAGTGGATTAGCCGGCATGCTGCAGCGCTGCTTGGACAGATCTCTGATGTGAGTTCTTCATAACAAGGCAGATACAGCTCGCTGGGCGTTGTTTTCACATGAAATGTTTCTTCAGGATGTGGTAGTAACTGCTTATAATTGCCAGTCATTGAGTTTTGCAGACAGTTTATCAGTCTGGCAGCTCTGTTTGGAGGCAGCTGAATGTTTTGTGAATCAAAGCCTGATTCAGTCTAGTTGAACTTATCACACATTTTCATTATAAACAAATGTAGTGAATATCTTACATTTGAATGGTGCCAATAACCTGGAACATCATTTGACAGAGCAACGAGACGCCATCTTGCTCAGTGGTCACAGTAGCTGCGACACACATTCTGACCTGAAGCACTCGGATCTCAACAACACAGCTTTAAGTGTCCGTGACGGCACCTTGAGTGGTTCTCGCGCGATCGTCAGTCTACAGGCATCCAGAAATCTAAACTAGAAGAGATGTTGGAAAGACTGTTCTGTTTGTGGGGGATGCAGGTGAAGGAAACGATGCATCATTAGAGGAAGAACGCAGGTTAATCACGTCTCCTGAGTCGTTGTGCAGTGACTGTGTGCAGCGCTCATCAGAGTCTGAGCTGGAATCAGCATAAGGAGCAGCATAACGATGTAAACCACGCTGATTAACCACATCAGCAAGAACACAAAGCTCACAGTTTATACATCTACTGGCTTCTCTTTCCTCTTTTCAAGTCTGTCCTTCATCAAAGATAGCTTTTACAGAAATTTGTTCTCCGTCTTCATGGTCAGGTAATTTTCAGGCCTCATTGGTTTCAGATGAGTTCAAATTCAGTTTGTTGCCCACATCTGACCACCGGACAGGAGATTGATTCATACCAGTGTTTCTGGTGTTTAGTTTTTCCATTTGCTCCTTTAAGGGCCACACAGTGACCTGAATTAGTTCCAGGTATTATTTATTTTCATGATTCAACCATTGAATTGTACATATTCTACATTACCAGCGCCTCTTCTACTCTCATATTTTCTACTCTACAGCATCTTTAGCTGCTGCTTTTATCATTCCCACTGTATTGTTGGCTTTGATCTGAAAATCAGCTTCTTTTTTTTTTTGAAAGTAGAGATGAAGAGAGGTATATATATAAGACTGAGTGGCTGTATGTGTGTTGATCATATCTGCACTCCTTCCTGCAGCAATCGGTGTGAGGATAGTACCACTACTTAGTGTTTGATCTTGGTTTCATATCTTCCTCCTCCTGGCTTGTCTGCATATCAAAGCTCCCAGCTAGAGGCCTGCCTGCCCCCCACACCCCCTCCTCACATGATCCGCTATCGACTTGTACATTAGAGGGGAATGCAGAGCTTCAATTAACCTGCATAAGGTGTGTGAGAATGTGCTTAAAATTCCCGTCGGTTTTCATTTATGTATTCGCCAGCTTGTAAAAGTGCATGATGCAAGACAAGTTCGATCAATTGCACTCCGGTTGTGAAGCGGCAGAGATTATGATTTGATTCATAGAAGTCAGACTCCCAGAAGATTTAGGATTATGCACTTCTCTGTAAACTCCTACAAGGACACATAAAACACTATCCTCCAAAGTGATGATAAACTAAAATGTCAGCTAAAAAAGTTCCCAGCTGACAAACCTGCGGCTCTGCACAGCGTTCAGCCTCTCTTCACTTCATTCTGTTATCAATCTGCACAAAACTTGCACCGTCAGATCTCAGCACTTACTTTTGGAGCAAAGTCGGACAATAGCTGCGCGCCCACAAAATCACTGACATGTTTTCAGAAACCAAACAATCCGGAGGCTGATGGTAACAAACCTCTGACCTTAACGACGTGACAGAGCCCATGTCCTGCACATGTGTCCAACACAAAGAGGAACAACGCCGAAGTTTGCGCGCCCAGCGGTGATAAATGAGCCGACCTTTCACACCGCTAACACAACGGTGGCATTTCTGGTGCTATTAGCGGGTCAGAACAAAAGGGACGTGGTCATCCTGCTTGTGTAGGACTGGTGAGGACCAGCTGTAGTGTTTAACAGACACACAGCAGCAGGTGTGGACTTAGATAACTCATGAGGTGTTTTAACGTTGACCTGGACCAGGACCTTCTCACCGCGTCGTCTCTGTCACACACTGGAAGCAACACAAGTCATCCTTCACACACTGCATTAAGTCACACTGGAGCGATAGATTATGTTTTCATTTCTTGCCGGAGACAGCTGGATGTTAATAGAAAGTATATCACTCTGAGGGGATAACTGTTTTGTTTTTCTGCCTGAGTGCAATGTTGCATCACTGACACACACACACACACACACACGCAGGATCTCTTTGACATCAAGCAGCAAATGACCCTAATTAAAGGGTCTCAGCTTGAAGAAAAGAAGAGAAAATCTCCTTTTAGTACAAACAGAAACAAAGCATCTATTTTGGTTCACCAGTGAAACGGTGTTAATAAGACATGATGATCTGATTAATGTTCTCTTACAGTGAACACAACAGAACTGTGAGAGCTGAGGTGTGTTTTCTTTTAACTGTCCAGGCATCTGGATCAAATCAACAAGCCACGCCTACAGCTTATGGAATAGTCCATCCATCCATTATCTATACACCGCTTAATCCTCACTAGGGTCACCGGGGGGCTGGAGCCTATCCCAGCCAACTTAGGGCGAAGGCAGGTTCACCTGGACAGGTCACCAGTCTATCACAGGGCTACACTTAGAGACAGACAACCAAGCACACTCACATTCCCACCTACGGACAATTTAGAATCACCAGTTAACCTCAACATGTTTTTGGACTGTGTGGGAGGAAGCTGGAGAACCCGGAGAGAACCCACGCTGCACGGGGAGAACATGAAGACTCCACGCAGAAACATCCCGGGTGTCCTCACCGGGACACGAACCGGCAACCTTCTTGCTGCGAGGCAACAGTGCTACCAACTGCGCCACCCTGCAGCCCAGCTTATGGAATAGTAAAGAACTTATTTTATAATCCGATCTACCAGAAGCGTGACACTAACTTGGACCACTCTGACAGTTTTTATTAACAAAACATTTCTTCAGCACCTTAAAATCTTGGCACAGTCTTGTGGACTGCAGTACTTGACCATCTCCAGCCCTCGCTGGCTGCCAGTCAACTGGCATTTATCAGACTAATAACAAATCCGACCTTTAACTGGACCCTTTCAAAACAAAGAATAACCCCATCTCTGGCATCATTTTCATTGAGTGTGCAGACGCAGGACCTGCATGAGTGAAAAGGCAGAAAGCCGTGAAACAGACTCCACACGAAGCCGAGGCCTGCAACCTGTTTTTATATGCTAAGAACCTGAAGTTTCGGAGAGTCTTTCTGGTGGAAGTGAACAGTTTTCATCCATTGTGAGACTCAGAAAGTCAACATTTCTTACTTTTTCCTCTGTTCCTTCCTGCTGCAGCTACAAAAGCAGCGTATAACAGAGAACTATTAATTATGATAAATAAAGTCTCTGTCATTTTCTCTCTGTGGGGTTTTAGACAATGCATGTCTAAAATTGCTCCGTTATCATGATAATTTTAAATAACTCATGCTCCATCATTTTTTATTTTTTATTTTTTTTAATCTCAGCCTTTTCATAATGAGCGGAGCTGCCGTCTTATCGTTACTATAATTGTTCTCTTTTGTTGTATGAACCGTCCAGAGGGAAGTCTTTTCTCTGGACAGATAACGTTTGCTGGCACATTTGAATTCCTCCTCTGAGTCTAAGTGTCTTTTATGGGGTGTATACTCAAAGTGAATCTTAAATGCTCGCCCTCATGTCATGAAGTGATTGGATTTTCTTCATGAAGCAGCGTCTTGTAAAGTCTCAAGCAGTGACTGTATATCTGGTGTGACCAAGAAGTTTGGGTTAGAAAATACTTATCTTGGGTTAAAACACAAGCTTTTGCCACTTTCAAATGAGTTAAGGACCTGCTGAGACATCCCCCTCATATTCTAATGTTATCCTTTAGCCGGGTTTTGGTGGGTTTGGTGGTTGTGCTGCTCTTCTCGTGTGGTCTCACTGAGCTGGAGGGCCTCAGCGCTACTTCCTGTTAACAGACTTTTCCAGTCAAACAGACTCCCTCTCACAGAACATTGTAGTATTTTTAAGCTTCTTGCTCTGGTTGATGTCAGCAGGGCAGAAAGGCTTGTTTGAGAGCCAGCTCTGTGCAGCATGCTGCATAATGATCCCCCGCTGACACTGTTTGACCGAGTTACATGAACAGAGACGAAGGATGCGGTGACTTAAAGCGTATGGGAGAAAGAGACGAAACAGCGGAGTTTATAACGACTCTATTAACAGTTTAAAGATCCTTTCAAATGTATTTGATGGTTTAAAAATGATTATGTGGGAGAATAACACTGAAGCTGCCAGACAGCGTGATTCAAGGCATCTTTTTTCGAGCGAACACTCCATTATTCTCTTTTGATTGCTTATTACGACGGAGGGGATGCTGACCTGGAGGAATAAGAACTAAATGTAGTCAGATTTATTTTGTTTCTTGATTCAAGATGTTCTCTTTGCAGCAATAAATCAGACACAAAAAAATCGCGCACTGTCCTCTGCATCATGAAAAGAAGAACAGATCAGTGCCACTGCATTACCGTAATGTCCGGACTAAAAGCCGCTACTTTTTTCACACGCTTTGAACACTGCGGCTTAAACAATGATGCGGCTAATTTATGGATTTTTACGAGTTTTACGAATTTGCCTTGAAACCAAAGTGACATTGAGAGCAACAACAAAAGCGGCTATGTCCGAAACATAGACTGTATAAAAGATGGACGTAGCAACCGGCCCTGAAAAATGAAGCCAACCCGGAAGTGTCAAAACCCTACAGTATCACTACGTCCGCTAGCTGCTGGCTCCAAAAAGCCCTGGCTCCCATAGACTGGAATTGAAAAAGAAGTGATCACAGATCATGAAATACTGCATTCCTCCAGCTGAGGATTTTTTTCTTATTAGTTTTCATGGTCAAATCCAGAGATCAGGTGGCCAATCTGAAAATAAATCAATACTGAATTTTTAAAAAATCGTCAACATTTTGCGGGGCAAGGTGCGTGGCTGGCTTGATGCACCGACCATACAGACGAAGCGAACAGAAGGCGGTAAATGTGGGCGGGCAGAGAGGGCCCGCCTCTCAATCCGTCTGACCAATCGCTGCTCCTATGGCTCCGCCCCCCTCCGACGATTTTTGCGTCACTGGCTCCAAAAATCCAAGATGTCAACCAGGAAGTAGCAAAACCCTGGCTTCATTTTCTCAGTGCAGAAACCAACGGGTGACGTCACGGTAGCTACGTCCATCTTTTATACAGTCTATGGTCCGAAATCACCCCCGATACCCTATATAGGGAGTGAGTGGATGATTTCGGACACAACCGAAGTTATTCTGAGGCTGTTCAACTCCGACACTGAAGAAGACGACTTTAGGAAGATGAAGATAGCGATCAATGACTGTTCCTGGTCAGCTGCTGTAGTTTTTATTTCCTTAACCAGCTGTGTTAGAGGCACTGCTCGGGAAAAAGAACGTATGTATTTGTGTATGTTACCGGTACGTGTTTAACTAAAAGTTTAAAAAATCTTTCTGTGTAAATATCTCATTTTACAACCTGGACACCTGCAGATTATAGACAAGTGCGGCCTGTACATGTACACAACTGGTTTTCTTTTTAAAGTTAGGGGGTGCGGCTTATATTCAGGTGCTCAATAGTCCAGAATTTACGGTAACTCAAGACTGGAGTGAACCAGTTTCAGATCGCGTCCATTTTGTTGTTGTTGTGTCTTTTTTTTGTTAACATCTCCATATGGCGTTTTTAATATGCTGGAACACCTATAATGAGCAAACATACAGAATGTGTCTCATAAACACAGATTCAGACTTCCATATGTTTCCTGTGATTCATATGTAACCAACCAAAGACCAATGCTGTCACTGTGGGGGATGAGGATTTCCATATCCTTGCTCTTCTTCAGAGTTGGTTTCTCATTTTAACATGAATGTCTGAATTATTCCAATATTACAACTTGCCAAAAAAAAGGCAAATGTGAAAGGGGTGGGTGGAGAAATTCGAGGGGATTTCATAGATTTTCATAGAAAGCAGTGTTGTGGAGTTCCATCTCAGCCAATAGATTGTTTCAGAGATGAGTTCTTAGGGGTTAAATCAATGAGCAGAAAGGTGCTCTATTATACCTGATGGGGTGGCAGCAAAGAAGAACCTTTTAGTTTCTGATCGATGCTGACAGAAGATCAGCTCAAAGCTCCGAGGTGAGGAAATCAAACCACAACAGGAGTCTCACTTGATCCTTTTCTTCTTTTCTCCCTTCAGACTGAAATAAACAAACACAGCTCAGGCAGTTTGATGGACAGGAGCAACTTTTTAAATCTGATTAGCAACTGAAGTGTGAAAGAATCTTTCCCCCCGTGATAGTGGAGATGATTTATTTAACAGCAGGTGTATTTCTGAATAATCCCCGTCCTCCTGATTTGCATCCCGGTGTCAGGCAGAACCAGAAGCTGCTGTAGGAAGGCCGAGTGGCTCCAATTTGGTTTTATGCTGGTGTGTATATTTACTCTACATTTATTTTAGAACTGTCAGTCTTTCTTCATTTTACAGCTACAGCACTTAAACACGACTTAAAAAGAAGTCACACTACATACACATACAGTTTAGTATTGATTTTAATTATCATCTCGTTGACTCTGTTGAACAAATAAATGATTTCTGCTTCCGTCTGCTATAATTCTCCATCCTCTGCTGGCTCTGCAGTAATCCTTAAACACTCTCTGACTGCAGGACTCCTGCCATCACGTCACGGCCAACTAAAGTGTGTGTTTGTGTGTTTGCTTGTAGTGCACGGTCAGCAAAACCTGAGTAGGCCCCAGGCAATCATTTTGCCTCATCGTTATTAATTTACATGATCTAACAGCCTGTTTAAGACGATGTTCTTGCATTAGCTTCTGGATTAATTATTAATGCTAACGATGTCTCTATTGTCCAGATTAGCCATTAACATTCACTTAATGACATCGCTCCTGATATTAATATACTTCAGTCTATGAGCTGCTATGTGCTGCATCACTGTTAGAACAGTTCTGTTAAGTCTGAAAGGTTCTGTGTCAGAACCACTAGATGTCGCTACAGCACCAGCATCTCAAAACCAGAACTAACGTCTGCGACACCTGCCCCTCCTTTCACTTTCATTCACAACCAGAAAGGTTGTGTACATGAGAGCCAGTAAAGAATAATCCAGTCACAAACACCGGCCCACAGCAGCACTGTAACATACGCTGGACAGCTGGAATGAGTTGTCAGTCTGCCTCTCCTCTTCTCTGCTGCTGTCTGTTCCACTCTGTGTGCTTCTGTTTCCACGGTCCGTCGGACCGGAGCAGCCCGGTGTGGAAACAGAGACATAGAGGCCAGAGCAGTGAAGGATAGTACAGGAGAGCCTCCAACAGCAGAGAGACGCTCACACTGAGCTGGAAGGACAGAGACACTTAGAAATTATGTTAAAAAAAAAGAAATAAAATACTTGGTTTTGAAATTGTTTGGATTTATAGGAGGGCTGCAAGATGGCTTGGTGGTTAGCATCGTTGCCTCGCAGCAAGAAGGATGCAGGTTCATGTCCCGGTGAGGACACCCGGGATCTTTCTGCGTGGAGTCTTCATGTTCTCCCCGTGCAACGTGGGTTCTCTCCGGGTTCTCCAGCTTCCTCCTACAGTCCAGAAACATGTTGAGGTTAATTGGGGATTCTAAATTGTCCGTAGGTGTGAATGTGAGTGTGCTTGGTTGTCTGTCTCTAAGTGTAGCCCTGTGATAGACTGGTTACCTGTCCAGGTGAACCTGCCTTCACCCTCAGTCAGCTGGGATAGACTCCAGCCCCCATGACCCTAGTGAGGATTAAGGTACAGAGATGATGGATGTATGCATTTTTCGGGTGAACACCAGACTGATCACCTGTCCAGTGTTGTGTGGGAGGTTCCTTTGAGTCAGTCTCTAGCGGGGAACTGTTTCAAACGGAGCTACTCACGTGCACAAACATGCTCGAACATGCACACGCAGCCAAAACATAGAACAGAAAAGCTCAGATGAAAGCTCAGAGGCGGAGTCATGTCATCGTCTGCTAGGACACACTGTTACTCCATTATAACTTTTATATGGCAGACATTTGCTTTCAGCTACAATAATGTAATATTTATGTTCCACATCTTGAATATTGCACCATTAGGAGATTGAACAGCTTATCGTCACCGTATAAAACCTTTCTCAACATGCGGGCCTCGTCCTTTTGGTACCTTCACTCCATCAGTTGCTTCTAACCTGTAATCAAACCCTAGAACTGTGTCTTTGCTTGGACCTGACGATGCTGGTGAACCTGTTGTCATGACTGATGCTGTTCTTGGTTTTGCGCTCTGCTGCTCATGTGGTTACAGAATTCCCAAAACCCGCCTCACATCTGCTTTGCAATCCAAGTTTAGACCATAATGTGCATGGGCATCACATGGAAAGTCTGTCAAAAATCAGTGTTTTCTTTGACTAACTTTTGACAAGTTTCAAAGAAGTTTTTAATGTTCGCATTGAGCCGCTGTGGACTTTTAGGGTTTGATGTGCCTTTGTTCTCCGTGTCTGTAATATCCTTGTTCTTTCACATTTCTTCTCTCCATCCATTCGGCTACAAATCGGAACAAGAAAGACCCTCCACATCCCCAAACCGTCTACACGCTGTGACAAAACACATATGTGGAGAAAAATGAGAGCAGAAATTCCTTTCAGTCAAAAATGTTTTTTCACTCTTTCGCTCTGCTCTCTCCTTCTCTGCTCACAATTGTGTACAATTTTCAGAAGTCTTTGTCCGTCATTTCTGAAGCAGAGTTTCCTGTTATGCCGTCTCTTTTTTTTCTTTCCCTCCGTCTGCTTTAAACTACTTCCCAGTGCAGATCATTGTTTTCCATGTGAAGTCCTCATCTCTTTATTTAAAGGGCAGAGCCATCGTTTCGTTTTCATCTTCATCCAAAAGATTAATGATGCATCTCCTACATGGAAAATAATCTAAATCGTGTTTTACTTGCTGCTACTACTTCTTGGCTTTCTGAGCGTTTTATATCGCATTAGTGTTGAGTCCTGCTGTATCTGAATGTTTAATTCATTCTATAAAATCCTGAAAATGGTCTCTTTTTGGCATGGCACTAATAATTTAGCATCAAGCTGTCCAGACTTAATACGCTAATGTGGCCAAGTCCTCATCTCACACCTGACCTCAAGCCAGCCTCGGCCTTGCCAGGATGACCTGGCACCGGCGCTGCCTTAGCCTGGCATGGAGCAGATCCTGTCAGCCTGCGTCCCCACAGGAGACATTAGCTAATTAGTCAATAACAAAGACCACAGTGGCAGATGAGTTTTGGGCAGCTGGTCCGTCTGAGGTGAACGAAGCCCTGCCAGTTTCATAGACGTCCAATTTACAGCTAAATGCTAATTTTGGAGACGACTCCTTTGTGAGAAGCATCCGTGTTTAAAGTTCATCTGCGTTTTAAGTCCTTCTATCTGATCTTCTCTGTATCTGTTTCCACGCTGACACTCAGATGAGCGCTACAACCTCCTGCCTCCCACTCGGTACACGATACCGCTGCTTAATTTTATGATAAGCTCAGACAATTTCACAAAGTTTAAACATGAGCTGCCAAAACACACGCTGGAGTAACAGTCACACCTGTCAACTTATAGGATAATGCAGGAGGGCAGAGAAAGTCAGAACACGTCATCATGTTATTGAACTAGAAGTTGTAGACAGTATATAAGGTGTTTGTCTAACAGCCTTACACCGTTACCAGCCACTATGAATGACAACATTCATTTATAGCAGTGACTGAGGACTAAATGTGTGTCCAGATTATTTGATTTAATCGGGTTTGTCTCTCTTCTCTTTCTTGCTTCCTGTCTGCTGACCTCCTGTGAATCCTGAATGCAGGTAAAACATGACCAGCTCCTCATGAGGCGTGAACATGCAAATGTGTGCATCTGCTGTTTATCCAAGTGTGGTCAGGTTCGTGATGTGGGAATCTCTAGAACACATTTAGAGATCTGATTGCAGATGCAGATGGAGGGCCACTACATTGTCTGATGATCTCTTCGCATAAAGTCAGAGCTGCTCTCACGTGTTGGAGTCTGTGTGAAGCATCATGAAGTGTTCTGCTGTTTGAAGATCATCTATACAAGTTGGAGGTTGACAGCGATGAAACCTGATTTGATGAACAAGCAGGAAGGTTCAGGTTCAAATGTGGGGAGTCTGCAGGTGTGGCTGTTCTCCAGCTTTCTCCTGCAGTCTGAAGACATGGCAGGCTTATTGGTGACTGCTGTAGATGTGAGTGGTCGTCTGTCTCTGTAGCCCGGCGGTGGACTGGAAGCTTCTCCAGAGCTGAGCTGCCCAGAGTCTCCGGCCCCAGTGGTCCACTGGAGCATAGAGGAGGAAGACAGTGGATGAGGCAGAATGACTGATGCCCTGGATGTGTTGTTACTGGTGAAGTGTTGGTAGAGAGGATACCAGGGCTGGATGATGTAAAATAACCAATATGTTGGAAGTTGTGGTCCTGGGTGTGTCAACAGGACCAGACAGCTTCAAACTACATCCACTGTGTTGACTGCACTCATTTACTGCTGTTTGCTCAGTGGCTGCTGTAATAAACTGCTGAGTGGTTCTAGAGGAAGGTCTGATCATTTTATACTGTTCCACCTGCCAGGGACTCCATGTTGGTATTTGTGTTGTTGTTAGGACGAGTGTGATGGGTGTACCACTATGTGTGTGTTTGTGTAAAAATTTAATGCAGCCTTTTATTACTCCCCTAGTAAAGAGGCCTAATGCTGGATATTTTAGAGGTTTAATATCACACACACACACACACACACACACACACACACACCTGTAAACATCTTTTCTTCTCCTCAGCTCCTGCAGTTTGTTCTGCTGGCACGTCGGTGTCTGCTGTTGATGTTGTAGATGGTGTGTTCAGTGA
The DNA here is from genome assembly GCF_000690725.1 of Stegastes partitus. Taxonomy (NCBI): domain Eukaryota; kingdom Metazoa; phylum Chordata; class Actinopteri; family Pomacentridae; genus Stegastes; species Stegastes partitus. The sequence goes on from NW_007577763.1 coordinate 357,514, forward strand.
TGTTGGACAGCTGTTTGGTTTCAGGATCAGCGCGAGGATCAGCAGCGTTTTAATAGGTCAGCTATCAGGAACCCTGTAAGACACAATGAGTGACTGCATGGTCTTATTACAGCTGTGATGAAGGGCTCAGCGATTAGCAGCCGGCCTGATTATTGTGTCCAATTGTTCTGATTATTGTTATTGTTTCACGATGAAGTAAATGACTTCTTTATTGTGCTATTCTGGATCTGTAGTCAACATTCAGACTGATTGGTCACTAATGAGAGTGTCACATGTTCACAGAGGGGAAGCTAAAACTGTCAAATGCTTGGAGTTTTGCTGATACTGACTTAAATAGTTAATCAATCCACATAAGGATGAGCTGATTATTGGTCGGACTGATTATCAGAGCAGAAGTTTTCTAATTATCAGTATCGCTATACAGCGCCCTCCATAGTTAAGTTAAGATGTGTTCTTTAGCCTCTAGTAAATTCAGTTTTTTTCTAAATAATATAGGACCACAATGAAGAAAAAGACGAAAATTCAATCTTTAATTCAAGTGCATTTATTCAGTGTGAAAAAAAATCTCACATTAAAAAACAATTCTTTTACATCAAATCATGTGTGCCACAATTATTAGCACCCTTGATGTTAATACTTTGTACAACCCCCTTTTGCCAACAGTTTGAGTTGAGTTGAAGGTTACATTTTTCTACAATTTTCAGTGTGAGAGGATGCTTCTGCAATAAAAGTTTAATTTATTTTAAGGCTTTTAACACATCTTAACCAGGGGTGCCAGTAATTATAGAGGGCGCTGTATTTTTGAACCAATTCCTGATATTAAGCAATAACTTGAAAACCAGCTGCTTCGGTGTGATGCAGCCTCCTCCTCCCTCCATCTGTCGTCACCACAGTGTGCCACCAAGACCACTATCTGACTGGATCTACCATCAACATGTAAATACAGACGAGCAAAGGCATCCTAACAAAGCTGGGTTTGAGCGTTTGAGTTATTTACAAATCTGACTGCAAATTGTTTTTTTCTGCAGATATATATGGATCTGTTACAAATGTTGGTTATCAGTTTCCTTGATTACTAAATATCAGCATCAGTCTTGACAAAACCATACTGGACCCCTAACTGGAACACAACAGGTTTATTAGTGAGCTGCTGATCCTCTCTGTGGCCTGAACTGCATGAACAGAACCGACGTCAGACAGGGTTTGACTACAGATTTGTCACATCTCGTCACCACACACTGAGGAGCACTCGCTAGGTTCCATCCAAACTTCAGTAACAAGACGCTTGCAGACAGACTCTCTGGTGAAGTGGTGAACCAGTGAGGTTGTTACTAGATGAGACAGAGCCGCTGCAGCATCAACACTGTCACTACACGCTCTGAAAGAACTTTAAACTTGCTGGCAAATAAGTGACTCTTAACTCGTTCTCATCTTGTTAGAAACAAGTTGGAGAAGTCATTTCTGGCTCTTCATGCGTTCTGCTGATGAAATGCTGCAGACGGCCTCGTCAGGCTCTTTCTGCGTCACAACCCTGCAGCGCTGTACAGAAGCTACACATGGTGTTTGCATCCTAGTTGCACAGAAACATTGTGTGGTGACTACAAGCCAGTCAGCAGAGCGAGCACATTATTTTCCTGTTCATGTATCCTAACT